>NC_138513.1:48403189-48796415 GCF_964252035.2 Podarcis erhardii | reverse complement strand
AGACTACGCCTGTGTGGAAGCTGCCTCTGCTCTTTCTTCTTCAATCCCCTCCTGGTTCTGGGAGACAGTGGTGCAGGAGAGGGTGAGGAAGCACCTGGACCTTCACTTGCCTGACCTGCCTCTTCCTCCTCTTCTTCTGATCCACCCTGTGCTCCACCCTCCAGCTCTGAAGCTTCCCTTGCCTCCGACTCTTGCCTCCTGGCTGGTACAGTTCCCCACAAATCACTGCTCCCGTTTCTTGAGTCCAACTCCAGCCCTCCTGCCCCGGGTGCACACTTGTCAGCATCCTGCCAGTCCCTAACACACCAGAAGCATGAAAGAATGGTAGCCACAGTTCCCCATTGCATACAAACTCAGGTTACTGTAGCTTATTTCAACCAAAGTTAGCTACCACAAACCAGGCTCAAGCCATGGTTTCAGATCATGGTTTGTTAGCTTCTGATTAGAACAAACCACAGTTCCCTGAGCTATGAATAATGAGGAACTGTGGTTTGTTCTAAGTGAAGACAGAAGCTTTTTCTCTTCTTCTTTTGTGTATGAATGGGAAGAAAGAGAGGTAAGCCTATCATGGTTCCTTCCCAATCATCTGAACAATGGTTTAGGTAACTTTCTGAACTAGGCATATGTTAAGTCAAGCAATACAGAAAGCAACACTGTGGAAGAATACCTGGGTGGATTGAAGAAGTTATCTCAAATCGAAACTGTAGCTGGCCACTGACATGGTCTGTTGGCAGCCTTCGTCCCAAAGTGTAGCTGACAACCCTGTCACTGTAAGAAAACAAGGCCATGCTTAGAAGAATTTTATTACTGCAGCACTTTCATTCACTACAATTAACTTGTATTATTTATTTATTTATAATATGCATTATTTATGAACTTAACTTATTCATGTTCATTAATTTCAATGGGTTTACTCTAAGTAAAACCTAGCTCAATACCTCCCCACCCCCCACAAAAAACAGGCACGTTAAATGATTACATGCACCTTAAATAATTTCTACTTTGGCCCCAGGTTATGTATTTTTGTGTTTTTATACTGTAAACCCCCTTGGATGAAGGGCAGCATATAAATTTAATAAATCATCATCGTCATCCACAACAAAATTTTCAGCATTATATATTCTGGTGTTTTTTTTTTTTTTAAAAAAATACATCGCAACCCAGACAATAAATGGTCATTAATATAGTCAAGTCAAATCTTTATTACAGCCATAGGCCAGCCTAAAGTAAAAGCACCTGCATACATAAGTAGAGCAACTGCTTTCCAAAAGCAAAAATAGCACAATGTTTTTTATGACATAAAGCAATAGCTGCTCTCCTTTTCATCAACACTTAAAGAGCAGAGAGCCGTGCTCAGAGGGTTACCCAATGGCATGTTTCTCCAGGAGCCGTTGCACTGGCATGGAAAGCTTCCCCAAGAAGCGCTTAATGATCGGCCGACTCTTTGCAAACTTGTCCTTCACCTCTATTTCCAGGACATCAGTGGGCAGGGAGACAAAGCTGAAGAGCTACAAAAGAAAACACAAGAAACAGTAGACAGCTTAGAGGTGGGCTGTGTTAGGTTCTGACCCAACTATTCCTGGGGCACATATATCTAGTTATCTACATCCAGCAATCTAATAAATCCCAGGAGAAACTATGAAAACAGACCACAACATCCAATTGAACATTTCCCAAAAGTCTGAAAAGCAGAGGCTTGAGGTCACTGCCTCACACAAAGTGTTTCAGATTTGCATCCTTGTTGTGGAAACAAGCTGTAGTTCATAGTTACAATTAAGGCCAGATCATATATATGTTGCCCACATACAAGTGCCCCAGGAATGATCAGGAACTGTTTTAGGCAGGCCACAACCCACATGGCGGTACCTCTGAGAAAGGCCAGAACTCTGTGGCAACACTTGGCATGTAAAAGGAACCAAGTCTAATTCTGGAATCTGCAGGCAAGGCTGAGAGAGATCCATGACTGGAACCCTGAAGGTGGTATTGAGTTAGGCTGAGTTAGGCTTCCTACCATTTGTGACACCTTGTACTTCTGTGTGGGGCTGGTTATGTAAACCATGGAGGCAAGATACCGAATCACAGCAGCCATGTGGAGGTGTCAGTTGGAAGAATACAGTACTCACCAGCATAGAGTACCAGTGTGTCAAAGAGCGAGCAGGCAATAAAACAATCCAGTCCCAAGTTAGATTTAACTCTCTTATTTTGAGCAAAAACACAATCTCCACAGACTTGGTTGACTGTCAAGCCTAATGAACACAGCAGCTCATCCTTGGTGGTCTTATTCCATGAAAATCAGTTGCTAAGACTGAAAGGCCCCACCTTCCCACAGCTGTCTATGTCCCTTCTTCTCCAGGGCTTTCCCCAAGCAATCAGAAACTGCATCTGCATGCAGCCTGTTGCTACTTCACCTGTTTCTTGCCTCTTCTGGTTCCAAGAGACAAGAGGGGAGGGGAGCTTGTCGTAGCAGAAATGGGAGACGCCTGCCTGACTCATCTGTGTCTCTTGGCCTCTCTCCTCCCACCCTCCTGCTTCAGCTTCTGCCTCTGATTCTAGATATCTCTCAGCCACAGACTCTCCCAGCTCACTAAGCCCTGTTACCTCTTCAGCTTCCAACACCTCCACTTCCCTGTCTTCTCCCTCTGACTACCCACCACCACTCCCCGCGCTCTGGGCCTTCTTCCCTTGGTGGTTTCCTAGCTGGTTCCTCTCACCATTCCTCCGCATCAAACTGGTCCATAACACAGTCCCTCTTGTTTTGCTGTCCATGCAGTCATACTCTCAAGGATATTGATTAATGCTCCCAACATTAATGACATAAGCATGATGGAGCAACCATCTGATGTATTTTCTAATTAACACTGGCCTATCAACTGGACAAAGACTGTGGTAGGAGACTAAAAACCATACAGGCACTGGGAACTGAGAAGCAACACCTTTTGGGGTGGGAGTGTTAGAAATCCAGTCCAATGAGTGTACCATGTTTAGGTATACCACATCTAGCAGGTGGAGGCGTCATCAGCTTATTCAGTACAGTGGTACCTCGGGTTACATACGCTTCAGGTTACATACGCTTCAGGTTACAGACTCTGCTAACCCAGAAATAGTACCTCGGGTTAAGAACTTTGCTTCAGGATGAGAACAGAAATCGCGCAGCGGCAGCGTGGCGGCAGCGGGAAGCCCCATTAGCTAAAGTGGTGCTTCAGGTTAAGAACGGATCTCTGGAACGAATTAAGTATGTAACCAGAGGTACCACTGTATTCCTTAGCAGGGGGCTTAGCCCCCCAATATTGAGGGGGCAGAGGAGGCTGAATCACTGAGCTGAGCACAGTGAGGCATCAAAGGCAAGCTCCTCCTGAGCACGAGAGGAGGAGCCACAGTCATTGAAGCTGGGCAAGGCCTCTTCCCAATAATGTGCCTCCTCCTGATGCTGCGTCCCACACATGTGACGTCCCTGGCGTGCATCACATGTGTGCATGATGCTACAATGTCTCTCCAAATCTTTGGCCCAAGGTGGCACCTCTGGCCATGTTGGTCACTTCAAAATAAAAAGAAAAAGCCTAAACCATTAGTTACTCTGAAAATTCAGGTCCATTTATTAAATTCATTGGAAAAACTGACTCCATGCACAACAGCATAGCAAATTCAATCCAAGAAAAGTCTGAGGCTCAATTTCTTTTCCTGCTTGCAGCATCAGCCCCTCATACTGACCACATCCAAATCCATTGCCCTTTACCATGGAAAGAAAGGATTGTATAGCTTGCTGGTAAACACACATTTCCCAAATACAAGTTTGCCTCATGGCATGATCACAGCCTGTGCAGGAGAGAATAATGGGGAGGAACAGAGGTCCTCAGCCTTTCATGCACCTGCCTACTCTCACCTACAAATACCCCTGACACCTATTCTACCCCCATCCATCCCATGCCAGGTTTCTTCCAACTAGGGAGCCAGATCTGTATTAAAATGTCAAGGACAGATCTGCAGGAAAGAACTAGTGGCTGCAGAAAAGATGAAGCATCTCTCACCCACCAATACTGCTCTGCAAATGTCCTACCTGCCCCATATTACCAGGGACCCTATTTTGTTGCATCCTAATTAACTCAGAAATCCAGTCCTTTGATTCCAACCAGAGCAGCTAATGCATCTCTAGGTTTTGGGGCTCTCATTCACTTTTCTGCTGCAATCAGCTAATGTAAATAGCTAGTTATCGCCACATGCTAAAATACACCTTGCTTCTTTTGTTTGCCTATTATTTGGCAATTCAGATCAAATAGCCAGTTTTTCTCCCTGTAGCAGTTAGGCTGCATATCCATGAAATTCTTTTTATATAAAAAAACCAATTAAGAATTATATGGTACCCTCGAGCGCACAGAGGCATGTTGCAATGAATAATTCATACTAAGAGCTTGCTGTGTGCTTGTGTGTGCATGATTATGGGGGCGGGGGGGGGGGGGACCTGACTTCATGAAGCTAGCATTAGATTATAATTCTTCCATTTCCTTGCTTGTGCCTTTTCAATTATTCAGGTTGCAGCATCCTTTTAATTTGGATCTCAGCTCCTTAAACTAATCATCCTAAGTGATTGATGTTTGAAAGAGCTGGTTCTAAACTTCGCATGCATGAATGGTAGGATGTGAATAGCCTAGCACAGGAATGACCAAGATGTATTTTTAGGGGCCATCCTATTCTCCAGACAGTAGACTAGAGAACAGAAGTATACAGCTCAAAAACTACTGGTGAAATCACTTCACAAATGACCAGGATTTATGCTAAAGCTGTTGAGATATAACCTTAAAGGCCTCATAGTTATGTCGCATATACACTCAAGTACTTCCAGAGACAAAACTAAAAGAGAAATGTAACATTAAATTATGTGGAATATTCAAGAACAGCCTTGCTGACTAAAGCAACAGGCTGTGCACACACCACACATTTAAAGCATGTAATCTCTGCATCCCAAGAATGGTTGTTCAACCCAATTCCTGCCCCCCCACCTCTGACTCCAGACGGCCCACAGCCTCTTCCTGCTCCCTAAACCCTGTTGCCTCTTCAGCTTCTGACACCATCACCAGGTTTGCTCCCTCTTCGCCCTCTGACCACTCTTTGTTGTCCCACTACCACCCCCCTGGCTCAGAGCCTTCTCTTGGCGTTTCCCAGCTAGTGCCTGCCAACACTCTTCTGCACCCAGCCAGTCCTGACTAGGGTTTTAAAAATATTTTAAATTTAATTGTGAGCAACACTATCTGTTCCCCATTCCTTTCAAGACATTCTATTTCCATTTTTAGACACTTTCTACAGTCCCAGTTTAAGAAATCCAATAACAAAATCAAATTCTTTATTGTGATTTCACTTAAAAAAGATCCCCCTCTGAGCTCAGAGATGTTAGTGTTGTTTCCAAAAGTTAATGGCTGTTTCTGAGTGTTTGCTGAATGATGGGGGAGGAGGTAAAACTGATGCCCAAGCCAACATGCAGCGAAGTGCACGAGTTCTGCTCCCTGTTTATTCCAGCTGATTTCAGGAATGAAGAAATCACTCAGTTCTTATTTCTGGGGAGTTAATGGAAACATGATGAGCAGAGGAAAATGGGGAACTTGTAACTGTTCAGCTTGCTGTCCTCACCTGACCTGGCCTACTTTCAATACTACAGCAATACAACACTCATGTCACCTTCAGTTTTCTTAGAAGAGATGTCAAATGCCTTTGCATGCAGGTGTGTGCTCACGGTGAGAGAAAAGCTAAGAGTGAAAGAAAAAGACGGGGGGGGGGGGGATACTTGGTTCGCTGTCCAAGATGCTTGTGCTGGGAGCTAAATCTAGCTTGAGTGGTCTATTTATAGTTACAGCACTTGCTAATAAAAGAAACAACTGACTCTTGATCTCCTGCTCAATACTGTTGTGACTGATGTAAATTTACCTGCAAGTGCAGCATGGAAATTACAGAATTTAGGGGATGCTCATCAAATTCGCAGATGACAGCAAATTGTGAGGGGTAGTTAATGCTGCAGAAGACAGAATCAGAATTAAAAATGACCTTGAACAATTTGAAAACTGGGTCCAAGCTAACAAAATGAATTTCAGTAGGGACAAATGTAAAGTTTTGCATTTAGGCAGGAAGAACCAGCTGCACAAATATAAGATGGAGGACACCTGGCTTACTAACAATACATCTGAAAAGGATCTTGGAGGTCTTAGTTGACCACAAGCTTAACATGAGTCAACAGTGTGATGCAGCAGCAAAAAAAGCTAATGCTATTCTAGGCTGCATCAACAGAAGTATAGTGTCCCGATCAAGGGAAGTAATAGTATTGCTCTATTTTGCCTTGGTCAGACCCCCACGTAGAGTACTGTGTCCAGTTCTGGGTGCCACAATTTAAGAAGGATGCTGGCAAGCTGGAACATGTGCAAAGGAAGGCAACAAAGATGATCCAGGGTCTGGAAACCAAGCCATGAATGATTGAAGGAGCTGGGTATGTTTAGCCTGGGAAAGAGGAGACTGAAAGGAGATATGATAGACATCTTCAAATATCCTAAGGGCTGTCACTAGCAAGGCAAAAACACTCAAGGAGGGTGTGCTCAGTGCCTGGGGAGGGGGCATGGCCTAGGAAGAGTCCTGTGGTGGGCAGCTAGAGAGGCATGCAGGGTTGCTTCTGCCCATAGCTGTCAACTTTTCCCTTTTCTTGCGAGGAATCCTATTCAGAATAAGGGAATTTCTCTTTTAATTCTGATCCTGATCAAATTTGCAGATGACACCAAACTGGGAGGGGTGGCTAACACCCCAGAGGACAGGATCACACTTCAAAACGACCTTGACAGATTAGAGAACTGGGCCAAAACAAACAAGATGAATTTTAACAGGGAGAAATGTAAAGTATTGCACTTGGGCAAAAAAAATGAGAGGCACAAATACAAGATGGGTGACACCTGGCTTGAGAGCAGTACATGTGAAAAGGATCTAGGAGTCTTGGTTGACCACAAACTTGACATGAGCCAACAGTGTGACGCGGCAACTAAAAAAGCCAATGCAATTCTGGGCTGCATCAATAGGAGTATAGCATCTAGATCAAGGGAAGTAATAGTGCCACTGTATTCTGCTCTGGTCAGACCTCACCTGGAGTACTGTGTCCAGTTCTGGGCACCACAGTTCAAGAAGGACACTGACAAACTGGAACGTGTCCAGAGGAGGGCAACCAAAATGGTCAAAGGCCTGGAAATGATGCCTTATGAGGAATGGCTAAGGGAGCTGGGCATGTTTAGCCTGGAGAAGAGGAGGTTAAGGGGTGATATGATAGCCATGTTCAAATATATAAAAGGATGTCACATAGAGGAGGGAGAAAGGTTGTTTTCTGCTGCTCCAGAGAAGCGGACACGGAGCAATGGTTCCAAACTACAAGAAAAAAGATTCCACCTAAACATTAGGAGGAACTTCCTGACAGTGAGAGCTGTTCGACAGTGGAATTTGCTGCCAAGGAGTGTGGTGGAGTCTCCTTCTTTGGAGGTCTTTAAGCAGAGGCTTGACGACCATATGTCAGGAGTACTCTGATGGTGTTTCCTGCTTGGCAGGGGGTTGGACTCGATGGCCCTTGTGGTCTCTTCCAACTCTATGATTCTATGATTCTTTAAAAAAGGGAAACGCTGGCAGCTATGCTTCTGGCTCTCAGGCCTGAGTTTCTCCACCCTGCCTTATATGGATAACTCAGCTATAGGCAAGTGGTTCTCCCTAGGGGCCACTCCATGCACCACTGAGAAGGCCCTGCTGACTGGGAGGTGCTTGGCTCCCTGGCCCTGGTTTTTTGGGGGGGGCACTTGGTTGGTGTCTGCAGGAGTCAGGGCAGATGTTGGGAGTAGGTCAGCAACAACTCACAAGGTGTCAGTGAAGTTACCGTATTTTTCGCTCTATAACACGCACCTCACCATAACACGCACATCGTTTTTAGAGGAGGAAAACAAGGGAAAAAACATTCTGAATGAAACAGTGGATATATCATTTTTGTGCTTCATGCTGTGGCCACAGACATGTGATCTGATGGTGAATTTGGGGTTACCCAATGCAAAAATCCTGAGAATCCCTGTGGATCCATGCTTTGTAACCACGTTTTTGCACCATTGCAGCCCCAGGCAACAGTGGGTGTGTGATTTTTGGGGGGCAGGCTGTAGCCATGGACATGCTATGTGCTCTGATGGTGAATTTGGGCTGACCCAATGCAAAGATCCTGAGGATCCATGTGGATCCATGTTTTGTAACCACGTTTTTGCACCATTGCAGCCCCAGGCAACAGTGGGTGCGTGATTTGGGGGGGGGGCAGGCTGTAGCCATGGACATGCTATGTGATCTGATGGTGAATTTGGGGTGACCGAATGCAAAGATCCTGAGGATCCATGTAGATCCATGCTTTTTAACCACATTTTTGCACCATTGCAGCCCCAGGCAACAGTGGGTGCGTGATTTGGGGGGGGGCAGGCTGTAGCCATGGACATGCTATGTGATCTGATGGTGAATTTGGGGTGACCCAATGCAAAGATCCTGAGGATCCATGTGGATCCATGCTTTTTAACCACATTTTAAGTGGGGAGGGAAGGAAAAACACAGAAGGGACAAGGAGCACGAGAGGGGTGTGCAGAGAAGCAGCTGGCTAAGAATGCGGGAGGGAGGAAAGGAAGGCAAAAGTTTTCCCTCACCTACCCACCCAAGCCAGCCAGCTCGCGCTCTCTCTCTCTCTCTCCCTCCTGCATGTTTTCACTCTGCTTTCCCCTCGGCTTGCCTGGAGGGGAGGGGCTTTCCCTGCTCTTTGTTCCGTTTGAGCAAACACAGCAAGATAACGGAGGAGGGTGGGCAGTAAGACCCTGAGGCAGAATGCAGGAAAGCAGCCGCTTCCTCTTTTCAGCTTTCCCTTCTAGGAGAAGCGCAATTTGATTTTTGCCTGCTTTTTTTTGCCTCCCCTCGCCCCCTTTGGCTCCAGGGACCACACATTCGCTGAATAACACACACAGACATTTCCCCTTCCTTTTTAGGAGAAAAAATCTGCGTGTTATAGAGGGAAAAATACGGTAACTCTTTATCCAAAGAAGCAAAACAGCTTAGGCCTAGTGAGCACAGCAACTCTTCGCAGTAGATCTTGGTCCACTGAGACAGTTGCAAGGACTGAAGGTCCCCACCTTCCCACAGCTTCTAAGTCTCCCCGCCCCTGGTTCCTTCCCAAGCAATCTGAGGCTACTTTGTCTTGCCTGTCTCTGCTCCACCCTCTTCATACCTATTTGGGTTCTGGGGGACAAGCGGGGAGGGAAGCTGGTTGCTGCAGAAGGGGGAGACAGCCTGGCTTCCTCAACAGCCTGACTCACTGCTGTCTCTTGACAGCTAGGGATTTTGCCCCACCCCCAAATTTCAATATGGCCCAGTGTTCAAATACCTTTCCACCAATTAAGACTACACACTCTCACACACACTTCTCTCCGTAACTTATCTCTGCCCCCACTCACTTTCTGGCACCATCCCTTCCCTGCCCACTCAGTGGTATAGCTGGGTCTTTCATCGCCCGTCTCGCTGTGCTGCCCCGTGCCACCCTGAGTGGTCTGCATCTCCCATGCCCACTAGTTATGCCAGTGCACCCTCCCGCTTCCACCTCTGATTCTGGACTGCTCTCTGCCCCAGCCTCTTCCTGCTCACAAAACTCTGTTACCTCTTCAGCTTCTGACACACCTCCTCCCAGATTGATCCCTCTTCTCCCTCTGACCGCTCATTGTCACCCCACCACCAATCCCTGGCTGTGAGCCTTCTTCCTTTGGGGGTTCCCTTGGGGGTTTCCCAGCTGATGCCTCCCACCACTCCTTTGCATCCCTGGATTTGGAATTAGGTTCTTGTTTGCTGGAGGTGCAGAAGCCACCAACTAGAGCACCTCACCCTCCTCTGTGCATTTGATAGTCATGGTTCCTAGTTTGGAAGTTACTCCATCCTGGAACAGCAGTAACTTGAGGAATAGGGCTCTGGGGAAGAGAGGGGAGGTTATATCTTCGCAGGACACATGTACATTGACTTTCCCTTGTTCACTGTTGCCCATGCCTGTGTGCCTTAAAGAATGACAGGAACCCACTGGGGTTCTATGGTCAACCCCTCCATGGGCACAGTAGTGCCAAAAAGCCCAGATCGTTCCCATAATTGTGACCCTATTTTTCTTTTTTTGCAAAACCTGTTTCAGCTTGTTCAGAGACTCCTGAAAATCTTGCCCTTTTAAAAGCTTGTCTAACAGCTATTTGCTTGCTTTATTTATAGTCACTTTCAGCGTGATGGCAATGCTTCTTCACTAAATAAAGGGTCTCCCATTCCTCTAAGCAACTCCTTTACAGTTGTTATTATTTCAAAGATTAAATGCTACACTGGAAGCTATTGACAGTAAAGGTATTTAAGGCTAGCAACATCCATTCACCACTGTGGTAAGGGCTGATATAAAATAAAGCATTGCAACAAATGGGTATTTTCTGGCTTAAACAGATATTGGAGGCTACTAAAACTAAGGATTAAATAGCATTGAATATTTAGAAGCTTCAGCCCTGCAAACAATAGTTCTTCATGTACAACTGATTATAAAAGGGTGGCTTTTGTAATTTTATACAGCTATTTGTAGCCAAACATTGCTTAATGAGGTCCTGATGAACAAAATCCTGTAAGAAAAGTTAGATATAGATTTCTGGAAGCCTTATTTCCCCTGACTGCTGCAAGAGAAGATTGCAAGTTTCACAGCAAACATATTTGTTATTATTATTATTATTATTTATTTAAAGTTGATGCTTATTTTATCATTTTCCCATTCAGACCCAGACCCATGGGTCAGTGTCAGAGGCTGGATTACCAGGCACCTACATATACCCATGCCTGAAGAGGGGACCCACTACCAATTTACTATACTTTTCACTGAACACACATTTTATTTCCACATGCTCAATTCTAAACTTGCATCCAACCTTCAAAGGACCATGCACACACACCCCCTTCTGCCTCAGGAGCATAATGGAATGGCTGTTGACAAAACAGGAAGGAAATCAAGAGTGGTCAAGTGCAACTATACAGATTACCCGATGGTACACAGAGACATCAAAATCTGGGCAGTATAAAATGCTCAGCTGCCCTTCAACAAAGAATAATTTTTCAGGCCCTCGCGGTGCATCTCATGTAATAGATAGGACCTTAAACTTAAGCACACTAGATGCACCAGCCAATTTTTGACGCTCCCATGGGCCCATTCCCCAAAGGTATAAAACTCAATGAGAAGGAAATAAATTGAGTAACAGAAGCCAGCTCAGGGAATCTAATATAGTTACTAAAGAAAATAAGAATGGCTGTCATTATCTGAAGAAGTCATTCTGTAATCTGTAACAACATTTTAGCAGTTCTGCTTGACATTCTTATAATCTTTAGTTGCCATTTTTTACAAACCACACAAGCTTCTAGATCTTTTTTTTTTTTTTTTAATAATAATTTTTATTAAGTTTTCACAACATAAACATAACAACATAAACATAACAAGAAAAAATAACAATACAACATAAAAAAAAGAAAAAACACAAATCATACAAACTTGAAGACTTCCCCATACCTCTCCTGTTCTGCACCCTTATTTCACAATTCTCTCTAGCAACCCTTCAGTCAATTTTTACATATCACCTCCTTAAAACTTCTTCCCTATGGTTTATAGTTTACAGCTGTAAATCTTTATTTCTTACCCCTCGACATCTTTTCAGTCCTTAATTTGACAACAATTCTCAAGATACACTTTAAATTTCTTCCAGTCCTCCTCCACCGCCTCCTTCCTCTGGTCACGGATTCTGCCGGTCATCTCTGCCAGTCCCATATATTCAATCACCTTCGTTTGCCATTCTTCCAGAGTGGGTAGTTCTTGCAACTTCCAATACTTTGCTAGTAGTATTCTTGCTGCTGTAGTGGCGTACATAAAAAAAGTCCTATCCTTCTTTGATACCAATTGGCCCACCATACCCAAGAGAAAGGCCTCTGGTTTCTTAGGAAATGTCCACTTAAGGACTTTCTTAATTTCATTATAGATCATTTCCCAGTAGGCCTTAATCTTTGGGCAGGTCCACCAAAGGTGATAAAAGGTTCCTTCAGACTCTTTACATTTCCAACATTTATTGTCAGGCAGATGATAGATCTTAGCCAGCTTGACTGGGGTAAGCTTCTAGATCTTTTGAAGGCATAGAAAACCCAGAATCCAACAGGCGCTGACAAAGGTTTCTTAAATACACGCAAAATCTCTATTATGAACTACCACTATAGCTCACCAGTAACAATTTTGTGGCGTGGCCACATTTTGTGGCCCGTTTGCAGCACAAACAAATGTAGCTTTTCTCAATCCAAAATTATTCACGTTCATTCTCAATATGTTGCTTTCAATCTAGATCAGTTCTTGATTCTGCTGGCAACAACTGATTTTGCATATTTGATATGCAGTTTAAAACCCTTCCCTTGATCAGATTATCCATGTCCTTTCCTCCCTGCAGGTGACCCAGGTGAATGAAGAAGGAAGTGGTGATGGTGATCTTGGTAAAAGGTAAAGGACCCCTGGATGGTTTAAGTCCAGTCAAAGGTGAATATGGGGTTGCGGCACTTTAAGGCCGAGGGAGCCAGCATTTGTCCACAGACAGCTTTTTGGGTCATGTGGCCAGCAGGACTAAACCGCTTCTGGCGTAACAGAACACCGTGATGGAAACCAGAGCACACAAAAATGCTGCTTACCTTCCCACCACAGTGGTACCTATTTATCTACTTGCACTTTGACGTGCTTTTGAACTGCTAGGTTGGCAGGAGCTGGGACAAAGCAACGGGAGCTCACCCTGTCACGGGAAATCGAACCACTGACCTTCTGACTGGCAAGCCCAAGAGGCTCAGTGCTTTAGACCACAGTGCCACCCGCATCCCTGTAATCTTGGTATACACCCACTCACAACATCATTGTGCAGGTGAGGATATACCCTTCCCAACATCCATTGCCAGGACCATCTATGTCTGTTTTCATCTTTTTTCAAATAGACACAATGTGGGGTGGTGCAGAAACAAATTGCAGTGTGTTTTTACTTTCAGAATGAAACCACTTTCTCAAGAAGACTGAAGAATTGTACCTGTCATACAAGTTCCCTAGGAAGAACAGTGTTCTAATAATACCACTCCTACCCACACGTGAGGGTGAATTTGCCAAACCCCTTGTTGGTTTGACCCCGGGATGGAGCTGGTGGTGGCCAATTAGCTATTTGGAGAGAGGAGGAAGGCAGGTTTTACAAATTGGCTCCTTTCCAAACTCTTCATTCATTTTTCGGGTGAAGGAGGGGAGAACTATGTGCATTTGCTCTTTAAAGACCAAGGCAGAAACCTTTGAGCACATGGTATGGCCTAGTTTCTGTGGAAGTTTCAGCTGTACAGAACCTTGCTACAGACAGTGTCTGCTGGTTGTCTGGGACCTGTTCTTTCTCTTACTCCAGGCGTAAGTGCCTATTTCCCTGGATTGGGGCCTTCTCTGGCAGCTATATTTGTGTTTGTGTGTGATAGGAAAGGGGAACCTTCCATACCTACAACCTTCTCCGTTCTTCCTTTGCAGTACAGCAAATGTAGGGACGTTAAAGGGAAGATTCCCCCCCACCTCCAATCCTACACCATCACTTTCAACATGGGAGTCCTCCTCAGTGGCCGAGCTTCATGCTCCAGCACCGGGGGCAGGGGGCGGGCGGAGAGCAGGCGGGGTGTGTGGCGCCCAGCATAGGCGGGGGGGGGGCAGCCACAATGGCACCCCACTGGGATGGTTCTGCTGGAGGCGGTGTGCTCCCCCTGCACTCCTCCGCTTCCTCTGCCAGTGGTCCTCCTCCTTCTGGCATCAGGCATCAGGCCTGGGGCACAATACAGGTTGCATACTATCATTACAATTTAATTTGCCACTTAATATTATTCTGGTTTTGTTTGTATGTTTGCCCCTGTGAAGTCCTTATTTAGGCTTGGATTTTCTGCACTGCAGGGTGGCTGCAGCTGATGTCACTGTTTCTGCTTAAACAGCCCTTGCCTCAGTTGGCATTCTTATAACTTCATTTTGACACAGATCCCCTTTCTTGTTGCTCAGCATTACTCCTGTACCGTTTGGCAAGTTCTTATTTAATATATGACAAGATAAGAATTCCTTCCAAGCCTCTGCTGCAGGGCCACAGGTGGCACCTGCAAAAGTGCCCAGGAGTGGGGAGGGAGACTAATCCCTCCCTCATTAAGGAACTTCCCTGCCTGGACTGTCTTGGTTTAGCTAGTTCTGTTTATTAGGCTGTTCTACAGATCTTTTGTTATATTTGAAAAAACTTAACCCCCCCCCACCTTTTTTTGGCACCACAGTATCATGACTTCTTTATGGGTGTATTGGCAAAGAACTTTTCCTGAAGAACAATGAGGACTTATTGCTGAAGCAAACTTCTTACCATTCTCTCATAGTTCAAAGTATTCCTTGTAATTTTGGAATTCTGTGTATCTTTGAAAAACTTTCATGTTGTTCATCATTG
This sequence comes from Podarcis erhardii, assembly GCF_964252035.2. NCBI lineage: Eukaryota > Metazoa > Chordata > Lepidosauria > Squamata > Lacertidae > Podarcis > Podarcis erhardii. The sequence goes on along the minus strand of NC_138513.1, from coordinate 48,781,884 downwards.
GTGCTAGTTAAATATAGGTACTATTTGTATATATTTGAATCTCTATTTATTGTGCAGATGGTTGTGAAATCCCTGCAGTATGCATCTTTATTAATAATGTATGTTTGGACACTGTGTCTTGAATTATGCTTGCCCAACTCAAAGAGGGAAGAAGCCAGAAGCCAGAAATAGGCAGCTTTTGTTGAGAGAGAGAGAGAGAGAGAGAGAGAGAGAGAGAGAGAGTGCTAAAGGCAATTTGGAAGAGGGATCACTGCATATTATGTGCTGGTTATGACCTATAAAGCCCTATACGGCTTAGGTCCAAGCTATCTGAAAGACCATACTCCCTCTTACCAACTTGCCCAGACTCTGAAATCTTCAGAGAATGCCCTTTTCTTGGTCCTGCCACTCTCACAGGCCTGCTTGATGGGGATGCGCGAGAGGGTCTTCTCAGTGGTGGCTGCTCCCAGACTCTGGGACTCCCTCTCCAGAGAAGCCAGACTGGCTCCCTCCTTGTTGTTCTTCCACCAGCAGGTGAAGACCTTGTTCCAACAGGGAACTGACTGCTTCTGATGAAAGGGCTTGTGCTGTGTTGTTTTTACTAATTCTCTGTATATTTTTAATATAGATTAAAGAAGTGTGCATGCACACGAAAGCTCATACCTAGAACTAACTCAGTTGGTCTTTAAGGTGCTACTGGAAGGAATTTTTTTATTTTGTTTTAATATAGATGATAGATATAGCTAGATAGCTAAAGATAGTTTTAGTTCTATTAATGTTTAATTGTTTTTAAATTATTCCTCTATAGGAAGCTGCCTTGAGTCTCTGTCAAGGAAAAAGGCAGTGTATAAATAAATACATATCATATGATATCATATCCATCCCAATTTCACCTCTGCAATGAAATTTTCGATAAAAATGGAGGCACTGCAGAAATTGTTTTCTGCCTCCACCATCTGGCAGGGCTTAAATGCTTGTCACATGCCCACAAATGCTGCCTCCTCACATCTCAGAACCTTGTGCTAGGAGAGACCAAGTGGGCCTCCTTCACGTAGCTGAAGGAAAAGGCCAGTCTTTCCTCCTCTGCCTGGGTGGAGCCTGCCCTGCATCGAACAGTTTGATCAGGGCCAACCCTGGGCAAAGGAAATATATATATGCACACTATAACTGAAGTCTCTCTCAAACCATTTCCCATTCTCTTACTGACATTATCGTTTTGCTTACTGACATTACTGATTGTTTCAAATACATTGTTTTGAATTGCTAATAGTTACTGTTGTTCATTTGTGGAAAAATAGCATGCAATTAAACATAATGACAATGATCTGTCTCCAGCCAAAATTATGTGTTGAAGAAGTTGACATATAAACACATATATTAAAAGTACAACTTTCTGTTTTATAGCAAGTTAAACATAGTTAAATATGCATATCTGACTACACTGCTCTTGTTTACAACATTATATAGAATACTTCTTGCGTAGGCAACGAGTTCTGGGGAAATCAGAGCTTGTCAGTTAACTGGCCTTTCAGTTTAAAAGAAATTGAGCTGTGCAGTCATAATGGTGACCTGGTTTCCATACTGTTTAAAGCCAACCAGCTTGTTGCACAGCGCCGTGTTTCTGAGAGAAAATTCTCAATTGTACGCAGAATGAAGTTGCTCACTAATGGAAAAACCTTCAGGCATTTGCAGATTGCTGCTCAGCCACAAGACGTCAGCAAACTGAACATTTAAATACAGTGAGAACTGAGCTTAAACCAGAACACATTCAGTGAAATGCTGTATTTTGTGTCCTGCCAAAAGCAATTCCCTCTGCCTTCATGTCAGTGAATCTTGTGAAATGATGTGAAAATGTTCATTCAAAGTGAAGGCAGAGGCACTGCTCTCTCTCTGATTTGGCTTTACAGTATCATTCAGAGCACAGTTGGATTCACTGTGTGCTAATATGATGCCATCCTGTTGCCTTTGTGGTCCCTGATCCACTGTGATCACCATGATAAAAACCCAGTGGTAGTAAAAACAAACAAACCAACTCCCAGAGGATCCAGATTGAGAATATAAGCAGCTACAAAAAAGGCAAGCAAGAGGGAGACTTTCTGGAAATCTTTTCCTTTTACAAATTGTCTCATTTTGCCCATAAATGTTCAGGTTGGATCCAGACTTAGCCGACTTGTCCCACTGATTTCAATCAAACCTAGCTATAGGGAGACAGTGTAATGTAGGCCTGCACAATGTACATTACTGTAAGCTACTTCTATTCCAAACTCTGTTCAGAAAGTGGAAGGGGCTACTGATAGCTGAGATGGCAAATGAATGGGTCTTAGTTTTGGAGACTGGACCCAAGGTCACATGACCAAGCTGGTTTGGAATAGCTGTCTCTCCTTTCCCCATCTTGCCCCTGCCACACTCTGAAGCCCTCCCCTTTCCTTCTGCTGGCGTAAGTTTCACCAACTGAGGCAGGGTGAAGGGACTTAAGCCAGTGTATCGCCAGCTCAGCTGGAGTCAGTGGTTTATGCCAGCATAGCCCCAGTTCAGCCAGGAAAGCCATGTTTTGCCAAATCAAAACTCTCTCACTCTAACAGAAGCTAGGTTTGGACTGCGCTGTAGGTCTGGATCGAATCCAATAAATTTATCAAAAAAAGTGTTATATCTTGTTTAGTGCAAACCACAAAGTGAAGTGAAACTTCAGTAGGTCCTTAATATTCTCTGTGTTCAACCTACTGCAACAATTTCATTCAGTAGCTAACACAGTTTCTACCTTTGGTGGGCCCTTCCTATGCAAACTGACTTTGAAAGCAACCCTCCTCCAGCAGAATCTCTGGGCTTGGATTCTGATGCCATCCAAATATAGCAGTTGCTAATTTAAAAGTTTTCAATGATACAAATACATTTTCATTTCCTTGCTAAATTTCTTGTACCCTCACGCTGCTTGTTCTCTTCTTTTCCAGTAACACTGTGAAGACTTTCTGGCACCTAACAATGGCATCCAACCACCCTCTAATTACGTTCTTGTAATGCCAAGCTGTGCCTTTATTTAATAATTACCAACCCTACAAATAACAGTTTTGTAGTACAATGTCTACCAAAGGACTAAAGTAGCATTTGTCTTAGTAGCAAATTACACTGTTGTGGCTGAAATTTAAGGAAATTTGCATTTCAAGTGCAAACCATTAAATGATGATTTGGACAAGGAGGATATATCAAATCATACAAGTTACTCATCTAAGTTCCAGCAGCCCAACTTAGAGAGTAAGCCTGGTGGCAAGCCCCTGGCTTGATGGATTCAGTTTTCTGCTTCCCCAAGATTGCAGCCACCTCCCCCCAGCCCCTCCCCATTCTTTATTCTCTGTATCTTTTTTGTTCTCTCTTGTACACATCCGTCAGACGGTAGGACCCAAACCAACGGCTTGATGTTACAAGAAAGGAGATTCCGATTAAACAAGAACTTTCTGACAGTAAGAGACATTCAACAGTGGAAGGGACTCCCTCAGAAGGTGGTGGCCTCTCCTTCTGTCATGTATGATCTTGTTGAGATTCCTGCATTGAGGGGTTGGACTAGATCACCGTCAGGGTCCATTCCAACTCTACAATTCTACGATTTTATGATTTTATGATTTTATGATTCCATGATTCTTAGATTCACATACTCTTTCACTCTCATTTCCTCTCAATATTTTACACCTTTTCTATTTTTATACACCCTTTTCTTCTGATGGACACTGCTTGAAGCAGGACTTAATGTGAGCCTAGGCTTCCCAGGGCACAGCTTCAAAATTTCATTGACTATCAGAGCTCAGGCAGAAGGTGCACAGTGTGGCTGAGAGCCCATGCATGGTGCTTTCCCCTTCCTCTGTAAGTCATTCCAAGGAGCATCCACTTCCTAGGGGAGGTTCTCAAGTCAGAAGCGATGACTTCAGGTAAGCTTAAACCCTGCACCTTTTCATTTAGGCACTTGCAGACGTTGGGGACACAGAGGTGGCAGGGCGTGTGTGGAGATTACATTGTACCTGTGAGAAAAGGCTCTCTTCAAACATCCTCTCTGTTCTTCTAAGCTTTTATAAAATGTCTGCACCTTTGCTAAATTTGTACATTTGCTCCAAGGGCATAGCAGCTTTATTTCATTTTTCAAAAAAGCTAATGGCTTACCTCTCCTTGCCAGATGGGATTGACCGTGTTACACATGATCTTGGATCTCTTCTCCTGTCCATGGTGAGGAAGAGCTGGGAAGATGCTGTGCTTTCCAGGTTGGATTGAAATCTTTAGGTAAGGGTCTGGATTGAAGAACATGCCTTTCTTCAGACCAAAGGCTTGAAAATCTGCAGAAAGTTGAGTGGGATCCACTTCAATCATTAATAATTTTTAGCTTCCCCCCCTTTGTAACCTCTTTGAAAAATGTTATCTAATTTTAATCTTGAGAACTGTATTCTCTGCCATCAACACACTCAAATCAACAGACATAACCAGTGAGACAAGTCTCAGTGATTGCCATGGGAAATGTACACACCATACATTTAAAGCCCATTTCCTTCATCCCCAAGAATCTTGGGAACTGTAGTTTGCCCCTCATAGAGCAACCATGGCCGGCATTCTTAACAAACTACAGTTCTCAGGATTCTTGTGGGTATGTGCTTCAAATACATGGTGTGTATGCAGCCTTAGCTGCATGAAAATAGTTTAAAGACTGTTGCTAAAGCCTGTAGCTGCATGTGTGATGGACAAAGGCCTTATTATGGGCCAAGAAACATGGGGAGGGTAGGAGGCATTCAGAAACTGGTCAGAGAGTTACAAGGATGAATAAAATCATGCAAGGAACATGGAAGAGATTTAGACCCAGTGTTTCTAGAGCTCCTTGGGCTCTGCAAATCTCCTTGCTCTGCCAGCTCACACAGTGAACAATCAGAATGTCCTAAATGTCAGTTTGCTATCTGTTCAGGAGATCAAGACACCACCAAGGAGTTTCCAGGCAAGCACTTTCCACTCCTATTTGTAATCCACTGCTAGCAGAATTTCCCAAGAAAATATGGATATATTTTCATCTCATCATAATGGCTCTGAAAAATGTGTTCACCAAGGCTACTGACTTCCAGAAGGCCTAATGTTTTTGTTAAAAATGAGTTCAGCACACTCTGGTTTTCCCAAGGCATTTCTTGGGTGCACATAAATTGAAGGAAAACCAAGAAAGCAGTTAACAGCCTCTGTATATATATTTTAAGTCAAACCTAATGACGAATGATATTAATACACCATATACCATGCATCATTTCTGATTGCTCATACATCACTGCCCTCCCCACAACAAGTGGCACATATCAATCTGTTTGAAAATGTCAGGCAATTTCTCAAAAACAGATCAGTGGAGCATGGAACAAACAGAAGGCAAAGCAAGCATATTTTTCTGTACATTTTCTCAGTCATTCAAAAAAACTAGAATAAAGTCCATAACAAAATGATGGAGTGGGTCATTTTGTGGAAGTAAAGCCATTAACAGCAGTGGAGTTTGGAGGCATCACTTGGAAGCAACTATATTTGTCTGGGAGATAACAAAAACACTTCCATAATACAACTAGTTGCACATAAGAGAATTGGGGCAGTAGCAGACACTGGATAATTGAGGCAAAACAATATTTGAAGAAAGCCAGTATGCTACAGTGTATGGGGTTACGTTTCGATGCAAAGATGACCTTTGGAGGAGCCATAACACATAAGTCATGATTTCTCTGAACAATCCAGATGACAACTTAAGCGAAGATAGATAGTAAGGTGCCCTGAACCTATCAGGTACCATTCTGAATCAAGGGAGTTTAGTTATCGCTAGAAGAATGAAAGATAGGAGGCAAAAAAGATCTGAAGATGACAACACTGGAAAGAGAATGTGGGAGAATAACGGGATGGAGGATGTTGGCAAGGCAGGGTCTTTGAAAATGATCTCAAATGATAAATAGGTTCAAATGGGAGTGAGCAGTCCTTCAGTTGTTAAGAGTGTTATAGGTTAAAAGTGGCCCTTTGAATTATATCTGGAAAGAGAAGTTATTGGAAAATCTTTAACACTGGCATGATAGATTCTGATCAAAGAATCACGATCAAAAGTCTGGCTGCCATATTGTGAACCTGCTGTGAATGGTGTTACAATCATGGTGTTACCAGGTAACTGTGGCATTCAGTCATACCACCATGTGACAACATAGCTTGTGTTCTGTGCCTTTATCAAAATCTTAAGTTTGAGGCTATCTAGTTCAGTAAAATATGCCTCTGAGTGTAGGAAAATACAGCAATATCTTTCATCGGGTACATAGAAAGGAACAGTGGAGGTGTAGAAAGATGTTTGAGGGGACTGGAGTAAAATACGATAAAAGTTTTTAGTACAATATGGCATGGGATACAGGAAAGTATGGCACTGTGGCAAAACATGGTGGGGTATTTTTCCAAATCAAGAATGCCATACAGAATCTCTGCTGCCCCCAGAAAAGTGATAAGAAAATGCAACAGAAGAATTTAAAGTAATATGGTTTCACTTTTGCTAACGAGAGGCTCACAAGAAAGCCAGAGGAAGTCTACAGGGAAAACATTTGAAGCGATGGGTGAAAAAGCACAAGAAATTAACTTAGGAGGGCAGTTGATTTTTTTAAAAAAAGCCTAGGTCACAAGAAAAAGATGAGAAAATATTAATTATTAACACATTGCTAGCAGGGATAAATAGTTAATTGTCTTCAAAGAGAATGCAATAGAAGAGAAGAGTAGTTAATTAATGTTCTGGTGGGCTTTGTATGCATAAACCAGTGACAGCCAGTGCAGCACAGTGGAAAGGATGCTAGGCTTAGAGCAGGGAGACTCAGGCTGAAGAACCCTCTCAGGTACAAAGCTCACTGGTTGATCTTCACTCTTTCAGCCCAGTAATTATCAACCTGTCTTCCAGGAACACTGGAGTTCCTTAATAAGACAGTCAGGAATGGCAGGTAAGCTTCCTTGAAAGATCGCTTATCCCTCACCTCAGTTCAGCTGTATAGGAGTGCTGTTTATATGCTGGGGTGCATATTCAATTCAGACAGGATTACTGTGTTACTATACAGAATATGCTCCATGTTTCTTGGAAAGCAAGTTGACGGCACAGAAGTTCAAAAAACCCACTGTTTTAGCCTAGCTTACCCAAAAGATTTACTGTGGCGATAAAGGAGCAGATCCATATACATTGCCCTGAACTTCTTGGTGGGAGGGTAGGATGCACATGTAATAAACAAACAAACAAATAAATCAGACTTAGAGTTGCTGGAAAAGTCAAGGTGATGGGTATTATACAACATGACTTCTCTGAGCTCCATAAACTGATCACTGGATACGATGACTTTTCAGGCTTAGTTAACTGCTCTAATAATTCCTTTGTGCTATTACAAAATCATTTAAGTAGCTGCCACATAGCTACCAATAACCTGAAGCCACCTTTAAACTCTGTGTTAAAAATAGATTTTTCTTAAACCTAGCCTATTAGCCAGAGAAAGGAATGTATGCAGTTAGTTTATCATAGATGCTAGCTACAGATCGTGTGGTCTGTTGGATTCTCATGAGCAAATTCCTTTATGATTTGTTCTTATAACTTTCTAGGCATAGAAGACTGGATAAATGGATCTAGTTTAGATTAGACTGAGGAGAGCCAATAAAATGACTGTCAAGATCAAGAACCAACAGGAGCTAGCAATTGGTAATGAAATCTACTAATGATGAAAAGTCAGTTGCAGATCAGTTGCACAAGGTACCTGAGAGTCCCAGGTTTGATAGTATGTATGTGCTATTTGTGCCTCTTCTTAGCTCATTCAAGTAGCATGATGTACTAGTTAACAGGAAGAGGCTGGCCCATAGCTGAACAGGTGTCATGGAAAACCCAACAGCATTCACCTTTCCAGACCTCAGTAATGGACAGCTATTCTGATCTTGAATAAAAGACATAAAGCTGTGAAATTTTGAGGTTTGAAAGTTTTGCAGTAATTGTGATTTCTTTAGAATTCCAAAATATTGTTGAAATGTTCATGACTTCAATGAATTTTGAAATTTGATCACCATGGAGACTTGGGAAATGGGAGATTGGCTTCAAATGTCCCCTCAGCCTGAGGGGCCTGGGAGGCCTGAGGCAAGCTGCCATTTCTCATCCTAAACTACCTCAGAGTGGTGTTGCAATGGTAACATGCGGCAAGTCTCTCTGTGTGGCCTGGCCTAATCCCATCGAAGCAAGGGCAGCGTAGAAACATGATAAACGCATTCAGGTCAAATGATTTGGGGTTGCTGAAACATTCTGTACAAAAGTGTATCAGAGCAAGGCATACCTGACAATGAAAAACTGATCAGTCTTCTACTTCCCTGGCCCTGGACGGCATCTTCATTGGTGATGCTTTTAAAAATCTGCTGGTAGGAGAAAAATAGCAAGAGAGCTGGCATTAAGTATTTTTGCTTTTCTTTTTAAAACAACAATGCTACCTAATAACTATTATTCCTATGGTTGCAATCAAGAACAAATCAATGACAAGGACTCATTCGGCATCTATTGATCAAAACACTTCTTTTGACAAGTTAATGCTATACCAGTAAAGGGGAAATAGAGGCTACTGGAGAACATCATCTCAGAGAAGGGGAAGATGAAGCAACGGATTACCGTAATCTTTTAAATGCCCATAAAAAGAGCATTCTATCACCCTAATGTTTGTAAACAGCACTTATTACTGGGGGGTGGGGGGGGATAAGGCATTTGCCAGAATACGGTTGCTCATTGTTCATTTTGGAAGTAACTGTGCTAACAAATGGAAAGATGGGTTCCTGTTGTTGGTTTGCACCTGTCTGTCTCAGGAGGCAATGGAGGAGTGTGCCATTGTCACACAGCATCTGCTTGTGGCTGTAGAGGCCGATAAGGGAGAGACATGTTCTGTTGCATCTTGGACAGAGGAAGGTGTCTGGTGCTGCAGATGCAGATGCACCATATAATTTCTCCTCTCTGTCCTCCTCCCAGCAGTCATTGCTTCTCTGGTCACTGCTATAGATGCAAAACCTGACTGTCTGTCTCCATGCTCTATGGTCGTCTGCAAGGGATTCCCGCATGGCAGGGTTGATTTTGACGTTGCCAAGAGTTTTTCTTTTCTTTTCAACTATTTTGTGCCTTTATCCTATATTTTTATCTTGTGAACTGCCCTAAGATCTTTGGGTGAAGGGCAGTATATAAATTTATAATGATGATGATGTCACATTTGCAGACATCTCTGTAGCACAGAACCGGTCAGGTGCCTGAAATCAGCTCACTGCAGAGCATGTCCCTGGGAATCCTGCCATCCTCCATTATACGGACATGACTATTCCCAGTGTAAACATGCTGGGAATATGGGCTTGGGAGAGCACATTTTTGTTTGAGACTCTGCCCTGCCATGTGATGCCCAAAACTTCCTGATGCAGCGCATGTGCAAGGCGTTGAGATGTCACTCCTGGCAGCTGTAAGTTGCCCATGACTCACATCCATAAAGCAGTGTGTTCAGCATGCAAGCCTGGTAGACCTTCATATTGGTATTGGATGTGAAGATCACATTCTCTCATACTCTTTTGGAGAGATGAGCCATTGCCATAGCTGCCTTGCCAATATGCCTGTCCAGCTCAGTGTTGATGGAGAGGTTGCTGGTTATGGTGGAACCCAGGTAGACAAAATCATCTACCACCTCAAGTGTTTCGTCACCATTGCTGATATGTGGCATCCTGGCAACATGAAATACCTTTGCGTGTACAACATCACAGAGCTGCACTTTCAGAGTTGTTTTTGAAAAAAGATGAAACCAGCAAGTTTGGCCGGGAAAATATGGAATCCAATCCCCTCTGCTCCTGAGTAGTAGTGGCATTTTAGCTCTTTGGAAAGGGGGGCACACGCATATAGACTTAGCTGTTTGATCGGCAAGGGGAAGGTGCCTGCGGAGTGCCACTAGCCATTCAGAAATATTTACCCAGACTCCCTCTGTTACCAGTGGTACCTCTCTGTGCCCACCAGTAATGATGCAGGGACCTTTTCATTCACCACTCAGATCATGGCAGCAAAGCACAATCTCAAGCCCAACACAACTTCAACAGTCTCCAAGTTGCCATTCTAGCAATCCTGGCTAGGTACAGCAGAGTGAGATTAGCATAGGAAACTGCTCACTAATCATAGCAAACTGCTTTGCTTGATTCACATTAAGTTAGACCTTTTGCTGCTCTTTTAGTAGAGCTGCTTGTATGAGCAAGTTCCTTCCCTAAAATATCCAGCAAAGCACAATCAAGGCCAGAAAAATCAGCATTTTTAAAAAATTGACCAGATGTTCCTCTGAAAGAGTTTCTAGGTAGTGAACAACTTGCAAAACCTTGTTAGTTGGTTTTGCTGAATTTTGCTCTTCAAGTACAGCCTTTTTCATTATTTACATTTTAAATTAATACCAAGTTGTGGTCTGCTACACTGCAACACAACTTTGTTTACCCAAATTATTTTCAGGGTTATTCACCATTTAATCAGGGCTTAGATGAGAGGCTACACATCTTGGGTGAGATTCAACCTTGTGCTAAGGCAATTGTTCTGCCAGGTCAAGCATTTCTGTTTGCCAAATGAAACAGTGTCTCCTCTCCTCCCCCTGCATCCTGTTCTGGGTGTTCTCCAAACTGCTCTCTCTCCCCCCCCCCAAGCCAATTTGGGGGACTCAAGGAGTATGCAGGGGGAGGAGAGGGAGGAAAGCCCTGTTGCACGAGCAGTACTTGTTGCCCTAGCTCCTGCTAGTGGAACTATTTATTTGAACCCAGCCCTTAGGGTGAAATCATATGCATACTTATCTAGAAGTAGGGATGGAGGCATCTGTCAGTTTCAGTTCTCTCAGTTTCTCATTATTCCAATTTTAAATTTAGTTCTCAACATTTTGTAATAATACACAATTTTTTAAAATCATGAAAATTCACCAGCATTTGGTATGAACACATTTTTATGTGCTGTTTTGAACAATGCGGTTTTATATATTCTTTTCACTTTCCCCAAATATCTGCATTTCTGTTGGAACTGTTTGTTTGTAGATCTGCATTGCAAAATTCAGGGAAAAAATGTGAAATTTGAAGGCTAACTGTGTTTCAGGTTGCACATTGTTTTGGAAAGTGGGGATTGGATGGATTCAGCTTTAAATCAGTACTGAATCAAACTTCTCCTCCATCCCCCCCCCCCCCGGAAGTATGCCCCACCAAATGCAACAGGGTTTACATCCGAGAGTGTGTGTATAGGTTTGCACTGCTCATTTGTCCAGCCTAGAGCAATGAATAATTAAAGCTCAGATAACACAACTTGCCTGTATGAAAAAAATCAAAACCTTACCTAACAGACCTGATATTAAGAGTATGTTTAAAGATAATAAAAAAATGTTTCCTTTCCAGTAAGCTTTCCCTGGTGCAATTTCCATTCACTTCACTAGACTGAGAAACACTTTTAACCCAAATTGCCACCTTCCCCATGACTCATTTTTAGAAAGAAAAATGTGCTGAGAGCCCCAAACATGAGGAAGCCATGCTACATCTAGTCTGATCCAATGCCACCATACATTGGAAACCAAGACTAAAACAGTAGCATACTCCTGTAGGGCAGGGGGACAGATTTGGCATTTCCCCCTAAAGGGTATGTAGCTTTTATACAACACCCCTTTAAAAAAATTCTGTGCCTCAATGGAAAATCCAAGTACATGAAGAACAGATCATGCAGATGCATGCAGGTAAATAGCTGGAGGGAGGAAATACCCCAGGGAGGGAAAACCCAGATTGTTGCTAGACATTTGAACTTGTAAAATGGCTGTTGAGTGATGAGGTCATTACGCAGTAACCTAGAAAATGAAATCCTGTTCAGATAATGGGCCTTCTAAGGCTGCAGGAAATGTACATTGGGGAGGGTGGACAGCCCTTCTCTTCCTTCCTCATTTTAGCCCAAGAAGTGAGCTCACCTGTTTCTCAGCCCTTTAAAAGCCTTGTGACAATCAATCCCGTACCCTTATCATTTAGTAAGTCATCCATCTTGCCTTGATTTTCTCCCCAGCCATTAAAGTAGAACCATATTAAGATTTGTGGTGCTTTTGCAACTGACCAGTGCCGTCTAAACAAGGGAATTTGTTACCTGATGTGTGTAATGAGCTCAAAAGAGCCACTGAAGCATGGAAGTTTATGGATGTACTTTGCAATCACATATCTCTATATAATTTATTAGATTACAGTGTTATTATGTACAAGCTATTAGTGCTTCTATTATATGGTCATAACAGGAGACATGATCTGGGCAGTACAACGGCTAAGAGATATCATGAACAAACAAATGGCCTTTATAATGATATTCTCTATGCTCATAGGAACAAGTGTGTGTGTGTGTGTGCGCGCGCGTGCGCGCACGCACCGGTACACACACACACACACACACACCAGTTTCTTCTTTCTTATCTGCTTTGTATATTCCGTTACAAGTGCCACAGTTTTTGAGAGCACTTATGTATGCAGTTGAGATGTCATATTGAAATAAAAACTAACTCTCTGAGCTGGCATAAACCAATGTAGGACCTTGGTCGAACCTAGCAAAATCTGCATTCATCTTTAAAAACTGTGATGATCCTGATTTACCCAGAATGTAAGAAGAAAGTGATCTTATGTCAGAGAGGGTAGGGCGTCTCTTCCTCACCACCCACTGCCTTCCTGCAATGTGATTTCCATGCCCCAGGTTCATTCAGCTGTGAGTGGCACTAAAATAATGTGGTGGAGGAGCTCCCAGTGTGAGCAGAATCCACTGCATGAGACCTGATCATACAGAGTCCTGATCCATGTGATTCTTCACTCTTAAAAGCAAACACTTTGTTCCTCTTTGAAAGGTGTTGCAACCTCACAGCTAGAACTGAAAACAAAGCAGGGGGGCTTAAGACAAAGTCAAAAGGCAACACAAAGTTACTTGATGAGCACTGTAAAGAAACAAGCATAACTTACAGGAGCTGCATTATTCTTCACTGTCACACTGGGGGTTGTTGCACGCAGTGCCCCACTCACTCCATGGTAGTATTTGAAGCAGATCTTTGTTTCAGCTAAAAGAAAAAGTCATCATGGATTAACAACAAGTAGCTATTGGTCTTCATCTATTAGGTACAGTGGTGCCCCGCAAGACGAATGCCTCGCAAGACGAAAAACTCGCTAGACGAAAGGGTTTTCTGTTTTTCGAGGTGCTTCGCAAGACGAATTTCCCTATGGGCTTGCTTCGCAAGACGAAAACGTCTTGCGAGTCTTGCGAGTCTTGCGAGTTTTTTCCTCCCCCCCTTTTTGTAAGCCGCTAAGCCGCTAATAGCCGCTAATAGCGCTAATCCGCTAAGCCGCTAATGGCCGTGCTTCGCAAGACGAAAAAACCGCTAGACGAAGAGACTCGCGGAATGAATTATTTTCGTCTTGCGAGGCACCACTGTATAGTCAATCATAGGGCAGAAAATTTTATTCTGAGATTGCAGTGCTTTTCCTTGCCATAAAATGAGAGAGCTCTTCTGGACCTTGTGCAATTTTTGCTTAGAAACTAGTGCATGTGACACAGACTGCCAAAAAATGCCCACCCCACCAAACATCCACATTATTGTCAGCATCCCTTTATTCCATGAGCTATTGTTTCTCATAATCATTTTCCTTCTTTTTTTGTTCTTATATTTATCAGACTAATTTGCCCACAAATTTGACATTGCACGTTCAAGTGTTGAAGACATAACATCATGGACAAAATAATGTATGCCAACACAGCCAATAGGCTTAAATGGTTGTAACTTTGTGGTGAAAATTAGTTCAAAGTGAGAGGCACTTTTCAATGCAGTTGAGAAAGAACACAAGGACGAAGTAAGAAGTTTAGGCTCAGCCCTATTGAAACAGCAGTCAAACAGTGGCTGTTAAGGTACAGAACTCTCAATCCTACTGTGAGGAGGACTTGTACCTGTCTATTCTGGAATGCAATCAAGTTGGGTGATCACAGCAGCTGAACTGCAAGCTCAGATTGAATTTTTATTCAGCAATTTTCTCTGCAGGAATTTTAACAGCTCAGCAGCAAAACCTTTTACTCATTTGCCATGTATCATAAAAGTCTGATGATATCAAAATAACTGCATCACAAACAATAAAGGGATGAGACTGATCTCTCTAAATTACTGAGTTTTTACTTGCACTCTTTCTACCTGAACAGTAATACAGAACACCAGGAATGGAATAAAGTTTGAAAATACCCCCTCTCTACAGGCTCAAATAAATCCCTTTAGGATGTAATCATACACACTTATCTCAGTCCCAATGAACTCAGTGGGGCTTACTTCTGAGTAGACATGGATAGGATTGCATTGTTAATTGCTTGCATAACCACCAGATGCCTTGAAGACAAATAATCTAAACTTTTCAATTTCCTGGTGCTGCCTTTAGTAGGCAATATGCTGCTGTATATCAGTAAGGCGAACAATGTAATCTGCTAGTAACAGCATTCCAAGGAATTTATTGGAAACTGATCAGGGAGCTCCTCAATGCAAAGATTAGGAATAGTGGACAAGCTTCCCTGAAAGTCCACCTGTTCTCCACTACTGATCTTCCCCCTGCAATCCACTGCTGCAATGGAGCTTTTCCATGCCAGGTTCCAGGATGCATCCTTAGCTGATTTAGGGTAACTGGGAGGTCCCAAATGAAGAGTGTCTGTCCTAAACATGATGCACAATTTTCTGCAGCATGAAGGGTTCCACTATGGATGCTCAGGGGTGCCTAAGCAATCACATTCCTATGAATCTGAACACAGAGAATTTGAAACATGCTGTGTTAAGGCATGCTTAGTTAGCCTTTTCTTTTTACCATTTTGATACAGGTTTTAGTTTTCACTTTGAGTTTGGACTTTTAAAAAGCTATCTGCAAGGCAGGAGATTGCTACAAGACCCCAAATTATGTCTGGTTTCTATCTTTTTGGGAGAGAACTCTGACCTTCTGTTTAAACCCATGATTAAAATTTTATTGATTGTGACCTGGCTGACAATCAGCCAGAGTTTGAAGGATGCTTTGACATATGGTTTATGAAAGCTTTGCACTTCATTTGAAAAAACTGGCTCACAAACTCAAAGCCACCAGTGGCAAATCGGCACCAGAAGACTTCACTGCTATTTAGTGTTCCTTCATGATGTACAGGCGGTGACCATTTCATGTGCATTTGATAAGTGCATGGCTGCCAACACTGGCACCATTTTCAACTGTGGACAGGGGTGGAATGGGGTGGGGCAGGCTTATGTACAAAATGAACAGGAAGAATAAATATATGGTTTTGACAATGGAAGGATATAACAAATGAATCACTATTGGGAGTCATTTATTTTTAATAAACATATTTATTTTCAAGAATACAGAGTATATAAAGAAATAAGAATTAAACTGGTAAACTTCCAATTGTTTCTCCTGTCCTTTTAAACTGTCCTGTGCTTTTTAACTTGTTAATAATTGACTTGCAGTTCAGGCAGAGGAGTGAGTTGCCCAGGTTTATGGATGACAAAAGTGGTAAGAGTAGGCAAAGATCTCTGCAACCTTTGTTAATGGGCACGATGTGGTTAATGGGTTCCAACATAAATTAGTAAAAAGTGATGCACATTGGAGCAGGTAAGCCTGCTTTCACATAAATGCTTATGGAGTCTGAACTGGTGAACTGGGATCATGGGGTCGTGGTGATGAAAACGTTGACCCAGTGCATGACAGAAATCCCATGCTACAGATCATCAGTAAAAGGTTTGAACCCTGCCAGCGTCACAGTGTTGTTGTTATACCAATCTATGGTGAGTTCACACTTGGAATACTTGTGTACAGTTCAAGTTGCCATGTCACAAAAAGGATACAGTCGTACCCTCTGGATACGTAAACTTCAGAAGCGCTCAATCATGTCGCGGCATGCGCAGAAGCGGTCCTCCGGTTGCGAATTCCTTGGGATGCGGCCGGACCTCCGGAACGGATCCCATTCGCAACCAGAGGTACCACTGTATTGTAGAGCTGGAAAAGGTTCAGAAAAGGACAACAAAAATGTTCATGGGGCTGGACAGCTCATCAATGAGGAACGGTTTTAAGTTTAGAAAAAGGGAGGGCAACATGAGTACACATAGACCTGCTGAAGTTCTCTCTGTGCCCAAAGAATATATCTCCTAACAAAGCTAATATTAATTTAGCCCTGCGGATTCATTTTTTGTGCACAGTCTTCTCTGACTTAAAAAGTAAATGTTGCCCAAATATAAACTTTACAGCATGACCCTATGCACCTTTACTAGGAAGCAAGTGCACTTAGGATTTCAGCCTTATTCTAAAGGTCTTGCATAACACTACTTTTCTAGATTTTGTCAGGAGAGTCAGGTTAATCCAACATAACAAAGCGTTCATGGTAAACATGGAAGACCTCTCTTCAAATAAGTGATTTCAAGTTCAAAGATGTGTATAGCTAAAACAGCAGCTCTCTTTCCACTGTGACAAATTTCTTTTGAAACCAAAGGGACCTTCAAAAAGCATTTTGAGATCTAGCAGATGACTCTGCTGTAAAATCAAATAACTAAAGTGAAAAGTCCTGCAGGCACACATAAGCCCTTGAGCAAACCTCAGGAAGCCCTTTGGATCCAGGCCACTGCTAATCCTCCCTCTTGCCCTTCTACTGTGAGAATGAATAACTTAAGGGCCTAGATCCAAAGAGCCACCTTAGGCAAGCCCAAGAGCTTGTGGGTGCCACATGCTTTGAAGTATAGGCTCTTGCACTAGACTTCAGAAATAGAAATCCAGCTCCCATTAGGCATGAATAACTAGTGGCATAATTTTTTGATCCTGGCATAATACTGTAAAGTGCTAATGAGGTGCTACAGAAATAACAAATAAAGTGTACACATTTGAAGAGACATTTGAATATTGACTTATAAAGAAAGTGTGTAAACATCTTCTGCTCAAACAAGCAGCCAGAAAATAATAATAATAATAATAATTTATTATTTGTACCCCGCCCATCTGGCTGGGTTTCCCCAGCCACTCTGGGCGGCTTCCAACAGAGATAAAAAATACACTAAAATGTCACATATTAAAAACTTCCCTGAACAGGGCTGCCTTCAGATGTCTTCTGAATGTCAGGTAGTTGTCCATCGCCTTGACATCCGATGGGAGGGCATTCCACAGGGCGGGCGCCACCACCGAGAAGGCCCTCTGCCTGGTTCCCTGCAACTTGGCCTCTCGCAGTGAGGGAACCGCCAGAAGGCCCTCGGAGCTGGACCTCAGTGTCCGGGCAGAACGATGGGGGAGGAGACGCTCCTTCAGATATACTGGACCGAGGCCATTTAGGGCTTTAAAGGTCAGCACCAACACTTTGAATTGTGCTCGGAAACGTACTGGGAGCCAATGTAGGTCTTTCAAGACCGGTGTTATATGGTCTCGGCGGCCGCTCCCAGTCACCAGTCTAGCTGCCGCATTCTGTATTAGTTGTAGTTTCCGGGTCACCTTCAAAGGTAGCCCCACGTAGAGCGCATTGCAGTAGTCCAAGCGGGAGATAACCAGAGCATGTACCACTCTGGCGAGACAGTCCGCAGGCAGATAGGGTCTCAGCCTACGTACCAGATGGAGCTGGTAAACAGCTGCCCTGGATACAGATTTGACCTGTGCCTCCATGGACAGCTGTGAGTCCAAAATGACTCCCAGGCTGCGCACCTGGTCCTTCAGGGGCACAGTTACCCCATTCAGGACCAGGGAATCCTCCACACCTGCCCGCCTCCTGTCCCCCAAAAACAGTACTTCTGTCTTGTCAGGATTCAACCTCAATCTGTTAGCCGCCATCCATCCTCCAACCGCTTCCAGACACTCACACAGGACCTTTACCGCCTTCACTGGTTCTGATTTAAAAGAGAGGTAGAGCTGGGTATCATCTGCATACTGATGAACACCCAGCCCAAACCTCCTGATGATCCCTCCCAGCAGCTGCATGTAGATGTTGAAAAGCATGGGGGAGAGAACAGAACCCTGAGGCACCCCACAAGTGAGCGGCCAGGGGTCTGAACACTCATCCCCCACCACCACTTTCTGAACACGGCCCAGGAGGAAGGAGCGGAACCACTGTATGACAGTGCCCCCAGCTCCCAGCCCCTCAAGACGGTCCAGAAGGATGTCATGGTCGATGGTATCAAACGCCGCTGAGAGATCCAGCAGAACTAGGAAACAGCTCTCACCTTTGTCCCTAGCCCGCCGGAGATCATCAACCAGTGCGACCAAGGCAGTTTCAGTCCCATGATGAGGCCTGAATCCCGACTGGAAGGGATCCAAATGGTCCGCTTCTTCCAGGCGTGCCTGGAGTTGTTCAGCAACCACTCGCTCAATCACCTTGCCCAAGAATGGGAGGTTTGAGACTGGGCGATAATTGGCCATCGTGGCCGCATCTAAAGATGGTTTTTTAAGAAGCGGTTTAATAACCGCCTCTTTCAGCGGGTCTGGGAAGGCTCCCTCACGGAGGGAAGCATTCACCACCCCACGAAGCCCATCGCCCAGTCCTTCCCGGCTAGCTTTTATAAGCCAGGATGGGCAAGGATCCAGGAGACAGGTGGTTGGCTTCACTCGTCCAAGCAGCCTGTCCACATCCTCGGAGGTAACAGATTGAAATTGATCCCACACAACTTGACCAGACAGGACTCTAGCACTCTCCCGCCCCGGCCCTGCTCCCACGGTGGAGTCTACTTCTTCCCGAATCTGAGCGATTTTATCTGCAAAAAAATTTGCAAAATCATTGCAGGAGAACATGTGGCCCGTACTGGGCCCCGATGTTACAGGTGGTTCCGCTAAATTGTGAACCACCTGAAAGAGTCTCCTGCTGCTGTTTTCTGCAGATGCAATAGAGGCGGTGAAGAAAGTCTTCTTCGCCGTCGCTATCGCCACTTGGTAGGCTCGACGTTGAGCTCTAACCCGTGTCCGGTCAGATTCAGAATGAGTTATCCGCCACCGGCGCTCTAGCCGTCTCAACGATTGTTTCATTGCCCTCAGATCCGTGGAAAACCACGGGGCTCTCCGGGCTCCATGCAATCGGAGAGGGCGCTTCGGAGCCAAACAGTCAATAGCCCTGGTTAACTCCACATTCCAGCGGGCCACCAGGGAATCGGCTGAAAGGCCATCAACATGGGATAAAGCATCCCCAACCACTCTCTGGAAACCATTTGGATCCATTAAGTGGCGGGGGCGGACCATCCGAATCGGTCCCACCTCCCTGCAGAGGGGATGGGTCGCGGAGAAGTCCAGTTGCACCAGGAAGTGATCTGACCATGGCACTTCTTTCGTTTCGCTTTTACTTAGTGTCAGATCACCAACATCCGTAGAGGTAAACACCAGGTCCAAGGCATGTCCACGGCTATGGGTTGGGCCAGACTTATTCAGGGACAGCCCCATGGAGGCCATGCTTTCCACGAAGTCCCGAGCGGCCCCTTGTAAGGTCGTGTCGGCATGGATGTTAAAATCCCCTAGGACGACCAAGCTAGGTGTCTCCAGGAGAACATCCGCCACGACCTGAAGCAGCTCGGGCAGGGAATCCTTGGTGCAGCGGGGAGGTCGGTACACCAAAAGGAATCCTGTACTGCCCCTATTGCCCAACTTCCAGAACATGCACTCAGAAAACTGGGTCTTCCCAATAGGACGCCTGGTGCAAACTAATGACTTCCTAAAAATCACTGCAACCCCCCCTCCCCGCCCACATGACCTGGGTTGCTGTGCGTAAGAGAAACCTGGTGGACAAGCAGCGGCAAGGACAGGCCCATCTGCTTCATCCAACCAAGTCTCTGTCACACATGCCAGGTCAAGTCCTCCATCCATGATCAAGTCATGGATGGCAGTGGTCTTATGAATCATTGACCTGGCATTGCACAGCAACACTTTCAGGTCATGTGGGTATCCCTTGCTGATTCTAGTATTCATCCGGTCAGGACCAGACCCAGAGGCAGGGATAGTCCTCAGACAACGACTAAACCTGCCTCCTCTGTAATGACATGGTCTGGTCTTAGCGTAACTCCTCCTCCTACCCGTGATCACTGAGATCGGTTGTCCTAGTGCATTCCCCCCTGTGAAGCATATCCCAGCCATTTTGTGGGCTGGGGCCCATTCCCCGGCAGCCCTGACCCCTCCCCTTAAGAACAAAATAACCCCTTTAAGAAACAAACAAACAAAAAAAAAACACACAAATAAGACAATATAAACAAAAAACAATAAAAATTACAAAATTACAAAAACATAAAATCAAACAAATTCCCAGGCCCAATAAACATCCACCGCACCCCCCCCCCACATACAAAAAATTCAAAATAAAAATTTTAAAACATTTTAAAAGCACTCTGCACCCCTCCGGCAGTAACAGCAACTGTTCTAGTGAGGCCCATCAGGCCCCGCCCCAGGCCAGATGGTGAGTGGCAGGAAGGAGCAGGGCCCTCAGACACTCACATGCAGGAGAGTCCTCCCGGGCAGCAGAGTCCAGCAGTCCTTGTGAGGCCTCAGGCCCCGCCCCAGGCCAGATGGTGAGTGGCAGGAAGGAGCAGGGCCCTCAGACACTCACATGCAGGAGAGTCCTCCCGGGCAGCAGAGTCCAGCAGTCCTTGTGAGGCCTCAGGCCCCGCCCCAGGCCAGATGGTGAGTGGCAGGAAGGAGCAGGGCCCTCAGACACTCACATGCAGGAGAGTCCTCCCGGGCAGCAGAGTCCAGCAGTCCTTTATGAGGCTTCAGGCCCCGCCCCAGGCCAGATGGTGAGTGGCAGGAAGGAGCAGGGCCCTCAGACACTCACACGCAGGAGAGTCCTCCCGGGCAGCAGAGTCCAGCAGTCCTTGTGAGGCCTCAGGCCCCGCCCCAGGCCAGATGGTGAGTGGCAGGAAGGAGCAGGACCCCATACACTCACATGCAGGAGAGTCCTCCCGGGCAGCAGAGTCCAGCAGTCCTTGTGAGGCCTCAGGCCCCGCCCCAGGCCAGATGGTGAGTGGCAGGAAGGAGCAGGGCCCTCAGACACTCACACGCAGGAGAGTCCTCCCGGGCAGCAGAGTCCAGCAGTCCTTGTGAGGCTTCAGGCCCCGCCCCAGGCCAGATGGTGAGTGGCAGGAAGGAGCAGGGCCCTCAGACACTCACATGCAGGAGAGTCCTCCCGGGCAGCAGAGTCCAGCAGTCCTTTATGAGGCTTCAGGCCCCGCCCCAGGCCAGATGGTGAGTGGCAGGAAGGAGCAGGGCCCTCAGACACTCACATGCAGGAGAGTCCTCCCGGGCAGCAGAGTCCAGCAGTCCTTTATGAGGCTTCAGGCCCCGCCCCAGGCCAGATGGTGAGTGGCAGGAAGGAGCAGGGCCCTCAGACACTCACATGCAGGAGAGTCCTCCCGGGCAGCAGAGTCCAGCAGTCCTTTATGAGGCTTCAGGCCCCGCCCCAGGCCAGATGGTGAGTGGCAGGAAGGAGCAGGGCCCTCAGACACTCACATGCAGGAGAGTCCTCCCGGGCAGCAGAGTCCAGCAGTCCTTTATGAGGCTTCAGGCCCCGCCCCAGGCCAGATGGTGAGTGGCAGGAAGGAGCAGGGCCCTCAGACACTCACATGCAGGAGAGTCCTCCCGGGCAGCAGAGTCCAGCAGTCCTTTATGAGGCTTCAGGCCCCGCCCCAGGCCAGATGGAGAGTGGCAGGAAGGAGCAGGGCCCTCAGACACTCACATACAGGAGAGTCCTCCTGGGCAGCAGAGTCCAGCAGTCCTTGTGAGGCCTCAGGCCCCGCCCCAGGCCAGATGGTGAGTGGCAGGAAGGAGCAGGGCCCTCAGACACTCACATGCAGGAAAATGTTTTAAAATCCAGACAAAACTCAAAAGAGAGGCTTCAGATAAGGAAAATAAACAAATAAACATGAAATTTCACAGAAGATGGCCATATTCCTGCTTGACTGGGGATTGAACTAGATGACCCTGCAGTTCTATAATTCTACTCTTATAAAACAGCAGGGGTTTGATTTAAGGCTGGAACGAGAGAATCCGCTAAGTTATCCTGTGATAATGGGTGCACTAAATTAATCAAGGGAACTATATGCAGTTAAAAACATTGTTGGTTAGAAACTTCTGGAATGCAAGTAAGGACTAATGTATGTTTTTGTTCATTCTGAGTGCCCTATTTATAGGTCCCAAATAAATGTTGGCTACTATAAGGGTCTGGACAAAGGAATCCATACCTGAATCTAGACACAGCAAGTATGTTCTCTGGCTCAGGTTCCCTAAGCCTGAGCAGGAACCTGAAGAAGAGGAAGCAGAAATTACTGCTCTGCTAGCCAAGCAAAACTCAGGACGCGGGTCCTAGTCTTTCATATCAGGCTTGGCCAATCAAGTGGCTTCAAACTGTCAAACACTCACAGTTGTCAGTTCTCCTTTGTGTGCTACACTATTGTGGCTCACCAAACTTGGTCCCAGCCTCCATTCCTGAAGTCCTTGGTTCAAACCCCAGAGTAGCTTAATTCCTTGTGGAAAATTTATGGCTGCCATTTTTCTCTTGGCAGTAAGAGTTCACTAGATCAGGTAACCAAGGTCATTTTCTCTTTTCCATTAGTGCTGACAGAAGTTGTGTTAGCAAATCCATCCAGCTCCCTAGAGATGATGTAATGTCAAAGCACTTGTGTGTATATCAGTTATCATGCCAACCCAACAATTTCTAAAATATCAAGAGGATATCAGGTCATTTTACAACCTGCAATGCATTTAGTATTGCAAAAAGAATAAGGAAAAAAGAAGGGAATCTGTGTGTGAAAGAAGTTTTGTTGGCACTTTAATACTGCTTTGCCTGGGATGTTTCAGCTTCATATTTTAGGCTCACTGCAAATCTGGCTTCTTCTTCTTTTTTTACTACTGAAACTGTATCGTACATGGATGGTGGCACAATGACGACCCATTCCTGTGCAAATCTGAATATATTCCTTTTTGCCAGTGCTGTTCTTTGCTAGATATAAGCAAAACAGGAAGTCCATATGTGGACACAATGGCTGATCTCTAGCTACAATATGTAAAATGATTCACTAGGGATCTTCTTCCATGGCACTAGGTAAAAAATTCCCACATTCAGGTAAAATCAGTTCCTAGAACTATTCATATACAGTAGTACCTTGGTTCTCAAACTTAATCTGTTCTGGAAGTCCATTCCAAAACCAAAGCGTTTCAAAACCAAGGCATGCTTTCCCATAGAAAGTAAAGCCAAATGGATTAATCCATCCCAGACTTTAAAAACAACCCCTAAAACAGCAATTTAACATGAATTTTACTCTTTAAGAAGACCACTGATCCATAAAATGAAAACAATAATCAATGTACTGTACTATAAAATAAATAAGACAGTATTGCAGATGATGAAAATTAAAATTACCGTATTTTTCGCTCCAAAAGACGCACCAGACCATAAGGCGCACCTAGTTTTGGGAGGAGGAAAACAAGAAAAAATTATTCTGAATCCCAGAAGCCAGAACAGCAAGAGGGATCTGGCTTCTGGGATACCATGTGGCTGTTCTGGCTTCTGGGATAACCGTGCCAAGCCTCTTCAGGGCAGCAGGATGAAGGCTCCCCCTGCCCGAAGAGGCTGTGCAGGGCTAAGGCAGAAGCCAGGACAGGCGCATCGCTGAAGGGGCGCTGCGCAGTTCTCCCTCTCTGAGAAGGAGAACTGCGCAGCGCCCCTTCAGCGAAGCTGGAGAAGGGACAGAAGGAGTCCCTTTTGTTCCTCCTCCGGCTTCCAGGACAGGGGCGTCGCTGCAAAGCTGGAGGAGGAACAGAAGGGGCTCTGTTCCTTCTCCCGCTTCGCTGAAGGGGCGCTGCACAGCTCTACCTCTCTGCGCAGCGCCATTCACTCACATTTCCCCTTACTTTTTAAGAGGAAAAAAGTGTGTCTTATGGAGCGAAAAATATGGTATTTTTTTTTCTTACTTGCTTTGATGATAGTCATTGTTTGGAGGGAGGACTTTTATCCATTTCCGCAGTCTCACAATCAATCAATCAATCAATCAATCAATCAGCTGAACTGGGTTCCACACAGTCACAAAAACAAATTACCGGAAAAGCCTCAAAAACTAAAGCGCAAAATAGCAAAAGCAAAAGCACCAAATACAGTGGTACCTTGGTTCTCAAACTTAATCCGTTCCGGAAGTCCATTTGACTTCCGAAATGTTTGAAAACCAAGGCACGGCTTCTGATTGGTGCAGGTGCCCAGGAAACAATAGCTGACAGCCGCACTGGATGTTTAGCTTCGAAAAATGTTTGAAAACCAGAAAACTTACTTCCGGGTTTTCAGCGTTTGGGAACCAAAGTACCACTGTACTACCCCTTTTTCTTTTAGCTCTCTTCTTCAAGATAAATATCCTTTCACTGAATTTCACTTGTTCTTTATCATCCTTTCTGCTCTTCAAGGTTAGCTTGGCTTTAGAAGCTTAACTTTCCCTAGTAGGGGTGGATTTATTATCTTCAATATAAAAAGCAGCAATGCCAAGATTAAGCCAGTTTCCTATCCTGGATTATCAAATCCTCTCAAACTTCTATTCATGGAACAGCTAAAACTGATTTTATCTGAAAACATACCCCACATATTTACTGTTGAGTGTTTCCCTACAAATCTGTTAAGGAAGGTTTGATGAACAGTGGAGAGTATCAAAATAAGGTTGAAATTTACTTTATGGCATCGCCTGCTCAATTACGAAACAAGTTGATTCATCCTTAGCTAAGCATTTCCTTGCAAATAATGTAAAGATGAAATATAACCACGAAAAGTTGCTTTATAACCAATTTTGTCAAACAAGGAAATTAAGCTACATTTGCATTTATTAGCAAACACTGATTGGTCAAATGGTTTTAAAAAACTGAAGACAGGAAAACCATTGGGAAGTAATTTGTGTATCTGTGCAAACAGGGAATTAAATTGAAAAGAAAAATCGCTGCATTTTGGCTTGATTACTGCCCAATATAGAGGCCCCATAAATTAAATCAGCACTGTACTCAACCTTGTGATAATACAGTATGATCAGATTACTGTTTCACATTCCTTAATTACAGTGGACACTGACACTGATCACTACTGTGTGATTGAATTACTTCTTTCTTTCCATTTAGCCCTTATCTGACTGCTCATCATTTTCTTAGGATATTTCAGAGCTAAGATTTATTCAGATCTAAAGGACCATGTGTGGAACTCCACCTGGAGTTCACTTCAGAGGCCAGTACCTGTCTCACCAATGCTTAAAAACACACTTATATTAAGTATGCTGGCTGTTTGCTATAATAATAAACATTCACTCACTCACTCACTCACCTATATTATGTATTGCAATAATAATGTAGCTTGGAAACCCACATTCTAAGCATATAAACTCTGATGCGTTTGGTTTTTCATCATGTATATTGTAACTGGAAGAAAAAGAGACCCCTAGGGAAATGATCATAATATAATAATAATTTATTATTTGTACCCCACCCATCTGGCTGGGTCTCCCCAGCCACTCTGGGCGGCTTCCAACAAAGATTGAAAATACATAAAAATGTCACACATTAAAAACTTCCCTAATCAGGGCTGCCTTCAGATGTCTTTAAAAGAAGCACCTTTAAAAGGGTGCTTTAAAAGAAGTGCGTCATAAATCAAATCATTAACACCAGATAGGTGGAAACCAAGGAAGTACAGAGTTTTCACCAGTTTTGATTTTAAAGGTTGAAATAAACAGTGCATTTCAGTAGATTAACTTTTTTCTCATTTTAATAAAAAACAGGTTGTGTGTGAATATTTCAATGCGGTTTAGCTTCACTGTTTTGTTTGGTTGCTGTTTCTTTGGCACCATTTCTGAAAACATCACACTGGCTATAACAAAATAAATAGAATGATATCCCACAACTATATATCTGACATGATGATGCCACCAGACATTGGCAATGAAATCATGTTGATCAACAGAATCGGTTGGCTTGGGCTACATAAAGGACATCTGAGGGCAAATGAGCACAGAGCAACCAAAACAAATAAATGAACATTTTTGCAAGAAGGACCAAAGGGGCATGAGTTTTTGGTCCTTTCAAATACTGTGTGAAAAACTGGGAATAGTTTCAACTCTGCCCTGGTTCAAACACTGATTAATCCTCACCCCTACCCCACAATGGTAAGTAGTACAGGGGCCCTGAGTTTGGGGGCCTTTGGACACATTTGCAAACTGAAAAAACTGCCATGGACACCACACATACCAAGCAACCAAACACACATGGCAACAATATTCTGGCTACAATAGCATGCTTCTCTCAAGCCTAATTTCAATGCTGGGAAGGGATTCTGTGGGCACCAAGGAAGGAAAGCCTCTATGAGCATGTATATACCTGCAGGTACCACACTGGTGACACATGCAGTATAATAACAGAGGTCTATTTAGAGTGCATGCAGACAGTCTTAATTTGGCTCCAGGCATAATCTTTTACTCCTGTGTATTGATACTAGAAGAATGATGTATTTTATTGATTAGCATATTGGACAGATTTCTCAGGAAAGGTGGGTAGCTTTGGACTTGATGAATCATATCAAAAGCCACATTCACTAAATTCAACATTATGCATTCTCAGATAATAAAATTTAAACACATACACAAAAATGAGGCCAGCTCTATTAATCACTGAATATTTATCCCACATTCAGAATCAATATGCATGCATTTCTTTTATGTCAACTACACATCTTATGGTATTTTTAGCCTAATATTTCCATGGCAACAGGGAATGCTCCATTTGAGAAGACAGATGTTTCAGAGCTGTGTAGCTGGGGAATTCAAATGAGAGGTCTAAGCAGTTTTTCAGAACTTACTGCATCTTCCAGTCTTTTATCATAGAGTCATTTGTTGACTCTTATAGCTTCTGATTAAATCTGATTGCATTGGAGTGGTCAAAAAGCCACCAATATTGTGGGGTTTTTTTGTTCAGATAAATACTCTTGTGGCAATAACAGTAATGAATTCTTAGAATTATCTGAATCTAACTTGTGAGAACATAAATGCTCTGACTTCCCTATTGAGCATCAGTAGTACAAAATACCTCATCTTAGTTTTGTGAACAATTCACTTGTTTTGGACAATCTCTATCAGGATGTCTCAAGTCATTTTACTTCAGGGTTTCTCAAGCACTCAAGGGAAGAAAAAACACTTAGGACAGATTCTAGAGTTTGGTAGTAAAATGGCTAAAGCACACCTTGGGTTCTTTTCATTTTAGGTGCAAAATAGAGAAGAGAATCAAGAGCCTTTAGTTTTTAGCTCTGAAAAGAACTATATTTATATTAATAAATAATATGCAATGCATGGGTTGCTCCTTTCTTTCTGCAAAAATATGTACCCTGTTCTTCATTCTAGTTATAAGTGTCTGGTGATAAAATGGTCTCTGTGTAAATGGTTATTTATGGTGTCATGTTCTTGGGGTTGGTTTTTTTTTTAAAAAAGGAGCAATCAAACTGTTTAATTATCATGCATTTTCAGCATAATATGAAATAAACGGTGGCTTAAGAAAGCAGAAATGCCTCATATTGCAGGGGCAGGGAGGAAAGCAATGTTAAAAACAACAACCCAACAATTAGAGTTACGCAACCTCGCACTGGAGCTCATTTTGCATACTGAGGTAGGACTGGGAAGTAGCCATTCCACAAACTCTGGCGAGCTGCTACCAGTCCATGAAGATAATAGACCAAGTGATGGTAGACGATGGGTCTCAAACCCTCAGTGACTTAGGGACTTCCCCTGCATGTGAAGATAGGCTCAAGTGGATTGAACGGATGGGACCAATAGTGGGTCCAACATCAAGAAGGTGGTATCAGCATGTGCTGTAGAGGGAAGTGAGGGGCAGATGGGGCTCGTCAACCTGGAAAGGTAGCCCACCTAGGAGAAGGAAAACTCTGATCTTAAACCTCTACTGCCTTGCGGGATATCTTTGGGATAAGAAAAGACTAAGGAGTAAACCCTACACAGATCCTAACATGGTTAGATGGCGCATGGTACACCTCCTTCTGGCAACTCCTGCAATGAAGCTGATTCCAAACGTTTTGCTCTGCTTTCCTTTGGGCTGCAAGGCCAAGAGTGGGGTCTTGTTGTCTGGACAGCTCAGGACCTCCATACGCACTGACCAGGCTTGTGCTCCGGGGAGATCATTTCAGCGCTGCTAATGAAGCAATTTGACTTCACCTCTGGAGGTGCTGTCCATTGTGAGACAGATGGATGCCAAGACAAGATGGACCAATGGTCTGACTTGGTATAAGACAGTGTCCTATTATCACTTGCTTACTCAAAATTTGGTGGCTAGCAGTTGAAAAGGAGAGGTGGACTTACATTTTTTATGTAAGTTATGCACAGTGAAAATTTGATATGTAACCTTAGTGCAGTGATGATCCATTAATACAAACCAACACTTGGTACTGGAGCTCATCTGCGTTGGTTTGCCCTATGTGAACTCGCCTTTGTGTTCTTTGAAATTAGGCTGCTTAACCATAGCAGCTCTAAAGACAGAACTTCCCACAGCTTATTCACATTGTTCAACTATTTCTACAAGTGCTCATTTATTTAGGACGTGCCAGGTACATTTTGCATTTGAGCCTCCCTTCACTTCCCTCTGGTGTTTCTGACCGTTCTCTCAGACTTTTAAAAAATAATTCTATTACTAACTTCTGGATAGTTTGGAAGTCCTCTGTACACCTACACCATAGGTTAAAGAGAAACCACATTATTCAAAACAAAATAAAAAAATTCCTTCCAGTAGCACCTTAAAAACCAACTAAGTTAGTTCTTGGTATGAGCTTTCGTGTGCATGCACACTTCTTCAGATACGCTGAAACAGAAGACACCAGACCCTTCTATATAGTGAGAAGGTGGGGAGGGGTATTACTCAGAAGGGTGGTGGGAATGGGTGATAGGCAGATAGCTGTGATGAGCCTGTTGACGACTCTTAACGACTGCAATAGGTCTTACAGGAAAAAGCAAGGGGTGGGAAGGTGAAAAATGGCTTTGTCATGTATAATGAGATAAGAATCCAATGTCTTTGTTCAGACCAGGTCTCTCCATGGTTTTAAGTTTGGTGATAAGTTGTAATTCAGCAGCTTCTCTTTCCAGTCTATTTCTGAAATTCCTTTGTAGTAAAACAGCTACTTTGAGATCTTGTATAGAATGTCCTGGGAGATTGAAGTGTTCTCCTACTGGTTTCTCTGTCTTGTGATTCCTGATGTCAGATTTATGTCCGTTTTTCACCTTCCCACCCCTTGCTTTTTCCCACCCCTTCCCACCCCTCGCTTTTTCCTGTAAGACCTTGCCACCCCTTGCCACCCCTTGCTTTTTCCTGTAAGACCTATTGCAGTCGTTAAGAGTCGTCAACAGGCTCATCACAGCTATCTGCCTATCACCCATTCCCACCACCCTTCTGAGTAATACCCCTCCCCACCTTCTCACTATATAGAAGGGTCTGGTGACTTCTGTTTCAGCGTATCTGAAGAAGTGTGCATGCACACGAAAGCTCATACCAAGAACTAACTTAGTTGGTCTTTAAGGTGCTACTGGAAGGAATTTTTTTATTTTGTTTTGACTATGGCAGACCAACACGGCTACCTATCTGTAACACATTATTCAAGACAGGAACCAATTGACCCAAATACATACAAGCCTCTACAGTGGTACCTCGGGTTAAGTACTTAATTCGTTCCGGAGGTCCATTCTTAACCTGAAACTGTTCTTAATCTGAAGCACCATTTTAGTTAATGGGGCCTCCCGCTGCTGCTGCCGCGCCGCTGCTGCCCAATTTCTGTTCTCATCCTGAAGTGAAGTTCTTAACCTGAGGTACTATTTCTGGGTTAGCGGAGTCTGTAACCTGAAGCATATGTAACCTGAAGCGTATGTAACCCGAGGTACCACTGTACTGTAATTATCACACTATTGGTTTCCAAGAAATGTTGTGTTTCGTTTGTTCCCAGAACATTGCATTTGAAGAGTGTGAGAATAGTGTGGTGATGTTGTACTGGTGTAACTCCTATTAGCACTAATTAGACAGCAGAAAATAGAACTCTTCTACAGCATATTTTTTCCTCCCACATAGAAATTACCAGCTGGTGGAAAGCTCCATGA
The DNA here is from genome assembly GCF_964252035.2 of Podarcis erhardii. Classification (NCBI taxonomy): domain Eukaryota; kingdom Metazoa; phylum Chordata; class Lepidosauria; order Squamata; family Lacertidae; genus Podarcis; species Podarcis erhardii. The sequence continues at coordinate 48,751,792 of NC_138513.1, read as the reverse complement.
GAAACTGAATGAATCAAATTAATGTCCTGGCATAAGCAGATGAAAGCTCACCGTAACCATGGAAGCTGCATCTATTCATTCATCAACCAAGTAACAATCTCTGATCTGGAGATTGTTGACTAGCACCTTCCATCGTAAGTCTGACTCTCCATTAGAATGCGTCACTGAAATGGGATAATATCTCGCTTGCCTGGATGGAAGATGGAGAGAGGTGTGTGTATCTGTGGTAACCTCTAACCTTTGTGTAGCTGGGATGCAGCCTACTGTACACAGGTAGGAGTCAATGACTGTCGCTTTCTCCACTTTTACCTCTGCCCCTGCCCACCAATAGCTCATGGGGGAATATGGCCCCAGGCCTGAAGAAGTTAGCTTCATATAGTTTCATAGCAAATGAAACTATAGTTTCATAGCAAATAAGGTTAATTCCAAGTCCATCTGAAGCCATTGCATAGTTTAAAGTGGAATTTTCAATGTCTATTTTTCAAAAGTGCTTTATGAAATTTCCCGGCTACCACAGAAGTTTGAATTCAACTGAACATCATAATGGCATCCAGAGTAAGTAAGTAATTGGGGAAGAGTCTGCAACTGTCAAGGATCCCTTTATTAACCCAGTTTTCATGGCCTTCTAACTCAGTCACAAAGTATGCATGCTCAAACTTTCAAGCCAGCATTTTTTAAGAAAATGCTTTGAAAGCATATATTTTCCGTATTCTTAGATGTTGTGAATCTTTATCCCACTCTGCCTAAGTCATGGTTGTACAAAAGAGAGAAGGGATAATTCCAAATTCTTATACTTTCCCATGAGTGGAAGAAGTTGAATTACCTTAAAAGAAATATGCAGTTTAAAATTCCCAGCATGCCCGGCCCTGGCCCTTCAGCTACCTGTTTCCTGACACCTAGGGAAATGCGACTCATGGATTATTAAAAGCTCAACTGAAACCCAGCACAAACTTTCTTATTCTCAAGTTTTTTGTTCTTTGGAAGACAGTGGGCTCAGTTCTCCTACTTATTTGCATTGCTGTAAATTATCAGTAAATCCAGTATGGAAAATAGTATAATTTGTATAAAATAATTATTTTCAAGTATCATATGTAACAGCTGGTGGAATTTTCATTATGATCTGAATAGATCAGGCAGAGTATCACTGTTCACTAAGTATCTGATTAATACATCTCCCCACAGTATACAAGGGATGGGCAACTCTGTTTCTGATTCATGTAACATTTGCATGTTTTTACCCATAATTCCATTCCACTCCATTCTTGTATTAACATTACTCTTGCAAATTGACATTAATCCTTTCAAAATACGTATTTACCAGGCACATTCAAAGATGTACACTTTCTTCAATTCCAATGTAGTATTCTGAGATGTTACAAGAGCCAAAAATTGCCTTGCACCATTCAAACCAGTGTAAAATCCGGTGGATTTCCTAACTATGCGTTAATTTGAGAAGAATGGATCATTTTATTCACAAAGCCTGAAATCCTCAAGCATCCCTACTTACAAGTCCACACTGCCACATGGATAATCAAGGCCATGACTGCAAGATATGCAAATATTGCAGGCTTCCTTTATGCTGGGAATTCTGTATTTCACAGTCCTAGTGGAATCCAAGATAGCCACATCTACACTGGAATCCACACTGGGAGACTTGGGGCAAGAGGAACCATGAATACAGTTAGAGGAGGAGGAGTTTGGATTTGATATCCCGCTTTATCACTACCATAAGGAGCCTCAAGGGACACGCTTGGAGCTGTGGGTTAAACCACAGAGCCTAGGGCTTGCCGATTGGAAGGTCAGCAGTTCGAATCCCCGCGACAGGGAGAGCTCCCGTTGTTTGGTCCCAGCTCCTGCCCACCTAGCAGTTTGAAAGCATGTCAAAGTGCAAGTAGATGAATAGGTACCGCTCCAGCGGGAAGGTAAACGGCGTTTCCGTGCGCTGCTCTGGTTCGCCAGAAGCGGCTTAGTCCTGCTGGCCACATGACCCAGAAGCTGTCTGCGGACAAACGCGGGCTCCCTCGGCCTATAGAGTGAGATGAGTGCACAACCCCAGAGTCGTCCGCGACTAGACCTAATGGTCAGGGGTACCTTTAACTTTACCTTTAAGGAGTCTCAAAGCAGCTAACAACCTCCTTTCCCTTCCTCCCCCACAACAAACACTCTGTGAGGTGAGTGAGGCTGAGGGACTTCAGAGAAGTGTGACTGGCCCAAGGTCACCCAGCAGCTGCAGGTGGAGGAGCGGGGAATCGAACCCGGTTCACCAGTCCACTGCTCTTAACCACTACACCACACTGGTTAGAGAAAACAAAGAGGCCTACCACCTTCTGTTTCTTGATAGCACATGCTCAACAGGTGTCGCTTCTACTAGCAGGGAAATTGAACTATTTATGACCTGGAATAACTCAGTTAGTAGAGCATGATACTCTTCATCTCAGGGTCATGGGTTTGAGCCCCACATTGGGCAAAAGATTCCTGCATTGTAGCGGGTTCGACTAGAAGACCCTTGTGGTCCCTTCCAACTGTACAATTCTATGAAAGCTATGCTTTGGAGTTTCTGCCTTTTGTGGAGCTGCTTGGAGGCAGAGAGTATCTGTTAGAAAGACAAAGATGGTACAAAATCTCAAATGGTTATGGCTATAGAACGGATTTTATCCCAATAAATTGGGGGGGGGCATAATAAACACAGACCAAAGAGCCCCACCTGTACCATACCAGTGCACCACTCCCCAACTGACAATTAATATGGAAGGACTTGCTCTCCTGAGTAAGAATTAGAGGCTGCTTGGAAGCAGATTCTGAAGCCAGAAGAGCATGCTCCATACAAAAAAAGAGGAGGGGTTCATTTAAGAAAGTACGTAGATAATGAAATCATACTGATAATATGATGAAAGAAAAGCATATGGCAAAACTCCCCTTAGAGTTAACTGAATTAACAATCAGTTACAGAAGAGAATATCTGAGTAAACAAAAAAGAAAACCTAGTTCATCCAAAGTCCAGAGCTTTCATATCTGTATCACTTTGAAACTTGATAATGCCTCTTCTACCATGCAAGTTAGGGATGGGTGAATCTGTCAATTTCAGTTTCTCATTTTTCCAATCTTCAGTTCTCCAGATTTCCACATCAGCTCGCAATTTCCCCCAAGTCCTTTATTAACATTGTAGTATGATTTTATCCCAATGCACACATTTGTTTCTGCAATTTTGTGTGTGTAATTTCTACAAAACTTACAAATCAATATATCCTCTCTTACTACCCTTAACATTCCCACAGTTTTTAAATACAGGCCTTTTGTTTTATTATTACCTGACATTTTCAGAAGGCAAAGTTAAAATTCTTTGGTTTTTAAACACAGTTTATGTGCTTCTTTGTCAAGTGTGTAGGCTTCCAAGCTAAATTTTTGTCCAATTACAAAAATAAAAGCAGATTTGAATTCCTGACACCCAAAAACACATTTTTAAGACCCCTCACTAAAGAAATGTGCAAAAATTAGAATCTCTGGACAAGAAAGTAGAATCTTTGGACAAGAAGGCCGATGAGCAAACATATAAAATTGACCAGAACACCCAATGTTTAAATAAACTATCTGGACAAGTTGCACAGAATACTCAAGCAATTGGAGAATTGAAGGAGGCTGCAGGGGAAAATCGGAAATTGGCTGAAGATACCAGCCAAAAACTTGAAAATTTAGAACAAGAGGTAAGACCACTCTGCAAACAAGTAGGTGAACACCAGACCTATCTATCTATGATTGAACTGCGGAACCGGGAGAGCAATTTAAGGATAAGAGCAATACCAGAAGTGGAAGAAGGTAACCTAGCTGAGTTTTTGACCAAAGAATTCTCCAAATTTTGGAGTCTAGAGGAAAAGGATTTTAAAATTGTTTCAGCTTTTAGGCTTGGAAGACTTATAAAGAAAGAGAAGCCCAGAGACTGTTTGATAACACTGAGGTCAAAGGAGGAAAGGGACAAGATTCTGGGCCTACACTACGGAAAGTCACTGGACATTTTGGATAAAAGAATTGAGATCTACAAGGATATTCCTAAACAACTGTTAGATCTTAGATCTAACTATTTGGAGTTGACAAGATTACTAAGGAAGAATTCAATCATCTTTAGGTGGGAATTTCCTCAAGGACTATCTTTTACCTTTAGAGGGAAGAAGATCAAAATCAGAACATTGGAAGATAGAGATAAATTTCTGAACGTATACGGAGAGGACCTTCACAAAGGAATTGACCAACTTCCAGGGCCTGAAACACCAGAGGTAACTGCACCCTTGGACCCTGAAGATCCTTTGAACAAGGTACCACCCCTTGAAAAATAACCAGATTTATTCAGGATGTCTCTGCAACTTTTGAGTTGGAATATTAATGGCTGTAACATCCCGGAAAAAAGGAGGAAAATTTTTTATATATTAAAAAAAGAACAATTGGACATTATTTGCTTACAAGAAACACATGTGACTAGGCTCCATAGAAAGGTGTTAATAAACAAAAGACTTGGCCAAGAATTTATATCTTCGGACAGAGTAAAGAAGCGAGGAGTGGTGATATATGCAAAAGAGAGCCTGTCACCTAAATTTTTGTTTAAAGATGAACATGGAAGAATATTAGCAATCGAGATACAACATCAAGGAGAAAAGATTCTGATATTAGGAATTTATGCACCAAATGACGGGAAATCGGAATTTTACAAGAAGTTGCATGAGATTATGCTGGACTATCTGGACTACAACAACATCATTATGATGGGAGATATGAATGGGGTCGTATCGACTAACATGGATAAGTCACAAAATCAAAATGTTACAAAAGACGGCAGACTACCAAAGACCTTTTTTGAAATGACTGACAATATGGACTGGATTGACATTTGGAGAATTAAGAACCCCCTGGGAAGAGAGGGAACATTCTTCTCTGAAGCCCAGCTGACTTGGACAAGAATCGACCAAATATGGATAACTAGAGGTCTGGCACCCAAGGTTAGAAAAGTGGAAATCTGCCCAAAGACCTGCTCCGACCATAACGCGCTGAAGATGGATATGACACTCTTGCCAACCGGCTCCTTTAGATGGAAGATGAATGATAGCTTGTTTAGAGACCAGGAGATTATTAAGAAGGCCCAAAAAACTCTGAAGGATTATTTCGAAATAAATATGAACACTACGGTGGAAAAAAAAAAACTATCTGGGACACAAGCAAAGCTGTGATGAGGGGGTTCTTGATACAACAGAACGCCGTAAAGAAAAGGACACAAAATGAAAGGAAAGATAAGATCTTGCAGAAAATTAAAGAATTGGAGAAGAAATTAAGATCAAACCCGAAGTCACAGCCGATTCTGAGAGAAATTAAATTACACCAAGCACAATATTCCAAATTGATAAACCAAGAAATAGAATGGAAGATTAAATTAATGAAACAAAAAACTTTTGAATCGGCGAATAAATGTGGGAAACTGCTTGCTTGGCAGTTGAAGAAGAGACAGAAATTAAATACAGTTACAAACCTAGAAATTGAAGGAAGAAATATTCAGAACCCCATGGAAATTAGAAAGTGTTTCCAGAGATACTTCAAAAAATTATACACTCAAGGGCCGCAAGATGAGGTTGAGATTAAACAATTTTTGGAAAGAAATGGACTAACAAAGTTGTCACAAGAAAACAGAGTAATCCTGAATAACAAAATAACACAACAAGAGATTGAACAAGCTATTCAGAACATGCAACTGGGCAAATCTCCAGGGCCAGATGGCTTGACCTCCAAGTATTATAAGACATTAAAAGACTATCTGATCCAACCAATGATGGAGGTCTGTAATGAAATTATGGAAGGGAAGAAGGCGCCGGAATCGTGGAAGGAAGCTTTCATCACATTGATACCAAAATCTGAAACTGAAAAGACACAACTCAAAAACTATCGTCCCATTTCCCTTCTGAATGTGGATTACAAAATATTTGCAGACATTTTGGCAAGTAGACTTAAAAGAGTTCTTAATGAAGTAATTCATAAAGACCAGGCAGGCTTTCTCCCAGGTAGACATATGTTTGCTAACACTAGGAACATTATTGACATTTTGGAACTTTTGCAAACAGATATAAATACAAAAGCAGTGTTAATTTTTATAGATGCGGAGAAGGCCTTTGATAATATTTCTTGGAAATTCATGAAGGGAAATTTGAAAGAAATGGGAGTGGGACGGGGGTTTGAGAATGGGATTGATGCAATATATTCAGAACAAAAGGCCAAACTGATAGTTAACAATGTGGTTACAGAAGAGTTCAAAATTGAAAAAGGAACACGACAAGGCTGCCCGATTTCCCCTTTGTTATTTATCTCGGTTCTGGAGGTGCTCTTGAATATGATCAGAGGGGACCGGTTGGTGGAAGGGATTCAGGTCGGAGCGAAACAATACAAACTTAAAGCTTTTGCAGATGACCTAGTTTTGACCCTGCAGGAGCCAGAATCTAGTACGAAAAGAGTATTACAATTGATACAGGACTTTGGTCGGGTGGCGGGATTTAAATTAAACAAACAGAAAACTAAAGTGTTGGGAAAAAACTTGACAGACATAGAGTCAGAACGGTTTCAGAGAGAAACAGAATTAACTATGGTTAAAAAGGTAAAGTACCTAGGGGTAAACATAACAGCAAAAAACCTGAGTCTATTCAAGGATAACTATGAAAAATGTTGGTCTGAAATTAAGAGAGACTTGGATAGTTGGACAAAATTGAAGCTTTCTTTGTTAGGCCGAATTGCTGCTATTAAGATGAATGTATTGCCAAAAATGCTGTTTTTGTTTCAAACATTACAGATTGTGGACAAAACGGAGTGCTTCCGGAAGTGGCAGAAAGATATATCTAAATTTGTCTGGCAGGGCAAAAAGCCCAGAATTAAGTTTAAGATATTAACAGATGCGAAAGAAAGAGGGGGCTTTGCCCTGCCAGACTTAAAGTTGTACTATGAAGCCGCAGCTTTTTGCTGGCTAAAAGACTGGCTACTTCTCGAAGACACTGACGTGTTGGACCTGGAAGGTTTTAACAATGCTTTTGGTTGGCATGCATATCTATGGTATGACAAAGTTAAGATCAATAAGGCCTTTAAGAACCATATTGTCAGGAAAGCAGTGTTTAATGTCTGGACAAAATATAAAGACTTATTGGAAAATAAAACTCCAAGGTGGCTTTCACCTCTGGAAGCTAAGGCCCGAAAAAGACCCAATATGGAGGCCAAATGGCCAAAATATTGGGAAATATTAGAGAAAGATGGAGACAATTGGAAATTGCAGAGTTTGGAGAAAATGAAGGATAAGGTGCGAGACTGGTTACATTATGCTCAGATTAAAGAAGTTTTTAAAAATGACAAAAAGTTAGGGTTCCAGGTGGAGAAATCGAAGTTAGAAACAGAATTGTTAGAACCAAAGACCAAGGTATTATCTAGAATGTATAACTTGCTGCTAAAGTGGAATACACAAGACGAAATGGTCAAATCGGCTATGATAAAATGGGCACAGGACATTGGGCATAACATTATGTTTGAGGACTGGGAAAGGTTGTGGACCACTGGGCTGAACTTCACCGCATGTAATGCTCTGAAGGAAAATGTTATGAAAATGATATATAGATGGTACATGACCCCAGTTAAACTTGCCAAAATATACCATTCGTCTGATAATAAATGTTGGAAATGTAAAGAAAATGAAGGAACATTCTTTCACCTCTGGTGGACATGCCCTAAGGTGAAGGTCTTCTGGGAAATGATATATAATGAGCTGAAAAAGGTATTTAAGTATACCTTCACAAAGAAACCAGAGGCCTTTCTTCTGGGCATTGTCGGCCAGAAGGTGTTAAAGAAGGATCGAACATTTTTCATGTATGCAACAACGGCAGCAAGGATTCTCATCGCAAAAAACTGGAAAACCCAAGATCTACCCACACTGGAAGAGTGGCAGATGCAGCTGATGGACTATATGCAACTGGCCGAGATGACCGGCAGAATCCGTGATCTGGGAGAAGAGAAATTGGAGGAAGACTGGGAGAAATTCAAGATGTATCTACAAAAACATTGTAATTTGGTTGAATGTTAAGAAGGATGCTAGATTATAAAAAACTGGTCACCACTAAACTAGATCTAAATTTGATGATAAGTGAGACTAAAGAAAATATAAAATTTTTTGGAAGAAGCGCTAGATTATATGTGAATGAGTGGACATGAGATTGTAAACAAGTTGATAATTTGTTTGGAAAAAAATTTTTTTTAACGATGTAAATGGGAGCGGGAGACGTGAGGGAGCCTAAAGAAGTGATGAAATTGTTGTGAAAGAAGTAAGATTGTTTATTATGTGTGCATTTATATTTAAAAACCTTAATAAATATTTATTAAAAAAAAAAAGAAATGTGCAAAAATTAAGTTTTGTACCCTAAAATGACACACCCTAATCAGACACCCTAGTCAGATACCTCCTGCCGTGTAGCTGTCCCACCCTGATGGCACAACTAGAATACAGCTGTGTTAGAAGCATACAGAACTGGTACAGAAATCTCACTGTAGTTTCTGGCACATTGCAACTTGGTTCTTATAGTCCATAATCTGTGAAACTACGTATTTAGCTTAGGCCAGTGAATGGAATCTATTTTCCATTGTCTACCAAGGAAGCTTTGCATGTCAGCCATCAAAACCCTGCATGCTGCCAATAATTCTGAGGATTTTTTTGGTTGACACACTCTGTACATAGAGCTTGTTGGTCCTGACCCTTGCAGAGGAAGACTAGCAGTAGAGGCAAGAAATCAATCTTTCCAAGAAACTTGTCCTTCACAGCAGACTTCCTCATTGAGGAACCCCCAATAAGTTTCCAAGGACCCCACAGTATGATCTGTAATCCATTTTGAAACCACAGTTTTAAATATTCAAAACCTCTGTCACAGATTGTTCACAAATGGTTTAAAGTAACCTTCCTTAAGTCTGGCAGAAAATTGTTCCAGTTATCCCAGTTAACTTCCTATCAAGCAGTGCTTTGTTTTAACAATGTGTTGTTTTCCTTTGCAGCCAGTTGTCACACAACACAACCTGTTTGGAGCGCCTTTATTAATCTACATTTTGAACTCCTTACAGCAGCACATGCAACACGTGTTAAGTATGACACCATCAGGCACAGACGCAACAATGAAAGATTCACCTTTACTATGCTTGAGCACATAGATTATTGAGCATCAACAGTATGTTATGCAGTGAGCTCAGCAAATGGAATATGGAATTAATTCCCTTTAAAAAAAATACTTCCCTGAGATTGCCCGGAAATGGTTATTCAGAATAACACACACACCACAAAAACTCCAAGAAAGGGATTGAAGATTTGCTCTGCCAGAAACTGATCCAAACTACAGAATACTAAAACAAGAATAAAAGCTCCAGCAGATTTAATAATTTTGATGTTAAATAAATATAAATGAACTTGAAAATAGTTTTTCTCCAAACTGAGAAGTATTTGGTACCTGTTCTGAAACCTCTCATATTATGAGATGTTCGTGCTTAATAACACCAACACATACAGAGTTATAGATGCAATTTCACCCACTGCATCCTTTCAGTAGTAGCTTCTGTTATTCATGAAGCATAGTTTCTGGACAAGCAATTGATTATTTTTCTTTGCCACACACATTAAATTTTCCCAAAAACACCCATGTAGCGTGGGAGCTCAGCTCTTCCTGATTTCACTGAAGTGTGATGTAATAGCACTATGAAATACTTACGTTCTACGAAGTAAGAGCTGGCATCAATCTTCCAGATAATCTGACCTCGGTGAGAGCCATTTACCCCACGATTTTTGTAGTCTAGGAAATTTTCAGACAAAACCTCATCTGCAAAATTAACAAAAGAGAGCCAGTGAAATCAGAGCAAAGGAAAGGGCTGAAAACACAGCTTCTTTTTTTATAATTTATCACTGAAAGGCAGGAAAGTGTCCTATCTCTCACCAGCAAACCCTCCATGATACTCCGTCATTTTTTAAAAAACCCCCAAACCTTCCACATATAAACGTAGACATCAGAGTAAAGGGTCTAGCCTAGCCTTTTCCTAACCCTGGTGCAATAGTTTTCCATGGCCTGGTTTGTATAACATAGTAAACCAAAATATACCTGGGAAAAGTAAAGTGATTGCAAGCTCCTCTCCAGGTATCTGCACATTTGTGTAGTTTGGTTTATCGTGTTGGATGAACCAGGCCCATGTGGAGTATACCATCATGTGAGCCATCAGCTATGGTATGAAGCTGTACAATCAAGAAAAAAAATTTACTTCCTTGTCTTCTGTTTGTAACAATGTAAAAAGATCTCAGGATCTTTTAACTTGTTTGGGTCCACAGCATCCCTCTGTAGAAGCACAGGTTCCCTTTCTCCATTGTGGGAGATTGTGTAGTTTTGTTGTTGTTTTTATTATGTATTTTGTGTTTTTATCTTGTATTTTTATGCTGTGAACCACCCTGAGATATTTGGATGAAGGGTGGTATACTAGAAGGAGGAGGAGAAGGAGGAGGAGGAGGAGGAGGAGGAGGAGGAGGAGGAGGAGGAGAAGAAGAATAACTACTTTGTGGTCCCCATTACATTCCAGTCAATTATCTAAAGCTTCAACACTCTCCTCAAGTAATATTTTCTCCTCAGATTGTTCCATTGATTTCAGGAAAGCTACATGATGAACAAGGTTCTGCCCCCAAGGGAATCTGGGAGTTCCCTCAGAACAATCAGCAACTATCATTTTGCTATATAGCAGACATATGCTCCAGTGAACTTTAAACCTGCCATATTTCCAGAACTAGTGTTAGCAAGACAGGTATTGAATCTTGCCCACACAAAATAATTTTTGAAGAGAAAATTTCTATCTCTGAGAGAAACAAGATACCTTCTGGTAGGGAAAAATAATAGCTACTGGTGTCATGAAAAATGCATGGACGCACAGGTTGAGGATACCAGTGTGGTTATAGATACATTTAAAATCAGGAGGAAAATGATTCATTATGGTTTTCTAATCTTTTAGTAAATGCTAATCTCTACAAAGATGTAGTAATGAACATACAACACCACACTTTTATCCTTCTTCTGGCAAGAAAACAATTAACTGGTTTGGGGGAATGTGAAGCATGAACTTCTGAGGGTGGTGGCGATCATAGATCATTAATTAATGTTTCTATTCCACTCTTTCTCCATGGACCTTATGACATTTTAATTGAGATTGATTAGGCAGAGAGAGGATGGCCGGCACAAGGTCACATATTGTGCACCATAGCTGCTTCTAGTCTAGCAACTAAAATATGGTGCTGAGGATGATGAGGAAGGCAAAATAGTCAATGGCATTAGATCTAACTGAGCCAAAAGCACCAAGAGCTTTTTACAATCTGCTTTTCTCCAGTATAAACACTGACAGAGACTTTGGAATAACCTTTTGCCTATCATGCACTTCAGCTACTCACTGACTCATGGTTTACTGAAGAAGGGCATGTGAGTCCCTAAGACTGGGAGTTAAGCTTCACTTTGCTTGCCAATTGCTTTCCCTTACTAAGGATTGTCTTTTTGAATAAATGCAACCCAAAAGTAAAGGATGAAGGTTGCAAAATTCAGTTTGTCCTAGAAGAGTTCATGCTGTTATCTTTCCTATCAACAATAACCTAAGAGAGTGACTTTATCCCACCACCAATGATGACTCATAATTCAGTCTGCTCTTTCTCTTTATTTTTAAATGAGAACGTAACCAGAAAATGTAGCCCCAGACCAAACTGATTCCCAGTGAGAAGCATCTTTGGTACATGCCTCCATTTGTTCAACGTTTGAAAACCTATTTTAAAATAAGCAAACAAACAAACAAACAAGTGCATTTGTAGCAAATTTCACAGCTTTGATGCATGATTTGCATCAATGATTTATCCCACTCATATCAGCCACAATCCCTCACACACAAACTGTTGAATGGGCACCAGTGTTGAAAGTGTACACATGAATTAAGCAATCCTGGCTACACATATCAGTGTTGCCAGCTTGACAAGTTAAGATGAACTGACATGTGTTGTGCCAGCTTCTGACTTGTTTTGCACAGGAAGCAAAAAGGTGTCCCCTGGTTCTGACCTTGAGTTCTTTTTGATTAAATGAAGCAGCTGGAGGCCTTCAATGATTATGCGCGCAGTCTTTGGAAATAGATGCCCTAATGCTCCAGTCCAGAGCAGAATTATATGCAGAAAAAAGGTTTCCACATTTGGATCTTCTGGGTATGCTTTATTGCACATGTGTTTACTTAATCACTTGTGGGAGCAGGTGGCGCTGTGGTCTACACCACTGAGCCCCTGGGGGCTTACCGATCAGAAGGTTGGTGGTTTGAATCCACATGAAGAAGTTAGCTCCCGTTGCTCTGTCCCAGCTCCTGCCAACCTAGCAGTTTGAAAGCATACCAATGCAAGTAGATAAATAGGTACCACTGTGGCAGGAAGGTAAATGGCGTTTCTGTGCGCTCTGGCACTTGACATGGTGTTCCATTGTGCCAGAAGCAGTTTAGTCATGCTGGCCACATGACCCAGAAAGCTGCCTGTGAACGAACACCGGCTCCCTGAGCCTGAAGCAAGATGAGCGCCGCACCCCTTGGTCAAGTTTGACTGGACTTAACCATCCAAGGGTCCTTGTCCTTAACCTTTTTTACGTTTATTTAAACACTGTGGGTGTTTGTTTCAACCTTTTTACTGAATTGTTTTACGGCATATTTTAATTATGTGTGTTTAAATTCTTAAATCACTTAAAAGTCACTTTGCCAATTAAGTGGTATATCATCATCATCATCATTACTATGCAAATAAGAATAACATGCAAAGCCTTCACTTATCTGTTATATGGTGATGGAAAAGATCAGACTTAGCTTCTAGTAACACTTCATATGCCACTCCACAGTCAACCCTCCAAGATTGTGTGTCCAGCCATGTGCTATTCCCACTATTTTCTGGGCTGAGGTACATTAATTTTTCTACTCCCAATCATAAGCCAATGAGCCAAAAGCATCCCACAAATCTTTATCTATATGTATGCTTTATCTATATGGAGGCTGAACACAGGCATAAGGAATGAAGGTAATGCTACACATCAGTAGTTTTCAAACTGTGTTTCAGAGAAACTCTAGAAACTTCCTTGGAAGTTTCTCAGGCGTAACTCAGTGAGAAAATTACTAATAGCAGACAAGCTTCTATAAAAGTCAGTAACCCCCTGCATGCATGAACTGCATGAAGGCAGCGTTATACATTTAGAAAGGAGCAAGGCACAAGAGTACCAATTGCATAGAAGCCTGTGCACAACTAGCTGCTTCCAGACTTCTTCACTGCAGACAGACCATGACAACCTATGGGGTCTGAGGGTGGGGGCCAAAAGCATGCATGATGCCCAGGGCTGTGGCCAATAGTGCAGCCCAACTTCCCAGAAATCACATTATGTCCCTTGACATGATTCACGCATGAAAGGGGCTAGGTTGAGTACCAGAACCAAGGCTTGCCCACCACGAAGCGGACAGAGGCGAAATCCCAAGGGGCAGCCCACCCCTACCACTGGACAAACAAGGAGAAGTGGTGACAGCAGCTTCCAGTGAGCTCTTGTGAGATCTTGCCATCATCACTGCTTCTTCTAACTTCTCTGGAGTTGCTGTGGGTGCCACTCACCCCATCCCAACACTGGAGAAGTGGCTTCCAGCTTCCCGTGAGATCTTGCTGGAACCCAAAAGATGCAGCTATGCAACCCCAGTGAGTAAGGCTTTCCCGTTTTGCCTCAGGCAGAGAAATGGGATGGGCCTCCCCTAATCACAACCAACCGTCTCCTACAATGGGCAGCCATACTGAGGACGCTGGATACGTTCCAGGGCCCACTCTCAGTTCAAGTGGAAGAGTGGCAAGCCCAATAGGTCTGGCTATCCTGCATGTGAGCCAAAGATGCACTTCCGAGCATACTTCCGAGATCCTCTGAAATGCACAGTTGTTCCAAGGCAGGCATGTTCATGTGGGAAGGCTAGTCAAAAATCGCAGTTATATACCAGAGCTATAGGATTGTATATGCTGTACGCCTACACACAACACATGCAGCTGGGCCAAAGCTATTCTTTTTTTCATGTGCTTTTATTGTGAATCAATCGACTTGGAATCAAATCCTCATGCAAGGAATAAACTAAAGCAGTCAGAAAGTCAGGATAAACTCAGAAGTATATTGAGAGAAACTTCACTAATTAGAGTCTTGCTGGAATTACACATAGCATTAGAGATTTTTTGCCTTTTAGGAGGGGAAATAAAATTAAAGGCAAAAGAAAGAAGAAAGAAGCATGTGGCTTTTAAAGCAGAATTTCAGCTAATTAGGTCAAAAATATTTGATATAAACTTAAAAGAAATGGTTGAATAATAAAGAAGAAGAACAAATACAGCCTAGAAATTGGACCCTAGAGGTTTTGTGCATAATGAACTTTTATCAGACAACTTTTTAAAATGTTTTGGTTTTCCCAGAAGGATAGGGAAGAAGAAAGCCTAATGTATATCAATAAGCACTGTGCAGTATTACCCTCACATGAAATCAAGGACTCAGGCAATGAAAGGATAGCCTATGTTCTGGACTTCATGTAAAGGCCTTTGTGACCCAAGTTAAATTATCTGAGTACATTTAGGTAGAGTGGAACTTAAAACAACAGCTGGAATTTGGGCATTTTTTTTTTGTTCTGCCCAACAGAACCAGCTACTATTTTGAGCATTATGGCAAAGCAGAATGATTGCTTAGCCCTTTCCCTTTAGATTCAAAATCTTCTCATTTAAATAAAACAAAGGCAGAACAGGGAATGGAGATTCAGTCTGTGCTGGATGGTGTAGCACTCCCTCAAATACACAGGCTCGCAGTTTAGGTGTGCTTGTGAATTCAGTCCTGGGATTGGATGTCCAGGTCTCTGTGGTGGCCAGGAGTGTGTTTGCAGTTAAAGCTAGTTCACCAGCTACACCTGTTCCTTGAGATGTCTGATTTGGCCACAGTGACACATACCTTAGTTACACCCTGCTTAATGTAATTCACTCTACATGGGGCTGCCTTTGAAAAGTGCTCAGAAACTTCAACGGGCTAAACTGTTGATTGGGGCTGGTTATTGGCCTACAGTATTGGGGCTGGTCATTGGTTACAGCTGCTACAACAGCTCCGCTGGCTATTGGTCTGTTTCCATGCACAATTCAAAGTGCTGGTTATGACCTACAAAGGCCAACATGGCTTAGGTCCAAGCTATCTGAAAGACCATATTCCCTCATAGGAACCTGCCCAGGTTTTGAGATCTTCAAGGGAGGCCCTTCTCTTGGTCTTACCACCTCGTAGGCCCATTTGGTGCTGCTGCAGAAAAGGGTCTTCTCAGGAGCTGCTCCCAGACTCTGGAAATCCTGCCTTGGAAAAACCAGACTGGCTTGCTCCCTGTTGTCCTTCTGCTGGCAGGTGAAGTCCTTGTTCCAACAAGCTATTGGGAATTGACTGCTTTGAATGAAAGGGTTGGTGCCATGCTGTTTTATTGTAATTATTGGTATATTTTAAATAAATTTCATATATGTTTATTGTTCTCTCTCAGTGTTTAACTTTAATGATTGACTTTTCTATATTCTTTGCCGTGCTTGTTTTTAGATTTAAGCAGCCTGTCAGGGAAAAGGGAGGGTATAAATTAATAATAATAAATATAATAGTAACAAATATTAAATATTACTTTATTTATACCCTGCCTGTATTGAAAAAAGACAGGCCTCATATTTCACCAGGAGTGGGAAGGATATATTGCAATATTGTTAGAAGGATTTCAATAAGTCAATGAGAAACACTCTCCATTTGTTCTCTGGATCAAATAAACTGGCAAGTTTCACTATTGTTTGCAATTTCCAAGATATCATGCCATTGATTATCCCTCAGTTCTTTCAAGTAAGAAGAGACTTTAGAGCCTAACACACGTCAGTCCAGAGTCCACACTCACTCTTGAGCAAACTTGCGTAGAGGCAGCAGCTAACAG
Organism: Podarcis erhardii; assembly: GCF_964252035.2. Classification (NCBI taxonomy): domain Eukaryota; kingdom Metazoa; phylum Chordata; class Lepidosauria; order Squamata; family Lacertidae; genus Podarcis; species Podarcis erhardii. The sequence goes on along the minus strand of NC_138513.1, from coordinate 48,735,775 downwards.
TAAGAAAATGTGCTGCAGGCTGACTCACGAACTCTTCTGGGGATGCATAAAGGAATGCTGACAGCGTCACACTGGTATCCGAGACCCAGAGTTAAAGGCACAAAAAGACAAATCACAACGGCAATCTACACTTCAAACATTTCCCCCTGTTTTGAAGAAGGTTGTGGTGCCATGAAACAAAAGACAAGGCAAGGAAGCACTCTATGAGACAACCATCCCACATACAGCAATGGGTACTGGTTTTTATATGCTTTATCTTACATACTGTGTCTTATCCTGCAATAAACTCAGGGCCAACTTGCACAATATCCTTCCTAACAACAGAATATGTGACAGCAAGCTTTCAGCTACTATAATGCGCTGCACTGGCTGCCTTGAAAGCAGTTTGAAAACTTCATTTGGTCCAAATTGCAGCTGAGTTACTTGCCTAAGCCAGAGGCAGTCAATGCAGTCACCTCTAGGTATTGCTGGGCTACAACTCTCCATCCCTGGTCATCAGCTATGCTGGCTAGAGCTGATGGGAGTTGCAGTCCGACAACATATGGAGGGTGCCACTTAGGCTACCCCTGTCCAGTGCTTAGTGCTTAGACACTAGTGCTTAGAGAGTTAAACTGACTGCTGATTTGTTTCTGAGCTGAATTTAAATGTGCTGATTTTGATCTTTATTTTTTTTTTCCATATATTTTTATTAAGTTTTTAACAACACAAAAAGAGAAACTTATTTATATCCAAGTACATATCACTTATTTTCATTATCTGGACTTCCCTCAACTCTTCCGACAATCTTTCGCAATTTCCATCCTATCTACACATTTCCTAACTTCAACATTACTATTAAGTGTTACAGTTCTGTCTCTATATATCTTCACGTAACGTTCCTCATTCTTTCACAAAGCTTCTTTGAAACACACTAACGTTGTATGTTCCTCACATGCAGTTTCCAAATATTCCGTAAATTTCCCCCAGTCTTCCAAAAATTTCTGATCTTTTTGATATCTTATTTTACCTGTTAATTTGTCTAATTCTGCGTAGTCTATAAGCTTTACCCTCCAATCTTCCAGAGTTGGGACCTCTTTTCCCTTCCAATTCTGGGCCACCAACATCCTTGCCGCCGTAATAGCATATTGAAAAAATTTACAGTCTTTCCTTGTTATATCCTTTCTTGTTATTCCTAATAGGAAAATTTCAGGTTTTTTAACAAAGTTATATCTTAGTATTTTCTTCAGTTCGTTATATATTGTCCCCCAAAACTCCCTTATTTTACTGCACTCCCACCACATATGCATGAATGTACCTTCCTTCTCTCCACACCTCCAGCATTTATTACTAATTTTGTACATTCTGGCTAATCTTACTGGCGTTAAATACCATCTGTACACCATCTTCATTGAGTTCTCTTTTAGGGAGACACAAGCTGTAAAACTGATTTTGATCTTTAAACCCTACACACACAGTTTGGGACCAGAATTGCTTCTAGTACTCTTCCTCCCATCTGGCAACCACTTTACAATATTTTCAGCACCAAGAAAACACCTTTATTCACACCCTCACTGTGACTAAAATATTGATATTCATCCACTGGAAAGATAAATTTGTGGTGCCCTTTAATCAATGGATAGAAGATATGACAACTCTTGCAAAATACAGACAGCTTATAGACACAGATGCTGTATACCAAATATAATGACATTTGGAATGCATTTATAAAGAATATAGTACAATATATCAATATATAAATAAATGTATATGTAGTAGAATAATAATTTCACTTTTATAGTTTTGTATTGGACAAGAATTATAGAGTCTTTCTTTCTTTCTCTTTCTTTTTCTCTTTTGTATTTTTATACACTATTTAAGAAAAGGGGGGGAGGAAATGGCCAAAGTTGTTGAGCTTTTGGGGGGGAGGAATGCCCAGAGCTTTTGGGGGGAATTGTAGAAATTCACAAACCCAGCAAACAAACACTGACAATCGCTCGTGTCAGATAAGCCAACAAGTGCCTGCCCACTCGCCAACAGCAGCCGGCAATCGCATGACCAATTGCCACAGTGGCAGCCAATCCACAGCAGCCCTTGCCACAGCAACCATTCACACACCAAATTATCACAGAAGCAGCCAATCCAAAGCAGCCCTTGATGCAGTCACCAATCACCCGTCCCCGTCCCCCGTGCACTATCCATGTATAAGATAACCCCCATTTTTTAATAGTATTTTAGAGTAAAAAAAAGCTTGTCTTATACACCAAAAAGTACGGTAAATCACCTACAGGTTGTCTTGTGTGGTGACTTGGAAATTTACTATATCAAAATAATGAATATATAATAGTTATTACAATGTGAACTTCCTCAGGCTCTTAAATAATCTGACAGGGTCTTGCACCTTCCTTAGTTGAAGAAAGGTTAGCAGCTATAAGCAGGATGAGGTTTTCAGTGCTGGCACCCCATTCTTGTAGCATTGCTAGGTCTCTGATAGCCCTTGTTTGGTTAGGTATTGTTTGGAATTAGTTTTAAAGACTTTTCCTTACTATATGTAAAAAAGGGATTGAATTTTTGCATTATTAAGCCACCTTGAGGACTGAGGAGTGAATGGAAATGTGGGATATTTATAATATTTATAAAAATATTTGTATACCACTATGTCATAAAGAGATATCAAATCTGTTTACAGCAATAAAATCATAAAATACAAAACATTAACAAAAGTTAAAAAGAGAAGTCAACCATTGTGGAAGGATGCCTTCTTAAGGATGCCTGCACCAGCCTAGCAGAATAGAAAGTTTTCAGCAGACATTTAAAAGTTGGCACCGAAGGTGCCTGCCAAATCTCTATATAAGCAAGCAAGTGACCTAGGAATAGCAGCAGATTTCTCAAAACAGCTGCAGAGTTAACTCCTCACCCAACCCTCTGCACTAGCAGGAAGGAAACAAACTCCACCATTTTACCACACCACAGGATTTATTCTCATTCTTTCTATTTACTATGATTTAGCCCAATTAGGACAAGGAGCCACAGATATTTTCTCCTTACATGCCTAAGTGCTAAGAAGGATCTCTAGACCTCACTGACCTCCAGAAGAAGAGAACCTGTTCCCCACTTCTGGTTTGGAAAACAGGAAGCAGGTAGATTAATCCCAAACACTGTAGTATTTGACTTTGTGAAGGACCGCCACCCACCACTGTCCCCCTGTGCTTCCCTCCTGTACGGATGCAAGATCAGGACCCTGGTCAACAGACCTTGCTGGTAGAGAATGGGTGTGAGACAAGCCTGTAGCCAGACAAGACATGCTCTTCCCTGCAGTGGGTCCTGACAAGACACAGCTGTAGACAGTGAGGCTTCAGGGTTCCTTATAATTGTGGAGGAAGAGAGGGCTTGACAGGAGATCCAGGAAAGTCAAAGCCAGGAAGGAGGTGGTGATGGAAAGAAGCTGGATGGGCTGGCAGGTCACAGGGCAAGGCCTCAGGTAACACCTCCCTGGTGCCTCCCCAAGGAACTGCCAGGATGTGTTCAGTGTGGACATTAGAGTGTGATACAACACCCTGTCACAAATAAGCAACTGTGAATTGAACATTGCAGTGCACATGGCTGTTTCTGCAAAAGAAGAGAAGAGCAGTGGCACAGGGGAGCCCAACAAGCATTTGCAGCCTTTTATTGCTAACTCTTTTTATAGCATTTGAACACAGTGTGCTTGTCTTACAATTCATTCTTATAAGGCAACACTTACTTCCATTTTACAGGTGGGGAAGCAGATCTTGAAAGACCATAATGCAGTGCTTTTTCTGGGGGGGACACAGGGGTACGCATACCCCTAAACATTTTGTGAATCTAAGTTTGGCCTCATTGAGGGGCAGTATTTCAGTATGAGTAGGAAAATGAGAGTACCCCTAAACATTTTTTGGGGGGGAAACTTCCATAATGTATGTATTTGGCTTCACATTTGAACCCATCTTATCAAGCCCGCCTTATTCACTGAGCTATGTTGGCTCTTCAAAGAAAATCACTATTAATATGGCATGAAGGACAGCATATTTAAGTAAGTCCCATTGAATTCCATGGGATTCAAATACACATGCTTATTTGGTAATTAGAACAAGTCATTCACTCATCAGTTTGAAGGGAGCCCTGCAGGAGTTCAATAGACCTCCTGTTGTGGCCAACTTTGTTTTGCAGGTTTGGGTAGGTGTGGGGGTGGAATAGTTCAAAACACATGGGGGTGTGAGTTAGGTTTAGCTTGGTGAGTCAAAAAACTGTGCTGGCCCACTTTAGATACACTTCATATTTGCAAATATATTTTTTAAAATCCTAAGGTTGGGACTGACTTACCAATGAGATACATGCCGATCCAATCCCCAGCATCCACTTCTTCTTTTATATCCCAGTAAATCACGAGGTCCTGCGAATGTCCTATGGAATAATAGGAGCTGCTGACCATGAGTGTAGACCGGCTATCTGAGGTGACCAAGTCTGTGTCACTGGTAGAGCGTGGAATAGTGACTGCCTCATGGGGACCATTCCCAATGTCCATGTTGTGGAACTGGTCTGGGTTGTAGCTGTACCTCAGAGGTTCTTTGCACCGGCGCCGATTCTGTGCGTTCCTAGATGGCGATGCCATGGCAGCCAGGCCAAGGAACCTGTTCTGATACAGATTCTGTCAAAAGGAAAGAGGGGAGTCACTGACAAGTACAATCCATTTTTTGTTGAATCCAATATATCAACATTTTAGAAAATAAAAATGAGGAGGTGACCAAACCTCCATGCATGACTGCAACATAGCAGAAACCACCTCACAAAATGCAGCTTACATCCTTAATTTTCCTTACATCCTTAATGCACACTGCAGATAGCTACATTACATAATTGGTAACCATTTGTCATTAGCTGGTTATAATTAAGACTGTTACTTATATTGCCCATCTCTTTTGAATCTGAATTAATGAAACACAGGATTTTCATCAGCAAAATAACATTCCATTTAATTCTTTTATTTGGCCCATAACCAGCCTTTGGCAGCTAAACTAGTGTCTTAGTCTGTCTCCTATTGCAGTCATCTTTCCTTTTATTGCCTGGCCCAACTGCACCATCTGTTTCTGCAAAGTGATGCAGAGTCACCTTCATATAAATTACTGGTGTCTGCCAGCTGAGCTCTTTTCCTGGGCTTGGTATTCCTAGGCTGCAGTTATATTGATGGTAAAAAAAAATTGTGCTCCATATTAATACTGTGCCAGAGGTAAGCGTATCAGCTGAATCCTTATTGTGCTCAAATGCTGAGCTACAGTACCTTGCCACAGTTGGCTCTACACCATCTGCTCCTGTGTAGCAGCCACGAAGCACCATCACAGATGGGAGGGAGGGAAACAGAATGGGTGCCAGGGCAACAAGGCTTGAAGACTCCTTTGCAAAGAGGTTGCCTGGAATTACTTTGTATTGCAGCTGCTCTCCACAGCAAGCTGCTTCTGTACAGCAGGCACCCCATATTTCGGCCATGTGGCTTGTTCTCACACCACAGCAAAAGATTCCAGTTAGTGGCACAGCAGTAACGTGAAGGAAACTAAATGATGGCAGAGCGACTGCATAGCAGCACTTGGGGACAAACACTGCACAAAAACAAACTGCTCAGTAGTCTCCAGGAGAATGCAGTTTCATGTGGCCTCCACATTTTGCCAACAAGTCAATGAAACTCAAAACGAACTGATTCACTCCATCCCTCCCTTTCCATGGTTCCTCTCATTTCATGATTGTTGTTGGCTCAGTAGTGACCAATGTGATGGGACAGTGCATCAGATCTGCCCCCCCCCAGTGCCACCAGCATTACAGCTTACCTGGGCAGTGCTGGGGCAGGGACATGGTCAGAGCTGCATGGACACACTGGCAGAGCTACCCGCTGGTGCACCACACAGCTCACTACTGCCCTGAGCCATCCCAGTACTGCCCAGGTAAGCTGTGGCAGCACCAATGTTTGGAGGGTAGCTCCATTGCTATTGCACACCATACTGGCCACTACTGAGCTGGGCAGATGCCAATTTAAGTTTAGGCCACACATCTGTGGCTGTCCCATAATTCTCAGTGCTTATTAACACACTCTTCTTCCCTGTTTGGGTCTTAAACCCTTGTCCCAAGGTCCCAAGGTGTGTGTCCTCTTTGTAGGTCTCATGCCCAGGCAGCTACTGGGCCATTGTGTTGCACGGTCTCTCCTTCTCTTTGCATGTTGCATGTGAGCAGCATAAGGGGATAGGCTCGTAGAATGGGGGAGCTATGGCGTCATTTTGCGTGTTGTGTGTTGTAACATAAGGAGATGTGCTGCATGTGTGTTCCCACTGCTGCGAGTTCCATGGTTCCCTCTCACTGTGGGCAGTATCACTGGCACAGTCTTTCACTGGTGGCCTTTGAATGTTTCTATGGATATGTGGGGTGTCTGCCATTTTACTGCCATTTTGAGACTTCCTGAACCGTATATTTCCCCTCCCACAAGGCAAAGCATGTATAGGATAGCATGCACTGTTCTGCTTGCATAGTGATAGCATATCTCTCCCATAACCCCACTGTGTAATTGGTGCCCAGGATCACCCTGCCGAAATGCTGCAGAAATTGTTACACATAATTAGAATGCTGGGCTTGGACTACACTTGAAAATGTAGTAAAAAATACTAAATCTTATTGTTTGTCAGGAAAATAAATATTTAAATATTATCATGCTTTGACACATAGAGAACATACTAATGCCTCAATACGTTTTTGTAGATCTTTCTTAAAATGAGTTCAATCCAGTGTGTAAAGTATATTGTAACCCAACTATCAAACCCAGCCAATATCCAATCTATTTGTGGCAGTCAAGTGATGGTGCCCACAACAAAACTTTGCACATCTTTTTCAATTAGAGCACAGCATAGCACAAGAGACAAAAAGAAAAAGTATTTCTCAGTATTTCTCAGAAAGACTGAACCCAATGTGCTCTGACTATACGCGATTTTGGCTTTAGGCGCAATCCGCGGAATATAACCCTCACGTAAGTTTCAGGCCTACTGTATATGTTCATGTCTTGGGGAGTGGGAGGAAATTGGCACACCTGTCCCCGTCTATATGAGAAGAGCTGCATAAGTGTCCCCTAGTCGTTCCATCAGGTACATAAATCAAGAAGTGCTGAGAGAATGCATATATAAACTCAACATTTCTGAGCTCATTAACATCGTATGAGGTACGTGCTTTTTCTGAGACAGAAAATGCCAGTTGCTTTTAGACATAGGTCCAGGACAATACTGTTTCACTATGTTCTTTCCATTGAGCAAGTTATTAGATCTGGAATAGTAAAACCTGTTGAAAAGATCAAATGTTCGGTACTTCCAGGTTGTCACAAGTGAGATCGGGGAGCTGGAATCACTCGCTCTGAGCAATCCAGCTGTTGCAAGCGGAAAGGGGAAAGAAGGCAGGCATTGCCTTCCATTGAAAGGCCTTGGGGGCCTGCAACGTGGTTTGCCTGCTCCCCTGACCTCTTACAGTTGCTTGGGGGACTGTTTGTTATTGGAGGCTGAGCAGTGGCGCTGGACGCCATTGCTACCTTGTAACAGGAACCAACCCTTAGCGGCAACTTTCCCAATCTTCAAACAAGCAATATATTTGGATTTTAAAATTGTATATTGATTTTGGCAATATTTCAGAATGAAAAGGGGAGTCCATTCTATAGAACGAGCAACTTTTTCTTATAAGTTAACATTCAGTAGCCCAACCCACATCCACCTGGAGAATACGCACAGTAGAATTATTGTGGTAGATGCTTTTAACTCTCACCTGAGTTTCAAAGCATTACAATAAACTACAGGATTAATTTTTTTGCAGTTGAAGTGCAAATTCCAGGCTGAGACAAAATTGAGAAAGTAGTTCCTCTCTGCATAGCAGCAGAAGTATTAAAATACTCTTACAGTGCAATCCTACACACAAACACTAATGTGACTTCAGTAAGACTTACTCTCAGGTAAATATGTACAGGATTCCAGAACTTAATCTAGCTACAGGATAAATTTGTAGAAAGCCTTGAAAAAGTACCCATTCAAAATAAACAGAGTAGTAAGGTAAGCAAAACTTTTTTCACAAGCATGCAACAAATTTCATTCCAAAGTATGAGAGCTCCATTGTCAGGCTCATTACTCTACATGTGCATCTTCAGGTACCTTGAAGTGGTTTACCAAGGAGTGCGGCATCATTACAGATGCAGGAAAGAGTGTCTTTGACTCTATGTCCTAGGCAAGCCTTCCAGCTCTCCTGCTTGTATATTCCCATTCTACATTGTTAAGAGGTCTTCTTTATTTAATCAAGGATAAGGATGGGACAGCTTGTGTTTCACTGTATCAAATGCAGCTCAACAGCTATATACAGTGGTGCCTCGCAAGACGAAAATAATTCGTTCCGCGAGTCTCTTCGTCTTGCGGTTTTTTCGTCTTGCGAAACATCCCTATTAGCGGATTAGCGGATTAGCGCTATTAGCAGCTTAGTGGCTATTAGCGGCTTAGTGGCTTAGGAAAAGGGGGGGAAAGGGGAAAAAACTCGCAAGACTCGCAAGACGTTTTCGTCTTGCGAAGCAAGCCCATAGGGAAATTCGTCTTGTGAAGCGCCTCGAAAAACGGAAAACCCTTTCGTCTAGCGGGTTTTTCGTCTTGCGAGGCATTCGTCTTGTGGGGCACCACTGTACTGAGGATTGCCAGGTACTTGACAGTCTCCCCTGTAAAAGAATTTTTGCAATTCCTGGCAAGCAAAAGAAATATTAAAGCTCTTGTGGGCTTTTGGTTTGGTGGGTCACAAGTTGTTTAGTCTGCAGATTCTAGGATACGACTGAGTAGGTGTACTTCTGCCCAAAGATGTCAAATGCCTGGTGTCTGTCTCATGGACTGGCCACCTGAACTATAAAGAATTGGTTTTCAAACTATGTGCCAGGGAATCTTGTGGATTCCTTGGCTGCTTATCAGGGTTTGCTCAATGAGAAAATCAGTAACAGAGGACATGCTTCCCACTGGCACTCATCTTCTCCTTCAATGTACACCTGCAAGTTGGACGTGCTCTTGGCCTCACTCTGCAACTGTGAACCCGTACAACAGACCCCGTACATAAAATAAGGAGGTGCTGGGATTCTGTGGCAGGCATGCAGAGGTTGCTGGAAGTTGAGTAAATGCAGAAAGGGTTCCCTGAAGGCATAAAGTTTGAAAATAAGCAAAATAGAAAATATATAGGATGAAGCAAATTCCACCAGTCCATAGCTTTTAATTAGCCCAAAGTGACAAGCTTCTCCGTTTTCATAAACTGGGAAAACAAGCTTATTATGGGTGGTGTCAGTGTAGCAGAATCTTAATTGTAATTCCTCTGACACTTCAAAGTTGATTCTGAAACTCTAAATTCTCTTCCCGACAACCTCCTTGATCAAGAACAAAGCACAAGTGATGGGTGTTGCACATTCCAAATCTGCAAGCCCTGCAGTGTGAATAGAGATGTTATAAGCATGCAAGATATGCACAGGCATCGTTTATTATTTATAATGCTCTAAATCTGAAGGGAAAAAGTCGGCACAGATATCAAAAGCTACATTAATAATTTTAATCAAAACCCTACAGACGAAGAGCGTATCCCTGGAAGCTGAAGAATTGCGTGGGTGTACATGAGAGCAGAAACTGACCTATTTGGCTCATCATCATCTGTGTAGTATTGCTTCTACCCACTACTGCCCTTCTTTCTTTCATTCCTACAAATACATCAAGTGTAATGGGGGGAGGGCAGAGATCAGTCTATAAAGAGCATCCTTATTCCATGCAGGTGATCAAAAATACCTGGCATTCGTAGGCCTGCTTTCACTCAACACTGTCTTACTATCTAAGCTACAAGCCTCCTTCCTCTAGCTATAGATATTCTCTTCAGAATGGATGTTAAAATCAAATTTGAACCAATTCTCCCTCAGATAAACCCTATCCTAATCCATATCTCCCATCTCAGGTATCTCTCCCTATCCAAAAACTCCATCGGAAACAGCTCCTTTTATTCTCCCGCCCAAAGTACTACTCCAGCTGCCATGGTAGCCAATCAGAGAGAGGCTCCAGCCCTCTGGTGGAATTCCGAGGCACTGAATCACCAGACTCTGGTCTGGCTCTGCTGTCCATCACAGAAGCCTCCTCAACAAACACTCTTCACAGATTCATATGTATAAATTTGGGTAAATAAAAAGCTTTACAAAGCCTTGAGAGCCAAAGTACTCAGTTCCCTAAAGCACTGAAAACACGCAAGCAGGAGTGTTGGCCATTGTCCCAATATTAGTACAATTAGCAAGGTTTTGATAAGCCACATAATGTATCATTTATAAAATTATCCATACAATGCCAATATAATAAACAAACAAAATAATAATTTTTGAAGCTGCTAGAGCCTTGTAACTTTTCAACAGAGATTAGGCAGAGGGAGAGGATATCATTTAATATTCTCATCTTCATAGCAGTCTCATATATACTGTAACCAAAATATGTTATGACACCATCTCCACTGTCGGTGGGCAAAACCTTGAGTGTCACATGTTTATATTTCATTCGTTGTTTTTTAATCATAAATAATAGTAATTCATAATAAAGTCTATTAAAATGCAGTACCTTTTAGTCTATTACTTCCCAAACTGTGTAGGAGGCCACACTAGTTTGCTACAAGTGAACTAGTTTGATACTTTGAGAAACAGATAGATATATTTTAATAGTTAGGCTCCTGAGACCCCAGCCCTCCATCCATCGTGGCAGTTGCTCAGTATGTCTCTTTCTGTGTTCCACTCTTGCTTCCCTCTATTTAGCCTTTACTTGGGAGTAGGTAACTCTACTGTGTTCTTGCACTGGGTGTGAGCAAATGATACAGTCAATTTTAATGATACAGAATTATGCATTCCAGAAGAAGCTACCTGTTCTATCTTTTAAAAAACCTCTGCCTCTCTGGTCACAAAACATTCCCTATGCAGAGGCAGGTTACTCTGACACAAACTCCAAAACTCAAACTCAAGCTACCAAGCAAAGTATTTGTTCATTTTAAAGTCGGATCACAGACACACCTGCCATCTCACTTTTGATTCTTCCACATTTGAATGCTATAGGAAATGTAACCAGGAATCACTCAAATAGAAGAAATCCTAATAAATACAACAATGTATCTTGGGATTCTGTAGAATAACAAGCCTATGGAATTTGCGCATGTTAAGGGTACATTCACTGTTCTATAATCCTTTGAGATAATAACATTCTCATTAATTCTTCTAGCAGTCTTTGCAATATAAATCAAGATAAATTCATTTGATAATCAACTGTATTTTTCTTATGTCATTTAAAGCCAATTCTTTTAATTAATGTCAGATTAGATACTTGTATTTAACTGTGATTCATTAACTGTGATTCTGCAAGTGGTCTGTACTCATACTGACTTTACCAAAGGCTGCTTCAGCCTTTACACGTGACCCATTATTTGCCTTGACCCCAACAGAGGCAAATTCACATCCTTGGCTACTATGAAGCTTCCTGGCTTCTTGGCTGAATATATTCACAGAGATGCATGAAGCAGAAACAAGTTTATAGTTTACTTCCCCTGGAACCCTAGAGACAGGCCAAGGAAAACTTCAATCTGATCATATGGCGTCACATGATAAAAAGATAGCATAAGTGAGCATTCTGTTGTAATTCTGAAGACTTCCTCACCCAAAGGCAAACAACACTTAGTACAGTGGAATCTCGGGTTACATACCGTCCTCCTTACGAATGCTTCGGGTAACGAGCTCCGCTAACCCGGAAGTAGATGCCCCTAGTTGTGAAGTTTGCCCTGGGATGCAAGTGGAAGTCACATGCCAGTAGTGCGGCAGCAGCAGGAGGCGCCATTAGCAAAAGCGTGCCTTATGTTAAGAATGGTTTCAACTTAAGTTTGGACCTCCAGAACGAATTAAGTTCGTAACCGGAGGTACCACTGTACTTAGCTATACAGCTGCAAATAAAATGTTTTAAGTGTGTTTTAAGTGCAATATACAATGTGGCGCTAGATGACATTAGTGAGCCTTATAGAAAATTCTATGTATTTTTAAAAACGCTTTTTTAAAAAAGCATTTTCAGAACGGTTTTTATATGTGTGTAGATCACACTCACAGTTATGGAGAAGAGAAGATGCCTTTGTTTATGGTTCCCCTTCCAAAGCCATTATTCCCTCCTCCCAATTATTAGGTGAAATTAACTGCTAACAAGAGAGGTGGGGACCCGTTTAAGTTTCCCTCTGCAGATATACTGAACATGGAGAAGAGGAGCATGACTGCACCCCACTGGTGCTGCCCCCAACCTTTGTGGGTTGAGTGGAAAGAGCCTCTACATGTATGCTGTGGTCTGTGTATAGAGGTACCCTTTCTACCATTCATTGAATGCACTGAGATCTGGATGAGGCCAGCAAGAACGATCCCATTCTGGGCAGTGTAGGAAATGGAAGTTACAGCATCCGAGGTTGAGGCAAAGCCAGCACTGACAGCCAATATTCATCAGTAACAAACAGGAAATTACTATTTGCACTAGAAACACATTTAGATGGTTAAGATAATTTGTTAAAATGGGGACTTCCTGTTTCCTGCTGAGGGAAATGGCTGCCTCCCATGCGATCAGACCCCCAGTCGTGCCAGAAATTCAGAGTTAATATGAGGGTAATTAGCTCTGCCAACCCCCCTAGGGTGAGGTGGGCTGCCTCACCCGCAGATCATCCGCTATCTGTCGCTCGCAACAAGATGCGAGGACAGAGGATGCTGGGTGCCAAGCCTGGGACAGAGCCAACTGGGAACTCTCTGAAAGCCGTTCCTTCGTGCAGGGGATACCTGTTTGCTAAAAATAAAAAGATCTGGACAATAAACAGGTGTGTTCTGGAAAGAAGGAGACAAAAGATCAGCTAAATGAAACAGTCGCTGGATGCTAAGATTTTGAAAAGGACTCCTATCGTGTTTTCATTAATGTGAGGTGAGCGGCTATTTCTTTTCTTCTATACATCTACAGATACATTAACATTAAATGGAATACAGGTGAAGTCTCAATTGTAATTTGTTATTTGGCCGCGCAACCCTTGTATGAAGTTGTAATTGGACTTGGTAATTGGACTTGGCAAAAGACAAAAGAGCTCATAAAATGGCGCTCATTAGCTGTGGCGTAGAAGAAAAATCTCCTCCTTCTGGAGGAGTGGGAAACATCTTTTTTTGGACTATAATATAGACTACAATTTGTGAAAATATTTCACAAAAATATTTCACATCCGATTCCACAGAATATTGTTGAAGGCAAAATGAAGGCAAACTGGTGTTTAGCCCAGGGAGGGGGCGGGTGCCAATACCAGGAAAAGCTGATAAATCACCAAATGATTTCTGAAAGCATAAGTGAAATATATCGTATTCTATCTTATCCTTTTGATTTTCTACAAAGTGCTTTGGAATAACAACTCGAGAGCCTACGGCGTCATTAATCTTCAAATGAAGTACCGTATTTTTCGCACCATAGGACACAGTTTTTCTGTCTTAAAAACTAAGGGGGAAAGTCTGTGCGTCCTATGGAGCGAATGCAGGGGGGGAGGCAGGCAGGAAAAGCCCCCAAGAGTCACACACAAGCTTTGTGCGCTCTTGCGGGCTTTTCCCCAGGAGGGAGAAGGGACTGACGTGGCCAGTCAGTCCCTTCTCCCTCCTCTAGAAAAGCCTTGCGCAATCTCTCCAGTCGCGGGAGGCTGCGCAAGGCTAAAGAGGAAGCCCAGGCAGCGAGCGCGATCCATCCCCTCGCTGCCCGGGCTTCCTCCTTAGCCTTGCGCACCTCTCCAGTCGCGGGAGGCTGTGCAAGGCTAAAGAAGCCAACTTTAAAAAAATATCTCTATCTCTACCTCTTTTTCTTTTTTCGTCCTTTCTCCACCCCCTTCTTTTCCTCTGGATCAGTGTTTTTATCTAGATTAACGTTTTAGTTTTTTTGGGGAGGGGATATTATAAAAAAGGAAACTTTGCAGCTTTTATTTTAGTATACAATAAAAACAGATTAAACAAAACACAAAAGAAGGAAATAGCACAGAAGAAGAAGAGAAAAGGGAAAGCCATTTACCAGAGGTAGATCTTAACCCTTGCCTCACCTGGGAGCTTCTCTGGCAGGAATTCCCTCGGCTTAAGTGGGGTGGGGGAAGAGTGGCAGGTAGGGGGGTACCTACCTAGACACTGAAGCCACATGTCTCTCCAATGAAAATTGGGAGCGGGCATTGTGTGAAGTGGCTGTGGATCTCCTGCCGCAGAAGTGTAGGACTGTATAGAGTTGGGAGGGCCACCCAAGGGTCATCTAGCCCAGCCCCCTCACAATGTAGGAATTACAGCTAAAGAACGCCAGGCAGATGGTCCCCCAACTGCTGCTTAAAAGCCTCCAGTGGTGGAGACCCCCAACACCTTCCAAGGTCATAGAATTGCAGGGTTGGAAGGGAACCCCAGGAGTCATCTAGTCCAGCCCTGGTGGACAGCGAGCACGATCCATCCCGTTGTGCAAGGCCAAAGATGCTGCTTAAGGCTAAAGAGGAAGCCAAGACAGTGAGCGGGATGGATCGCGCTCGCTGCCTTGTCTTCTTCTTTAGCTGCGCTGGAGAGGTTTAGCTCCTGGCTGGAGAGGTTGAGCGGCTATGGATCCCGCTCGATGTCTTGGCTTCTTTGCTCTTTGGGGCTGGGAGGGGGACCCAGGCTTCCCCCGCAGCCCCGAGAAGCTCTGGGAGAAGCGGACAGGCTGCACGCAGCCTGTCCCTTGCTCTTTGGGGCTGGGGGGGGAATAATATTTTTCCCCTTGATTTCCCCCTCTAAAAACTAGGTGCGTCCTGTAGTCCGGTGCGTCCAATAGAGCGAAAAATACGGTAGATTTGGACAACAGCCCAGAGTTGTCGGGAAACAGCATGGAGAATTTTTTCTGATGGACAATAACGTGAATTAAACTGTGTTCCGGCAGGCAAATAGACATGCGGACTTATTTAAAACGATAAGAGTTATGTACCGGCGACTGAACAGATTTTGAGAAGTCAACATCAGAATTTGGAAACTGGTGAAACAATAGAGAAGAAAGCAGGAAAAAAAAATGTGTGAGATAATTGCTCTGGACCTCCAGAACATGGGAAGTCCTTCCCTGAAATTTTAATTTGGAATGTAATTTGGCTTTATATGTTTGTATTGCGATTTGATTTGATTGAATTTATCATTAATTGGGATGTTTTTAATTGAAAATTAATAAACATTATTTACGAGAGAGAGAGAGAGAGAGAGAGAGAGAGAGAGAGAATTTGTTAAAATGGAAGAGGGCAGACTTTAGCTAAAAGCAGGGCTGGCTTCCCCGTGAGGTGGGGTGAGGAAGCCATTTCTAGTGGCAGAGAAGTGAGATCTCATGGAGTGCATTTCAGCAATACAGTGGTGCCTCGCAAGACGAAATTAATTCGTTCCGCAAGTCTCTTCGTCTTGCGAGTTTTTCGTCTTGCGATGCACGGTTTTCCATAGGAATGCATTGAAAATCAATTAATGCGTTCCTATGGAAACCGCCTTCCCCCGACCTCTTCTGGCGGGCGGCATTTTAAAATCGCCCGGGACAGCGGAGGACTTCTCCGCTGTCCGGGCGATTTAAAAGCCCCTGGGAAGGCAAGCAGGGGGGACAAAGACTTTTGCCCCCCGCCTGCCTTCAGAAGAGGTCCAGGACAGGCTTCGCGGACCTCTCCGCAAGCAGCGGGAGCGCTCCTTGCGGAGAGTTGCCAGCGCGCCCAGGCTTCGCGGCCCCGCCGCCCGGCTTCGGGACATCGTTCCGATGCCAGGCGGCGGGGGGAGGCGTTCCTGCCCCGCCGCCCGGCATCGGGACGATGCCCCGAAGCCGGGCGGCGGGGGGAGGCTTTCCCGCCCCAAAGCCGGGCGGCGGGGGGAGGCTTTCCTGCCCCGAAGCCGGGCGGCGGCGGGAGGCGTTCCCGCCCCGCCGCTCGGCTTCGGGACATCGTTCCGATGCCGGGCGGCGGGGGGAGACTTTCCCGCCCCGCCGCTCGGCTTTGGGACATCGTTCCGATGCCGGGCGGCGGGGGGAGGCGTTCCCGCCTCGCCGCCCGGCATCGGGGCATCCTTCCGAAGCCCGGCGGCGGGAGGAGGTGTCCCCGCCCCGCCGCCAGGCTTCGGAGGAGGTCCGAGGACAGCGGGGAAGACGAGCTGCGCTTCCCCACTGTCCCGGAGATTTCCCTATGGGCTGTCGTCTTGCGAAGCAAGCCCATAGGGAAATTCGTCTTGCGAAGCGCCTCCAAAACGGAAAACCCTTTCGTCTAGCGGGTTTTCCGTCTTGCGAGGCGTTCGTCTTGCGGGGCACCACTGTATCTCATGAGATCTTGCCAGAACCCACTATCGCCACCACAGAGTCGTCCACGACTGGACCTAATGGTCAGGGGTCCCTTTACCTTTACCTTTAAGGTTTCACCTCAGGTGATGAAGCAGGATGTGCCACCACTGGCTAAAAGGTCAATTTTAAAGTATACTGAATCATCTAGCAGGATTAATTTGGAATCATTTTTATTCAGTATTTTCCACTAGTGGCTTTGGAAAAAAAGTCAGTTTATGTTAATAAATACTGCAGGATCCATCAGGTGGAAAATCATTTCTAAGATGAGGAATCACCAAATTTTACAGGAATAACTGAATCACCTCACAAAATGGAACATCGGTTTCCTAGAACAGAGCAGATACTTCTGACTCATAAATTCCCAGTTTTTCTGGGAAATATGTCCTATAATATGCCTTCTCCGGATTATAGTTATTGACACTAGGCTAAGCCAAAATGTGAGGGTTCTCCTTGTAAACATTTTACCTCTTGTGAAAAACCTTTGTCTTTCAACTATTTAGGGAGAGCATTGTGAGAAGCATTCACATTGCCACCCAAACCTCTCTGCTGCCCCACTCTGCTGGCCCCTCCCGCCAGTTTGCAACTGCTGTGGACAGGCAAAAGGGCAGGTTTTGCAAAACCAACAGTTGGAACATGATAGTAACAGACCAGCTGAGATTGCTGCTGCACAATGTCCAGTATGGTTATGGCAACTGGGTGCTAAACACTTCCTCGGCCTGTTGACTTTCCTCTGTAGTATTCACTGCCCAAGACTGTTTGCCCCGCACCCCAGGGGAGCTCATGAGCAAGCGGGGGGAGAGTATTGTTGTTATTAAACAGCATCTTTTAACTGATATTAGTTAGAGAGATTACAGCCTCCCAGTGTTTTAAAAGCTTCACTGACTACCAATTTGCTACCAGCCACAATTCAAATGCCGCTTCTGGCTTTTAAAGCCCTGATGGAGTGGAAGGACTTCCTGCTTCAATATGCAAATGCTAACCCTTACAGAGGTTTCCTACTAATACCCTCTAGTAGTGTGATCTTGCAGAACACGGCCTTCTTGATTGTGGCTCCTCATCTTTGGAACTCTCTGCCCTTGGGATTGTCAGGCAACTACATCCACAGACAAATGTAAGGTTCTACACATAGGCAGGAAGAACCAGCTGCTCAAATATAAGATGAGCAGCTGTTTCTCCCTCCTGCAAAAAACACCAAGGGCACCAAGCCAACGGGGCACAGAATTGAGAAGATCCAAATTTTGGCCTTGCATAGGATGCCACGTTACAAAAGATTACCAAAGTCCACCCATAGGATGGGGAACACTTGGCTTGCCAGTACTACATGTGAAAAGGATCTAGGGGTTTTAGTAGACTACAAGCTTAACATGAGTCAGCAGTGCGATGGAGCTGCAAAAAAGCCCATGCTATTCTAGGCTGCATCAACAGAAGTATAGTGTCCCACTCTATTCTGCCTCGGTCAGACCACACCTGGGCTGGATCTACAGATATATAAAAAACACTATGAAAATGCTATAAAAGAAATGCTATAAAACATATATATGCAATTTGCCTTTGAGCTCTACAGTGCCACCCGGTCACATTTTTATAACACACATAACATTATAATTGCAGCTGTGTAGCTGAGTGCCCAGTGTACTGTGTCTAATTGTGGGCACCACAATTTAAGGATATTGACAAGCTGGACTGCGTGCAGAGGAGGGCAACCAAGGTGATTAAGGGTCTGAACACCAATGGAATGGTTGAAGGATTTGGGTATGTTTTAGCCTGGTAAAGAGGAGATTGAGAGGGGATACGACAGCCATCTTCAGATATCTAAAGAGCTGTCACATGGAAGAACGTGTAAGCTTGTTTTCTCCTGCTCTGGAGGACAGGACTCGAACCAATGGCTTCAAGTTACAAGAAAGGAGATTCCAACTAAACATACGGAAGAACTTTCTGATATTAAGAGCTGTTCAACAGTGGAATGGACTCCCTCAAAAGGTGGTGGACATACATCTTTAAGCAGAAGTTAGACGATTAACTGTAATGTACGGTATGTTTTAGTTGAGGTTCCTGCATTGCAGGGGCTTGGACTAGAAGACCCTCAGGATCCCTTCCAACTCTACAATTCTATGGTTCTATGACATTTTAAATGTTCTCTAGCTTTTAATTGTATTTTATTTAATTTACTTTTGCTGGCTATCAATTGAATGTGTTACTGTATTTTATTGTTTTATTAGCATCTGTGATTTTAATGACTTTTGTGTTTAAAAATTCCATTAGCCACTTTGAAACCCTTAGACTGAGAGATAGGATTACAAATGAAATAAGGCACAGGGAGGTGAAAGATTCACCCTCTTTGGTCCATTACTTCTCTGATGCGAACTGCACCATTCACTCCACCACTTTATGGTTGTTTGGAGTAAGCTCACATTTGAAGACACAAATACATAGTTCTATCCTAAGTTCTCCTTTGGAATTCTTTAAAGCTAACAGGTGCAAGCTGGGTTGGTACAAGAGTGTCTTTGATTCGTGAAGCAAGACAAATGTCATATGGGTTCTACTCTAATGCAGAGGAAGGAGAAAATGTCCCCCAAAATTCAAAACTTCTCAGAGAAGGCAGCAGAGATGCCTCAAGGTGCACAGGTCATGGCCAGTCCACACACCTTCTCCACAGCATGTGTGATAGCGCAAGGCTATAAGGAGGACGGAGCCAAGGGAGGGGCAAGGTGAGACGGATCCTTCTCACCCTGGGTGCACCAGCTGTGTCTTATGGCTCATAGGCTGCAGTAGCAAGTATTCAAATTAGCTCACTTGTTCTCCTGAGCAAGGAGAAGGGAGGAAAGGCAAGTGGCTCTTGTACAGCATAACAATCCCAGTACTTTTCTTGATCGTCACAGTGCTTTCTGAGCTGATGTGGATAATCTTGATGGGTGGCAACCCAATTTACATCAGACAGTTCAGTGAGAAAGAACGTCTTCTTTCAACAGCCGTGTTCCATTGTGATAAAGGAGATGTTTCCCTTTATGCTTGATAAATAGCAACACTTTTGCTTTTTGAGCTGCCAGTAAAAGATTTATGATGTCCTTAGCTATTCGTTTACTCACTTTAAATGCTTGCATTAGGGTTTTCCTAAATTATATGCTAAGGAGCTACACTGTTAAACTTCTAACTGGCTTTATAAACAGAAGGCTTATTGTCTGCATGTTAAGATCTGGATGGGCACTATGAATCAAGGCAGCCAAGTACACACAGTAAAACTTGTGTATTTAATCACATTCCCCCCTGACCTTGAACTAGGCAGGCGCCCCCGTTACGCATTAGCTGTGTGAAAGGACTCTGCGGTGTGTGGCTCCTCTGCACCCATTCTGCCCAGCCGCTGCCACTGACCTGCTAATGGAGTCAGACCATTGCTTCACTTTGCTCAGTATTGTCTACACTGACTTGCAGCAGCTCTCCAGGCTAGTTTCAGGGAGGGGACATTCCCAGGTCTGCCTAGATATACTGAGGATTGGACCTTCTGCAAGCACAGCAGAAGCTGAGCTAGTGTGAACGTCTGAGGCAGAAAAGCCTTGCGCATGTAGACCTCTCCTTGCACTGGCTTCCATGGATTCTGGGGGGAGAGCTGGATGTCACTGGAGGCAAGTCCAGATTGTTGTTATGTATTTGGTCTTTGTTTAATTTGCTTGGGGGAAAATACAACTTAGGACATCCATTTCTCTTCTCTTCCCCAATGCCTCAGCTGTGTCTGCCTCATCTCAAACTCTATGAACAGTAATTATCTGAAGATGCCAAGAATTCATTGCTCAAGGCCCCCACCCCATCCCAGAAATAAAATCTCTTAGGGCTCAGTGTGTGAGAGACGCGGTAGCTGAAGTCACTTGTAACTGGTATGAATTGGTAGCGTCGACTGAAGGCAGTTCAGTAAACCACTATCAAATTTGAACCTTCTTCTCTTGGGGGATGCCCTTGGGGTTTCCCCAGCTGGTGCCTCCCACCACTCCTCTGTATCCAGCCAGTCCATGACACAATTTCTTGTCTTTAATATTTCTTGTCTATAATATATTATAGCCAGCTAATGCAGTAGTTTCACAACCAGAAGCAAGTTCCACTGATTTTAGAGGCATTTACTTCCAGCTGTTATTAGCTGGAAAGGGACGCGGGTGGTGCTGGAAGGCATGGCTAAGCTGCAGAAGGTGTACTGTTCTCTGAGCCCATGGCTACCTTTGAACATGTAGGAAAGATGGCCCTGATCTATTAGAATGCGCACATCAAAATTGCAAGGATACGAGAGGCTTTGAGGAGAGATAAGGAAATAGCTGGGGAGTATTTGGAGTTCTTTGGAGATGGGCAGATCTTCCAAGGAAAGAGGGGCAGCTGGAAGGAGTTTGTGGGTAAGCAGGACTAGGCTTGGCATTTGTCCTCTTTTTCCAGGACACATTCTCTTTTTCATGGGTATGTAAAAATGAGAGTCATCATAGAGATCCAGAGTTAAAAATAGAAGTTGGCAAATGTGTCCTCTTTTTTGTTCTTCAAAATATGGCAAAACTAGGAGCAGATGGCTTTATCAGGTAAAATGGAGGTATTGATGTGTTAGTAAGCGGTAGGTAAGAAATGTTGGAGGTGGAAAGAAGATGAGAACACCAGTTGTAGTGACTGAGATGGCACTCTAGGATGGAAGAGATCACTACTGAGTGGTGACCAAGGAGGAGGATGACTCAACATTGATTACCAATGAACATCATAAGGTTGTGGGAGACCCAAGGAAGTTGCTAGGTTAGCATCTTGTAAGCATGAGCCACGAGGTCAGGAACCCATACTGGGCACTACCAAGTCATTAAGTAGATGTGTGCCTGTTTAGTGCACATGATGCCTGCACTACTGATGGTAAGAATTTAGAGTACCCTCAGGTCAATTTGCAAGAGTAGCAACCTTTTACTTCCCAGCACACATATTGGCCACTGCTGGAAAATGAAAGAGGAGGGTTTGCACTTAAACTGGGGCACCTTTTACACCTATATAGTTTTTTTCATTTCTATGTACTTTCAAAAGACCAAACAGACATCCTTTCATTTTAGCAAAGATGAGAACAGTGCAAAATTTAGGAAACATATAAATACAATAATCGTAAAATGATTTCATGCATTTCTTCAACAATTTGCAGCACTGTTTTCCTCCCTCAGACAATTAGCTGTAAACATTTTCTCAACAACAGAAATAACTTTCGAGGTTTTTTTTAAAGCCCATATGAAATTAAAGAACATAACAGGAATTTCATATGTACAAAACACATGCAGCACTTGGAAATCTCTGTATTAGTAGGCAATAAAATTGTTCTATGATTCAGCAACAAAGTAGAATGGAGTGAGAAGCAAATCCCAAAATACTTTATTTATTTATTTATTTATTTCAGAGACAGAAATAGCACCAGGGAAAACACTGCCACATGTTCTGATTTTGTACAAACACATAGTAATTTAGAAGGACTAAGCTCAGCAAAATTGTGTATATAGGAACAAGAATCTACTGCATGCTCAGCATCTTTAAGATTCTCAAATATATACTACTGAGGTGCTTTATATACTTCAGGTTTCATATGTCGTGCACATGATGATGGCTGATTTATGCGCTGTAATGACTTTGAATCAAGTCAAGGTTAACGATTCTATGAATTAGAGAAACGCCACATGCATGAGTGGCAGGTGCACTGTCTGTGTTTGGCTCACTATGAATATGATCAGCTGCAATGCTCAAGCTGCACACTGCTCCTTGTTTTATAAGTGCCATAGCTAGATTTCAAAAATAGGATTTATGGGAAGACACTGAAAAAAGGACATGCATGCAGTTAAGCTAAGTAGACTTTTGAGGATGCCATTTCAAAAGGAACACTCTTTAGGCTTCCGTATAAAGCAGTGGTGAGGAACCACAAGCCTGAGGGTCAAATCAAGCAGCCACCACCCCCCAGCCCACCTATAGGACTCTTCCCAGGCATCACCCCCTCACCAGTTTTGCTCTGCACCCTCCTCAAGGGGCTTTGCCTGGCTGGAATGCACCCTTGAATAATGCCATTTGCTTGCCTCTGTGGGCAGGCAGGGTAGAAGCCTGTGATTTTTGTGCAAATGGAGTGTAACCTGTTAGCACTGCTCTACCCTCTTTTGAGCTTTCAGTGTAAGGGCTACCCGGAAAGCCAATTTAAAATTGGTTAATTGGGCTGCCCTTAGAAAAAGTTGCATAGGGATTTTTATATGATGTTTCACGCACTCTCCCATACACATGCATGCACTGATGCAGTTTTAATAATTTATGTATGTAGGGCATGTAATCCCAGAACGCCCCCCCCCCATTTAGTGGGAGTAGTATTTTAAATAAGAAGGTAAGAGGTTGTGCATATCTGCACCAGTTATATCACTTCCCTAATGTAGGAGTGCTCTATGTTCGTGGGGGAAGCACTCACAAATAGCTTAGATATTGGAGGCACATGAATGCTTAGCTTGTACACAATACTAAGCCAAACCATGCCTTAGCATGGATGCTCCCACAGAGGAGACTGTGGCTTCTTTGCTCCTCCTCCAGTCCTTCTGGTGCTGTGAGCTAAGCCACTGGGTCATTGTCTGCTGTGGAAATAAATGCCTCAGCGAGAAGGAAATGCATGTCAAATTCACCACACTTTTGAATTTGTGGCTGGCTTCAAACTACGATTTAAGTGGTAACCCCCTGCTATAAATGAGGCTTCCTTAACCAGATACATGTCTTACCTAGATGCCTATTACTGCAAGGTCTTTTCCATGTCCCTTAGATGTTAAAAATGAGTCAAGGACAGAACAAAACCAAAGTTCAACAGGAGTCATTGGGAAACTGCACGGGAACAGACAAAAACCAGGAGAGGGTTCAGTTTGGCCCCTAGGCCCAAAGTTCCCCCCTCTTGCTTAAGCAGACCCACACTATCTGAATTGGGCAGACCTTTGAACAGTGTTTACCTAGGGCACCTGCAACCAGCCCTGGGCTATGGCACATTCCATTGTGACTGGTTGTGGATTTATAATGGAATGACATGGATGGCTTTTATAATCAGAAAAACACACTGACCTTAACACTACACAGGTGGAGCAGCATAATGACTCCTCAATTGTAAGTGCATCAATTCCTGGGGAAAAGTTCAATGAGGTTAACTCAGTATGTATTCCAAAGTGACATATTAATACAGAGACATATATTTATGAAAACAGAACATTGTGTTTTGCCCCAAAATATACCTCCTCCATTCCAATGTGTATTCATTTATGTTTGGTGTGTTTTATGTTGCTTTTTATCATTTTCCTGTTAACTTATTGGTGTAGACTTGGATGCTAAGCCAATAAAACTTGCACTGTTAAAAACAACAGAAAAGCTTTGAAATAACTTGAAAACATATTGGAAAATGCAGTTAAAAGTTATTCATTTGGTCTAAGAAAATCTTATAACTAAATCAACATTGTTGTAACAATGACTGAACTGAAAGTACCACCAGAAAAACCTTTTCATTTAAATCTATATTCTTAAAGATTTGCCTCTTGATGGATGGTGCAGTCCATTAAACACTAAAAATTAGATGTTTCTAAGCTTTGATGAAGCAAATGGGATTTAGATCTCCCCCCCCCCCCAGGATTGTACAGTAAACTGCTATTCATAAGGTGGCTCAGTGATGGAAACTATCTGCTACAAGGCAATAAAAGGGGAGAGGAATGCTTATCAGCAATTATCAGAAGAAGGTTGTGGAGGCAAGGCCACTGCAGTCAGGAGTGCACAACTGCATAGTTGTTGAGCAAGGAAAGCTGCACCGCCCCCCCCCCCCTCAAAATTAAGGCAGACTCTGCTCACCTAAGGTCTCAGGTGTATGTTGAAGCCCCACAGAACTTTGGATCTTAGCCACTGTGATGTAGCACACTACAGTAAAATCCATGGAGCTCATTTCAGTGCTTTATATTTTGGAGTGGGATGCTACATTCACAAAGAACAACAGTGTTTTACTTTAAATACCTAAATTCCATTTATGCCTGTGGGTTTTACATCCAAATAAGTGTGCTAAGAATTGGAGTAGCAGTGTAACATGCTAACTTAAATTTAACCTCTCAGACTAAAGGAATTCAGCGCAAGTCTTCACCCACTGATATTAACTGGTGGGGGTGAGGTGAGGCATTCAAATACAAGGGGTTGATCCCTATGGTATAGTTTGCTCGGGTTTACTCACAGCAGACCCATTGAAATTGATGAGCTTAATTTAGTCATGTTCATGAACTGCAAGGGGTCTCCTCTGAGTAAAACATAGTTGTTTATCACCCTGTGTATGCACACTTTAGAAAACTCTTATTTATGAAGCACCAATTACAGTATTTGAACAAAAAAAATAAGTACAACTTTCAAGAGATTAACATAAATTAGTGATGACCACCTCACCTTGATATATTGTAACCCACACCAACTCTCCCATCTAAATAGGTCTGATTTGTTGCAATTATTTATTTTCTTACTCAAGAAACAGAAGCAGAATTACAGGAAACTTCATTCACAATGGATGGATATTAACCGCTTAGGGTACAGTCCTATACTCAAGATCTGCTGGCTGAGAATTCAACAGACACTCCACTATACTGATGGGAAAGAAGATAAATTGCCACCATGCTTCCCCCCCCCCCCCGCCCTGCAACTTCATTCCATTGTCCTGGAACTTCCCAGTCAATATCAGGATGTATTCTGCTTGGGTATATGAGCCAGAACATGAGAGGAACCTTTGTGTGTGCAATTATACTGACTATCCATTTGCAATGAATGAAGGGTACTTGGAAAGGGAGGGAATCCTGTGTGGAATTGAACCAGCAACTTCCTGAGCCGCGGCATCACGGCCTGATCCTGTGTCTGTACCTGCTTTGCAGACTGCAATGCTGAGCTCCCTTGTTTCTTGCTTGTGCCTTTCTTCCATTGGAGGGAGGGTGGGATGGAGGCAAAAAATAAAAATAAAAATCTGTTGGGGAGGATTTGAACCAGAAAACTCCTGAGAGTGTCTGTCACTGCTTTAGCAGACAGTGCCACAGAAGCACCTTCACAACCCCTGCAGCAGCTGACTGGTTCTCTGTGTTTCTTGCACATTGGGGGGCATGGCAATGTGATGACCATCCTCTTTGCTTTGCCTGCATGAGGTGACCCCATATAAGTGCTAGCAGAGGCTTATTTAGAGCAGGGCAACCATGTCCCCTACACTGGGCACTGAGCCAATGTAGGCATTGCAGGGTGTCACAGCTATGACATAGTGCACATGCAGCATGGAAGGTGAGAGGCGGGGGTGCGGTGCGCTGAATTTGGGCTTTGCACAGGGCACTGCTGAAATATGAAAGGCCAAAACCCAGCCCTGGTGTGAGCAGCATGTAGGGGTTGGTGCTGGCATGGCCTTAATTGGGAAGGTTGGTGACTTCCGGGTTAGCGCCATCGGCGAATGGCGGAGTTCCTCCAATCAGGAGGAATTTGCTCTGGGGAAATCGGGTCTGGCTGCCGTGGCGAAGGCGGAGACCCACCAAAAATCACAGGCGGGTGAAGCCTGTGAACGTGGGATTCGGCGGGCACCTTTTGCGCCTCCCCTACTTGTGGGGAAACCCAGTTTCAGGGATCCGGAGCGAAGTGGGGTGAGCGGCGCAGTGCTTTGAATCGACTGCTTCTTCCATGGAGCGAAGCCGCATAGCCGTTGCCGGAGAGCGCTGACTTTTTCCTGTTGACAATTTGATCCCAAAGCAACTACCCGTGAGTAGAGTGAATTGGAAGTTATTACGGTAATTGGGAAGGTTGGTAGAGTTCCAGGGGTGCTGTGGGTGCGACTTCCATTTTCATACTCTTTTGGAATGTTCTGATTCTGGTTCTGGTTCTGGTTCTGTGCTTGTTTGTTTGTTTGTTTGTTTGTTTAGTATACCTCCCTTCATCCACAGTTCCCAGGGTGGTTCACAACACAAAAGCACAAGGGACCACGAAATACATAATAAAAACAAAAACAAACTGATAACACACTCATCCGCAACACATTTAAAAGCATACTGGATGCTTTCATATTTCTCTCCCAGGCTGAGCATGTATTTAATATGACGGCCTGTCAGCATCTCAGCAGCATGTCCCTGGTCCTGGCTTATTGTGAATATAGGATTTCTCTAGCTATTTCGTTTCAGTCTGTGAAAATTCCTCCAAATATCAGGATGCGATCCAATATTCATTTTCCCCTTTAAGTGTTAAACAATGAATTTGATTATGTATGAATGCTAGTATCATTAAAATGACTCAGTATGGTTCAAAGTGTCTTAGCATGCCCAGTGGACTGAAGCTGAAGCTATTGAACATATCATAAAATTAAAACAGTGATATCTAAACAGAAAGGAGTGGAGGGAAAACCTGGCTTGAAATGTTCTGCTACATGCTGCTATATACTGTAAATAATTCCATTTAGCTACATTCAGTAGATTCTGGAGGAAGCCTGCCTCTATATATTGTGTGTACACACACACACACACACACACACACACACACTGTTCCCCTTGCCCAAACTTCTAAATGCTAGGAAAACTTAAAGACCGGTGAAGAGAAGATTAAAAAATACCATTTATCCTAAAATAGGTGCAACACCCAGACAACGTGTGAGCTGCATTCCAACAACATCTGTAGGACCACAAATCAGTCAGCACTGTCTTTGAAAGATAGACTTCTGCAGCATAATTTCACTACCAGTTCAG
This sequence comes from Podarcis erhardii, assembly GCF_964252035.2. Classification (NCBI taxonomy): domain Eukaryota; kingdom Metazoa; phylum Chordata; class Lepidosauria; order Squamata; family Lacertidae; genus Podarcis; species Podarcis erhardii. Next base: position 48,708,684 of record NC_138513.1, on the reverse strand, counting down.
CTCATTATGGATTCCTGTGTTTAAGCCTCACTGTGAACCTTAATCTGCATTTAAGCTCTGGGCCTACCTGTGATTGCACGTTGCAGGTCTATCTATGTGCTCTTATCATAAACCCTAACTGCCATGCTGAAAAAGGAACTTTCTATGGAATCTTTAATCAAGTCAAGTAACCTTTATTGGCATCACATAAGAACATTCAGAATACATTCAGAATAGCTAGGCCAGTGCAATCTCGTTGTCACCCCAACAGCACAGTCACCTGCCAAAGGGCAGAAGAGGCAAGCAATCCGCCTCATCTCTGTGGGTTTCCAGCAAGGGCAGGATCCTGTAGCATACTTCAGCGAAAGAAAATCAAATAGAGGAACTTAGCTACTGTCTTGGTGAGCTCCTGGTCTCTCCTCTGTAATAAGAAGTGCATACCCTCCATTTCTGGTTTCCATGTTGGAATACATAGATGGTCTAGAAATTGTTGGCGGAGATCATCATACATTTTACATTTAAGGGCCATGTGAGCTAGAGTTTCCACCAGGTGAGCATCGCATGGGCAGATCCTGTCTCCTTCCACCAAACCCACAAACCTACCCCAAAGGAGGTTAGAAGGATTAGAATTGAACCTAGCCAGCAAAAAAGCCCTTCTTTCTTGTGGGTTAAACAAAAATTGTAAATAATTAAGATTAAATTCCTGTGCCCAAGAGAGTCGAAAATAAAGGGGGGGACATGTTTTCCCCACAGCTGAGATTAGTTCCTGGTGATCTGTGTCCCACAGCCTAGTTTTTAACATGGTCTTGGCAACTGGGAAAGCCACAAAGCCCAGGAGATCCTCTGAAAGCCCAAGTTGTCGTATCTTTGTTATCCCATCTTTAATAAAAGCTTTAATAAAACTAGGATAGAAATAAAACTATGGGATGTGTGAATGACTTATGATGATAAGGCAGAAGAGAGTATAAGAAAATAATGGTGAGGACTGAGGAGAGATGCAAAGTCTGAGAGGATGGAGAGATGAGGGAGAATGAAGTAGAGCAGCAGCAGAATAAGGGATAGGGATGTAACAAGTACAGGGAGGAAAGTGGTTCAGGAGAGGGGGAGTGAAAACTGTTGCAGGAATTGCTGGGTACAGCAAGACACAGGACCGCAAGACACCAAAAGAGCAAAAACTGTTGGGGGCCTTCTCTATGTCACGAGACCCTCCTCCTCCTCTTATGCATAGAATATTACCAGGTATATAATGCTTACAAGTTACTGGTTCTAGACTTCCAGGTAAAGATGACACACAGACATTGTACATTTTACTCTCTCCACTAATTTTTTTTTTTAACCAAATGTATTTCCCAATATTCAGTCACACAGGAGTGTGTGACCAAGACACAGAACCACAAAAGAAGCTAAAGAGGCTAAAGAGGCGGGGCTACTCAAATGAATACAGCCTTGATTTTCTTTTCTTTTTTCTTTTTTTTTTAAATAATATTTATTAAGATTTTCAGAAATACAGAAAGAAAAGATTAAAATACATTCAAAGCCTTATTTTTATACACCCACTTTCCGGGACTCCCTCTTTCCCCCACCCCTACCATATTCCCCTATCATATTATTATGCAGCCTTGATTTTCTATGGCTGGGGTCATCAAGAGCTGGTACACCCTTAATGCTAAAAATGTGTACCAGTTTACATTTTTCCATGTAATTAACTGGTTCTCACTCCATTCCAAGCAATGAACTTGGAAATACTGTTGCACTGAAGTCAAACCTGCCCTCTACCTATGTCACTGGATGGATCAGACCTATGTAACTATCTTAATTATCTTATGACACAAAATTTCTTGCAATAAACAAGTCCTACCTCAAGCCATCATAATGTAGGCCATCACCTAAGAAATGCATTTTCCCAATGACAAAGTCCAGTGCAGGAAGATCTGCTTTTGTCCACGAGGCATTTTCTGGAGTGTATGTGCTCTCTGCTTGTAACACACTATAGCCTAGGCCAGGGGAAAGCAGACAACAGAGCTCTGGGCTCAGAACCTTTTAATTCTACGTGCATGTTTTCTGTACCTATCTCTGGTTGGTGGGTCACAGGGTTCTAGGAAAAACAAAAAAGACCCTGCAAACCTCACATCGGCCCAGCACTGTCCTAGGTTAGGTCCTTCTGTGCATTGATCCAAACGTACAGGAGAGGGAACTGGACCAGGAGGACTTTGTTTCCTTCTAATTTTGTGTTCTAATCAATTGATTGAGATCCTTGAAAATCTGGGACAAACCCCGGAGGATTTTTGTGCTCCTGTGAGTATTTGTAACACATATGGAAACCAAATGTTTAACTAAGATAGGCTATTAATAAATACAATGGAATGTAGTCATAATTACATGCTAATATAAGCAGCTCACTGCAAGTCATAAGCACGAGAAAAGATGAATTTTCTGAATTAAATTCACAGTGTTAAATGCACCTATGTGACAGAAAAACCAACTAGTGATTGTAGAGATGGGCAATTTGGAAAGTTCTAGTCTTTGGGCAACTGATTCAGGATGTCAACTGATGCTGAGAGTAATAAAAAACAACCACAATATTTGAAGCTGAAAAAGAATCTGACTTGACAAAGTTTTTCTCCTTTAAACAAGCCTACCATTAAGGCCCAAAGTCACATATTAGAAATGGCTTTGTCCTAGGATCTAGGGGGCATCTATATCCCACACCATCGTTGTATAGGAGGACTGCAGCTTAAATGCTTCCCTGCTGCATCACTCAAGGACTTGTGTAGGCCAATTAAAGCTCTGCCATTCACAAACAATGTTTCCACTCTCCCTAAAGAAATGCTTTGCCATTTTGTGAACCATTATTTTAAAAGAATTGTTATTTTAACATCTCTCATATTTTTTTCATTTCAAAGTATAGATTCACTGCCCCCCCCCCCGATTGATTTAAAGCAGCGATGGCCAAACCTGGCCCTCCAGCTGTTTTGGGACTACAATTCCCATCATCCCTGAACATTGGTCCTCCTGTTAGCTAGGGATGGTGGGAGTTGTAGTCCCAAAACAGCTGGAGGGCTAAGTTTGGCCATCAATGATCTAAAGGCACATGGGACTATCACCCTGCTCAGAGCTAAGCAGGTTTCAGTCTGTTCAGCACTTGGAGACCACATGTATGCAATTTTGGGTTGTGACCTGATGCAGTCACATAGGCTGGGTTGAACTAGAACACTGTGTTTAAGTTGAAACCAATCAAAACACCTGCAAGGGAAACAACTACAGTGGTACCATGGGTTAAGAACTTAATTTGTTCCGGAGGTCCATTCTTAACCTGAAACTGTTCTTAACCTGAAGTACCACTTTAGCTAATGGGGCCTCCTGCTGCCACTGCGCCGCCGCTGCCCGATTTCTGTTCTTATCTTGAATCAAAGTTCTTAACCCGAGGTACTATTTCTGGGTTAGCAGAGTCTGTAACCTGAAGTGTCTGTAACCTGAAGCATCTGAAACCTGAGGTACCACTGTATTGGTGTAGGAACATACAATGAAACTGCAGCCGCTAGGGAAACCAAAACCCTACCAGTTAGAAATGCAGTACAGGGGTACCTCGGGATGTGAACGGGATCCATTCCGGAGACCTGTTCGCATCCTGAACGCAACGTAAGATGCGATGGCGCATCTGCGCATGTGCCGGTTGTGTTTTGCCATTTCCGCACATCCGTGTGACGTCATTTTGAGCGTCTGTGCATGCGCGAGTGGCGAAACCCGGAAGTAATGCGCTCCGTTACTTCCGGGTTGCCACGGAGCACAACTCGAACACGCTCAACCCAAAGCACATTCAACCTGAGGTATGACTGTATCTCCACCTCCAAGCAGATGAGGCAGATTCACCTCAAAGGCAGATCCTTTCCTGTCCCAGGGCCCCAGGGCCATGGGTATAGCCAGGATTTTTGTTGGGGGGGCAGGCCTTTTGTTGTGGGGGGCAGAACCTCAGTTAGCTATGTATTTTTATTTATTTTTATTGATTGGGGGCAGCTGCCTATCCCTGGCCCCCCTTGGCTATACCCATGCCCATAGGCCAGAGAGCAAGCCTTGGGGCCCAGTCATCACCCTGAAAGTTATCTAAAGGGAGTCACCTGGTTGAAACTTAAGTTCCACTTTCCACAGCCAACCACCACAAAAAGGGGGTAAATCTCTACAAAACATCAACATTTGAAGTATGAAGCCACTGGTTGAGAAACAGCACCACAGGGAATATGAATATGCAAGATAGATAATAATTGGCAAAACAGCTCAGAATGAGTCTCTGATACCATTAACAGAACTGCAGAATCACAGAATTGTAGAATTGTCGAGTTGGAAGGGACCCCAAGGGTCATCTAGTCCAGGAATGTCCAACAAGTCAATCATGATCAACCAGTCAATCGGGTCAATTGGGAGAGGGGGAGGGGGGAGGGGGGGGAGGGAGAAGCCCTGCACACTCCAACTGGCTCCTCAGGTCTGTGTAAACTAATATAAAAATATAGTTTTATTTTTCTCACTTGTTTACCAGTAGTTACTTGTCCATATAGTAACTATTTAGATCTGTCATGATGATATCTAAACATAACTACTGTATCTGTGAAATAAAGATCCATTTATCTATCTATCTATCTATCTTAAATGACTTTGGAGGGTGGGAGAAGGGAACGCTTGCTGAAGAATGACAGTGGGAGAGTTTGGTAGATCACTGCCAGTTTTTGATACTGGATAGTAGACCACAGCCTACTTGAAGCTGGACATGCCTGATCTAGTCCAACCCCTTACAATGAATGAATCTCAGCTAAAACATCCATGGCAGATGGCCACCCAACTTCTGCTTTAAAGCCTCCAAGCAAGGGGAGTCCACCACCTCCCGAGGAGACCATCCCGATGTCAAACAGCTCTTACTGTCAGAAACTTCATCCTGATATTTAGATGGAATCTCCTTTCTTGTAAGAAAGGAATCCTCTGTGTGTACATGTGATAATTCTCTAAGTTTTTCCTATGAGAAGTAGCAATATGTATTTGTGAAATAAACCATATTCCACCCAGTCTTCCTTCAGTCTGATAAAGCAGCTGAATTTGGAAGCCTTTGACCTGCCAGCTGAGACAATAAAAAAGCCTGCCAACTGCCACTAACTTTTATTCAATTCAGGACTGAGCCATGTCCTAAAATATAGGACACAGCAATAAGCAAATGAAATTGCTGCATGTATTTCATATATAAAATATTAACAGCTCTAAAACACCACAGACAATAAAAATGAAAGCTCAAAACAGTGGATGCCACTACAACTGAATTTTTATCTACATTTTGGTGAAATCAATCCTAATTACTAGACATCTATGCTATTCAGTGCATTATCTGTGGTATAGAAAATAATTGCAGAGTTGGAAAGATAGAGCCTTTCTATTTTTCTAGCCTTTGTGCTATAAAACAATGGTCTGTCACTGAATCAGGCACTATAGTCTCCTTGCTAGCATTATGCTAATTGCTGGACTCCACCCCAGACCTAGCATTGGCCCAACAACAGCTGGCAACTCTACTGATCCAGCAAAGATCTACAGGGCTGGTTAATATGTGCCAATGCCATATAGGGAATAAAATTGGCATGATGATACTATTTGCTATTTTATGTGCATTTGCTCCCAATGTTTCTGGGAGAGGCAAAGAAAAATTACACCAGCCTCAGATAATAGTAATTGGTATGAGTGTTCAGCAAATAACTGACTGGCTGGATCCATTCAGTCGATACGTCATAGAATCATAGAATCATCGAGTTGGAAGAGACCACAAGGGCCATCGAGTCCAACCCCCTGCCAAGCAGGAAACACCATCAGAGCACTCCTGACATATGGTTGCCAAGCCTCTGCTTAAAGACCTCCAAAGAAGGAGACTCCACCACACTCCTTGGCAGCAAATTCCACTGTCGAATTCCACACGTCTTTCAGGGATTATTCTGCTTCAATTCCTGCATTTCAGGGGGTTGGACTAGATGACCCTGGGGGTCCCTTTCAAACCTACAATTCTATGATTCTAAGGGCAGGATGCTTGTTTAGCTTGCATGAAGTACTTATGCCACTACATCTGATCTGCTTCTCTGCAGTTTTACCATTGGGAAGGTTACATTTCAAGTAGTCACCAAGACCTCCCTTGCTATTATATACAGGTCACACACAAAAAGTTCATGAAAATGATTCCCCAACACCCCAAGGTTTCATACCATACTCACATATCACAATAAAAAATTCAAAACGTATACCTGGAAGTACATGAACATTTGCAGAAGTCTTTATTAATTCAGCCAGAATGTTTGCAGACATTCTGTGACATCACAGCAGCTCATTTTAACCTGTGGAGAATATACGCTCAGATTAATGAAGTTTTTAAAAATGACAAAAAGTTAGGGTTCCAGGTGGAGAAATCGAAATTGGAAACAGAACTGTTAGAACCTAAGACTAAGGTACTTTCAAGAATGTATAACTTGCTGTTAAAATGGAATACACAAGATGAAATGGTTAAATCGGTTATGATAAAGTGGGCACAGGACATAGGGCATAATATCATGTTTGAGGACTGGGAAAGGTTGTGGACCAACGGGCTGAACTTCACTGCATGTAATGCTTTGAAGGAAAATGTAATGAAAATGATATATAGATGGTACATGACCCCAGTTAAACTTGCCAAAATATACCATTTGTCTGATAACAAATGTTGGAAATGTAAAGAAAATGATGGAAGATTCTTTCACCTCTGGTGGACTTGCCCTAGAGTGAAGGCCTTCTGGGAAATGATATATAATGAGCTGAAAAGGGTATTTAAGTATACCTTCACTAAGAAACCAGAGGCATTCCTTTTGGGTATTGTCGACCAGAAGGTGTTAAAGAAGGATCGAACATTTTTTATGTATGCAACAACGGCAGCAAGGATACTCATTGCTAAGTACTGGAAAACTCAAGATCTACCCACACTGGAAGAGTGGCAGATGCAACTGATAGACTATATGGAACTAGCCGAGATGACCGGCAGAATCCGAGACCTGGGAGAAGAGAAGGTTGAAGAAGATTGGAAGAAATTTAAGATTTATTTAAAAAAGCATTGTAATTTGGCTGAATGTTAAGATGGAGGCTAGATCATAAATAATTGACCACCACTAAATTAGATGCAATTAGGATGATAAGTGAGATTAAGGAAAAATCATAAACCTTTGGGAGAGCTATTAGATTATATTCTAAAGGAATGGGACATAAGAATGTAAACAAGATGATAAATTGCGGGCAAGAATTGACAATGATGCAAGTGGGAGCGGAAGACGTGAGGGAGTCCAAAGAAATTAAGAAATTATGTTATGATATATGTTACATTGTTTATTATATTTGCATTTGTGTTTAAAAATCTTAATAAAAATTTATTTTTAAAAAAACAAAACACCTGTGGAGAATAATCTGGAACTTTGACCACCAGGTTTCTGTGACTTCTAGACTGGTATACCACTGGCCAGGAAGAATTCAAGGAATTCAAGGAACACTGGGGGGGGGGTGCAACTTAGCTAGCTTTCTCCTGACAGTTAGGAAGATGTTTTAAACAAGGGTATGGAAACTACTGGACTGCATCTCTCATCTTCTCTGAACATCGGCCATTTTGGCTGGGGCTGGTGGGAGCTTGAGTCCAATAACATCTGGAGGACCAGGTTTTTATTTATAGGCTGCCTTTATGAGTTAAAACTCATTTAAGGTGACCAGCACACAGTAACAGATAACACCATTTCCAGTTATAATAAAACATATTATAATACAGCTGCCATAAAACTCATAATATTAATAAAACTAGCAATAATAAATATATATCTCCACTCCTTTTGTAAAGTATGCTATTTACTCTTGCAGGTGATAATGTAATTTTTTTAAAGTTGATGTTGACTTTTGTTTTGTTTGTTTCAAGCATTTTATAATGATTTGTTGTGTTTTGTTGTAATTTTACAGTACTTTAATTTTTTTAAAAATAATATTTATTCAAATTTTAAAGGTTACAAAAAGAAAAAAGAGACAAAAGAAAAATAAAAGACAGAAAAAATACAATCAATTAAAAAAGAACAAATCGAACCTTTACATAGCTTTCTTTCCTTTACTTATTTCCTTGACCTCCTCACACCTCCCGTTTTTGTATTCTAATTCAAATTGTTATTTCAGCAAATCCTTCCAACCTTGTTTTTATCTTAATAATTTGTCTTAATATACTATAATTTTACATTCTCTCTTTCACCAATTCATTTTTACTTAATCCTTTATGTCATTTCTACTAAAACCACATAATTTTCTTTTCCCAACATCTTTCTAGCAATCCTTAATTTTACAATATTTTTGAAGATAAACTTTAAGAGCCGACTTTTGACTATGAAGTGGGATGCAAATTGTAATTACCATCTTCTTTTAGTTGGCAGATAGTTTACTAATACCTTCAAAAGGCGAAATAAGAAGGCAACAGAAAATGTAACTTGGCCTATTCAACACTCATTTATAGAGGGAGGAATTCAACATTATGCTAAGGTAAAGCATTGGCTGAATCCTGACAAACATATAGCCAAAACACTGAATGGTTCACCCTGGGTGGATGTAAGCCTGTATAAGAGGGTGATCAGGCACTCTCAGCTTTCTAAAAAAGAGCAGGATGTAATTTTTTAAAAAATATCACCAATGCCACTCCATGGCAAAGTAATACAATTTAAATCATTTAAAACAACAACAACAACAGGACGCTGAGAACATAGCCACTTCTCTGAAGAGGTACTACATTAACTATACATAATCCATTTTCTGTTCCTTAGAAATGTTTCTTCTTTTTCTAGGAGATAATTTTACACAACATCACCTAGTTAATCCAGTTTTGAAAACACTGATTGAACCTAATATGGCTTGGAGTACAGAAAATAAATGAAAGTGACTGTCTGGTACCCATCTACTTGTTATTGTCAAAGCATATTTGATGTATCACCAGCCATGTAGCTGTGCATGAAATGTGGACCAAGATGAAAATTAATAAAGACTGGGATGGGTAGTTATGGAGACTGCAGTATCAAACGGATATTTGATACATAACACTAAACCACGTCTTGGAGTTTGTACTCTTCACATACAACAATAACCTATCCCCCTTTCCTGCTTGGAAGCAAAGCATACTTTGCCATTTCATCTGAATCGACAAACTATGGTTTATGTTTGTCCCCTAAATCAATATCAAAAAGTGGAATTTGCTCCTAGGATCAGATTTCTGCAGGGTTTGCTGGTTCTGATGGAGGGCAAAATAAGGTTTGCTTCCACCTGGGCCTATATGTGAAATCACAATGCACTTAAAAAAAGCAGCAGCAAAACTCTAATTTCAATCAATTTCACAAAAAACACATAGTCAGTGACAAATTATTTTGGCAAGAGAAAAATTATCACCCATGGTTGTTGATGTACATTAACTTGGTGTAAATGAGAAAAGAAGAACACACAATTAGGCACTTCAGAATAAATTCTCTTAATTAATTTTCCCTGTATGGTGACAGTGATAGTCCTCTTTTGTAATCAAACATGGCAGACTAGTTTGTACAAATTAACAGTAGAAGATGTGAAACCAACTTGTGGTTTGGGGGTGCTGCTTTGGTGGCCAGGTTTAAGCTTCAGTGGTACACTTTTGGGAGGGAACTCTGCACATGGCAGCAGACCTGCAAGCGACCTGAATGCAGCAAATGGAGTTTTGCTTTTTATGAACAGTGCTTGGTGTGCTAAGGCCTGACCTGAGGATTGCACTGCTTCAGGTTTGTGAAGGGACTTGACCTTTCTAGAGCCCCCCATCTCCCCACATTTGATGGCAGTGACGCTTTGTGGAGAGGTGGTCAGTGCTGTTCTGCTCTTATAACATGGCAGTGGTTCAGACTCTTACTCCACAGTCCTCTAAATAGAACTAGTTGTGGTGATGCTATGTCCAGCCTTGGTCTAGGCCTGTAATCACTTGACAATGTGAATAAAGCAGGTGAGGCGACTTGAAAGCTCTGTGGAATTTCCTCTATGATGGCTTATGCAAGTCACCACTCAATTATTAATTCACCAACTAATTAATATGTAGGCACTAGTGTTGTTCTGCCACTATTATAAATCACCATTCAATGAAGATGAGCTTTAATACCTAATAGACATAGAGAAATTTCCAAGCATCATATTAAATTGGGGTAACTCAGGAAACACGCTAATGTTTCTCAGGTAAAGGGTGGTGCAAATGTAGAAGAATTGAGAACCATTTTCATTTAAGGTAAATTTATTGGTTCAATCCATGATTATGCATACTTAAGCTTCCATTTGGGGGTGGAGGTGAATTCTCAGGGTAGTACTCTAAGGTACTTTCCCCCGCTCTAAATATAAATGAAAGGGGCCAATATTGCCATATGTCTTCCATGCCAAGGAGTTACGCTCTACTAGTTATGTAATCCAAAGTTGTCACCCAAATGCAGGCTTTGGTACTTATCTAAAATTAGAGAAATGGTGACCCATGAGAAAAGTAGCACGCCACCCTTATGTACTGTATAATACAGAATGTCATACAAAACTGGGGGAAAGACTGGATTAAATTTAGACAATGGAGACAGAGAATGGAGAGGGACAAATCCAAATACCTTTGAAGTGATCATCAAGCAAGGACTATGTGTATATGTGGGGTGTAGTGGTTAGTATGTTGGACTAACTCTGAGAGACCAGGGTTCAAATCCCTCACTGGGTGATCTTAAGCCAATCATGGTCTCTTAGCCTAACCTCTCACAGGGTTCTTGTGCAGGTAAAAGAGTGAGGAGGAGAACTATGCATGCCACCTTGAGGTCCTTGGAGGAAAGGTGGGATACAAATGTAAAAATAAATTATTATGATTATAATTGATTAAATGTGTATACTGCTCGTCATCTGAAAATCACAGACATAAAAAATAAAAATAAAGGACCTAGGAAACCCTCAGAGCCCCCATCCTCCTTCAGAGGAGGTATGGCAAGTCCCTTGTTCCTTATTAAGGAAGGTTGGGGTATCAGCTCATCACTAGACAGTTTGTTTCTATTTATCATGCACATCCGACCTCACTCCACATTCCTGTCTTGTGATCTCCGTTACCTGTTTTCCTGCTTGTGGTTCAATGTTCTGCATTGCCACTGGGTCCTCCAGATAAAATTACCACCTGATTTCATTCACGGTTCTAGCTAAGTCTCCTTCAAACTTTGCTTTATGGCAGAGGTAAATAGAATCCCCATTACTCTAATCTCTGGTGTGCTGCTCTCTCCCCTGTCGTATTTCCCCCTTTATATGGGGAACGGGTACACTAGATAATCTGATCCAGAATGCACTGTACCTTCTAGCAGTGTGCTTCATGATAAAACATCATATCCAATTACAGTGGTACCTCGGGTTAAGTACTTAATTCATTCCGGAGGTCCGTTCTTAACCTGAAACTGTTCTTAACCTGAAGCACCACTTTAGCTAATGGGGCCTCCTGCTGCCACTGTGCCGCCAGAGCACGATTTCTGTTCTCATCCTGAAGCAAAGTTCTTAACCCGAGGTACTATTTCTGGGTTAGCAGAGTCTGTAACCTGAAGCGTATGTAACCCAAGGTACCACTGTAATATCAAAGTATAAATTGTGCCTCTCTTTCTGTGCAGTGGGCATTAAAAATCAAAGCTCCATTTTTAAAAATTACAATAACCTTTAAAGTAGCAAACAGAAATTCACACACCAACACTTTATTCTGAACCAAGTTTGGAATTTTTTATGGTTGAAAAAAGCTTGGGCACTTGGATAAATTGAAGTGGTTCATATTGATCAGAAAGTGAGACATGTTACAGTCAGCTAAATTTAGCTGCTGACTAGTTTGTAGCTATGGTATCAGAAAAACAAAATTAACCAGTGATGTTCAGACTGTGTACTAGGAAATGCTGGGGTAACTATGTGAAAAAGAGTATGGACAACAATCTTCTCTAAAAACACAGCTTATTCATCATTATCCATCTTCTCCTGCAGCATCAGGAAAATAAGGGGTGTGTTCTAGGTAACACTCCCAGATCATGTGGGATCAAAGTGAGGTGGGGCTTCCTCAGCAGATGAAAGCTTTCCCCTGAAGGCTGTTAACCACTGGGCTTCCTCAGCTGTCGCCTTTGATGCTTCTCTTCCACCACCAATGCACTGCCCTGAACTTAAGAGCCCATAATGGAGAAGAAACAGGTATTTGTAGTCCTTCCCCTCCTTCTTAGAATATAAATTTATTTCTCCAAATGGTAGTGCCTTGATGACAGATTGATTTATGTACAAACCTTTCATTTCCCTGATACCCTCTGCTATAGCAGATGTTTTGAAAAGAAAAGTTGCAATGCTGGGTTTGCAAAATGTGTTAACTCATTATTATGCTATGGGGAGCAACATCTCCATTTGTATGGCAGTGGTGGACATTTTGCATCTATGCCATCACTGTCTGTGTATTTTTAAGAAGAAAAACCAAGAATCAATATCTAAACACTGACACAAGTGTCTTTTCCAATGTAATTTTTATATACGTGTGTTACTACACAACATACATGCTTCTTTCTGTCTCTTGAGACATTGTATGTGAAGTGGATAAGGAAGTTCCTGTGCTGAGTTTTTGGCTTTACGAAGCCCATTAAAATCCCATCTGAAACAAACAAACAAAAAAGTAAAGATCTCTTCTTACTCTCCAAGCAAAAGCCTCTGTCATCATGGTTTTGGCGGGGCAGGAGGTGCGCGAGGACAGTACATTATGAGACCTGGGAGGATCCTGTGTGAGTGAAGCCAGAGGCAGAGCTCTCTTTAAGGTATTCACAGACCTGCCCCCCAGAGCAAGCTTGAAGCTGACAAGATATTCTGTTCCAGGAAAGAGCATGGCTAGGTTGGGAAGCAAGCTTGGGCCCAGGGGTTCATTCTGGAGATCCTGAATTAAAAGGAGCTCAGTACTTGGAGGACCTGGATAGCTCCAAATGCAGGTCAGACCAGCTTTCCTCCTGTTGAGAAGAGCAGATATTTGAGGATGGGGGCTCAATTCGGATCAGGATAAGGGCAAAGAGTTATGGTCACCCTACTCTATGGTCCTAATCCATTTTCTCTTTCCCCCCATCCAACCAACACTGTCTGTTTATTTAAAGCTCCATTGGTTAGAATGTGGTGCTGAATAATGCCAAGGTTGCAGGTTTGATCCCTGTATGGGACAGCTGCATATTCCTGCATTGCAGGGTTTGGTTATTATTATTATTTGATTGATTGATTGATTGATTGAATTTATATATCACCCTGTACCCGGAGGTCTCAGGGCAGTGTGACTAGATGATCGTCAGGGCTACTTCCAGCTCTACAATTCAATAATAATAATAATAATAATAATTTATTATTTGTACCCCGCCCATCTGGCTGGGTTTCCCCAGCCACTCTGGGCGGCTTCCATAAAAACCAGAGATACACTAAAATATCACAGATTAAAAACTTCCCTGATTAAAAACTTCCCAATTCAATTATTCTAAGTGTGCAGGGACAAAGACCACATATAGTTTGGCCCTTCAAATGTGAAAAAAGAAAATGATCTGCCCTCAGAGAAACCTACTCCTGTGCTTGTGTGTCAGCAGCTGCTCTGGGCATTCCTCCAGAATGGAAGAAGGCAAGCACAGACTCAGTCAGAACTATAATGGGGACACTCATCAGCCTTTATTTGTTTTAATTTTTCATGTTGCACATTTGGGGAATTGCTTTCTTAACATAATGTGAGAACAGATTATATTTAAAACTAAGAGACCAAAAGCAATAAATATAAAGTATATTTCTGGTGTGGAACATTTAAAATCCTCAATGTCACTTGCTGTTTGTTTGTTTGTTTGTTTGTTTTTCAGAATCAATTTGGATACACTACTAGGGCACTGTTGCTGATCCTTGGCAACATGTTACGATTTCAAATTTTAAAGATATATATTTTATAGCTCCTGAATGGACGGAGAGAAACCCAGGGCTGTGACACATTGAGATTTAAGGCAAAGATGCAATGAGCAGTCTCCCTTGAAACTAGACATGTTTTTAATGTTGCTGTATGATCAAATCACACATGATGCAGAGATGTTACAGAATTACCCACTCCCAGCAGAAGACAACTGGAAGGAAGGAAGGAAGGAAGGAAGGAAGGAAGGAAGGAAGGAAAGGCAAAGTAGTGATGCAGCGTGCAGCCTATTCTGTTGGTGACTGCTTCAGGCTCACTGGAGCCTTGAACTTATTTCTTTCAGCACTCGGGCAGGTCTCTTTCAGTTCACAAGAGTGATCCCACAATAAAAACAAGTCATTTATATTCCACCAAGTGTCTGTTTCTTTAAATACAGCTTTTACATAATGTATGCAATACCAAAATCATATTCAAGTACAATACAGGATGTCTCAAAGCCAAAGTTCCATCCAAATATTCCTCAGTTCAATAAAGAGAAAAGAATTTCTACAAGTATACTTGTTGCTAAAGGATAATCCACAGGCTGGAAAAAACCTGTCCACAAACCCCCGGGAGTGTTATAGCTTTGTTCTCAATCACTCAAAGTGCAGTGGCAGTGGCCCAGCTGTGTGAAATCCTAAGCAGGACTCCAGCAACGAGATCACCAGATGCAAATCTCTGTTTTGAATGTTTTTCTCCCGGAGGCCCACAATGGAATGCTGAATTATACAGCTATAATTAATAAAGCTATATTTAAAGAAACAGATACTGGGTGGAATATAAATGGCTTATTTTTATATTTGGTCTTTGAGAGGTTCTATATAATTGCATACAGAGTTGTGTGAGCTGTGGGACAAATACAATGGAGCATGTACATCTACAAATCCGAAAACTATTTTTTAGTTTTCCAATCACTCCTTTGATTTGAACTTGGACAGCTTTACAGCACAGTAATTGCTATTTTGGTAATGCTCCTTGAAGAAAAAATGAATGAAACCTGTCCCGCTAAGCTTAGAGAAGCATCACTAGGAGCTTACATGCGGAAGGTTTCTCCTTATCCTTGCTTCTATTGATACATGCAAATGCTCCACTGAGTCTTTTCAACATTTACTACAATTGGCAGTACTCAAAAATACTGTAGCGTTTTTGTGCCATCTTATGCTGATGTGCCTGTTAGCATGGCTGGTAAGGCATACAAATAGAAACCTTTGATTGCACAAACACAAGTGAATAAGATAATTACAATCTGGCTCTGGGGAAAGCAAATGACAGCATTTGCAGTCCCAGTTTGAGTTTATTCCCAAAGCAGTCAGTGGCATATTAAAAGAAATTAAAACTAAGGTACTATAATCCTTTACAAAATTGTAAAAAGTTATTTTTAGTTCATTTTTCACCTTGAAAATTGTTCATTTCCTTACATTCTCACACAATGTAATGTGTCCTTCCAAACTCCATTTTCTGTCTGTTTACATTGGAGAAATTCCTTTAGCTTTAATGGTACAACTCTTCAGGGTGGGTTTTTTTTAACCTCTTGAATTGCTGCTTTTTGTTTAAACTGCAGTCTCTGTGCAATGCAATCACAATTGCAAGTTCACACTATGATTACTAACATGTAGAGGACTGCATGGTTAAACACCTCTTCACACAGATTTCCTAACATTTATTCTCAAAAGCAGAACCGTCATGGATTTACTAAATATGAATAAAACCTGGCACACTCCGAGCATGTTTCCTGCTCCTGGGCATCCTGGATTGCAGAATGAGATATGGAACATGGTGCACCTGATATTGTCCATGTCGATTGGCGATGAACCTTTCAGGTATGCTTCACAAGGTTCAACATTTCAGCTTATGTTCCCAATCATATGAAACACTGTTTTTGTGGCCGCAAAGTATCTGTTGCATTCAGAATGAAAAACAGATTCACGGCAGCCTTGCTGCTAGGCAGTTTGTGTCAGTTCTTCAGAGTACGCTCAACTGCCACAAAACAACGTTGTGATGTGCAGAAGGAGTGAAAAACAAGTAGCACTATGCTGAGTATTAAAGTGGATTAAAAATTCCTGGATAAAAAGAACTTCATGCTAAAAATATGTCTCGTTATCCAGCTTCATTTTCATACAGACCTTAAAATGAAAATGCTAATATTCCTGGGAACCTGAAATAAATTAAGGCAGCAACTCTGCGCCTGCCTGCCAATTAGAAGCCATCAACAGCATCTCCTCCTCCCATTTTTTGAAGTATTTAGAGCTACCTGCAGTTCTGTTTATCTTAGATTTATTTTTTTACATTTACATCCTGCCCAAGTGGACTTAAAACAGTCCTGAGGGTTTTTCTTTAACCAAAAGTAAATATTAAGCAGTCTTTAAAATATGTAGCATCAGTTCTACCAACTTGTCAGCTGAGTTTCAAGTCTATATTTGAAATGGAAGATGCTCTTTGCATCTCATTCCTCCATTCAGTACTGTCTGTAATCTGTTCCAGCATGTCAGTTAAAGAACCAACAACATTTAGCAAGACCACAGCCTAATATTTCTTTGTATTTTGCACTAGTTTGTGCTTAAATTACCATCTTTATGACTGAAGTGTATCACAACTGCTCTGAGGTTACCACGTGTTCAAGTTGTTGCCATAGTGACAACTATCAGTAGGTGTAAAAAGCAGCACATATTCTCCTCCTAGCCTTAGAGCCAGGAAGAGCCATCTGAAGTATAAGAAGCCAGGTGTTCCAAGATCCCTTACACTGTGCAGATAATGCACAGTAGGTCAGAGACATGCTGGATAGCAGAAGAGCCCTGCTTGATTAGGCCAAAGGCCCAGCTGGCCAACCAGATGCCTATGTGAAGGACTGCAAAGAGACAAGGGGAAGCTGCGCCACAAGAGGCGACAGAGGTACTAGGGAATCTGACAAGATTTCATTGACCCTCGTCAAAGATAAACCACTCACTTTTCACTGCCTCTTTGCCCCTTTCACTGCTACCCAAAGCTATCATAATAGATGCATTTTCATCCCTCTCATGGGGAAAAGAAATCTGGGGAAAACTGGGGAGGGAATGAGACTGGAGAGGAAGCAGGCAGGTGCCATTTTGGTGAAGTCTGCCTGACTTTGCAATTTGCACTGCATTGCTTCTTGCCCAGTGGAACCATGTTTCAAATGCTCTTAAAGTAAGTTGCAGAGTCCCCATTGCTTTCCATTAGGGGAAACAAAAGGTACATGCATGAAATCAGCTGGTGAAGGGAAGCTGCCCCCCCCGAAAAGACTCTGTTGCCCCAAGGGTCCATGACAAGAATGGTCTCCCATCCTCTACTCACTTTTGTGAATGCACTGTGATTCCCCTCCCCAATATAAAACAATGGCTGCAGAGTCTTCAGTGGTTTGCATCCAGGGAAAGAAAGACTATCTGCAGGAATATGGTGGGGGAGGGGGAGCCTGCTTCCCCACCAAGGGCACTCTTGGGGGTTGACTCCATCCAAATCACTGATTTAGGGGCTACAGACTTTCTTTCTTTGCATGTTTAAGAACTTCACTGAAATAAATCATTTCCCAAAATAATCTGGGGGAAATTGAAAGAACGAAATCTGAATTAATTAAAATATGAAAGCTTTGCAAAATAAATTACAAAAAAAAAGTGAGGTGCGCATTCTTCCAGAGCTAATTGCTTTTGTTGATTAGCCAAAACCAGAGTGTCATCCTTTGGGAGAAAGTAAAAAATCAACTATAGCAACCACAGATTTTGCCAATTTAATTTCCAAACTTTTTTTTTTTTTTTTTGCTCTAGAACTTTATAATGGGGCAAGGTGCACATTTCCTCAACATCATCCTGTAAATCAGGGGCAATAATAATCATTGCCAGATGAATCTTTATCTGGATTTGGAAAGACTCTTTTCTTGAACTAGTGAAATTGTGTATCATAAAGTTTGAGAATTGCTGCTTTAGATGTGATTTTATTGCTGACAAACAGCATACTATCCTCCAGGGAGTGTTATCATCTTTCTAACTGGCTGTTTTCCAAAACACGCACCAATGATATCTCTCTGGGGTATTATTAACTTTTGGGGAGGATCCCCATGGCTAAAAGAAAACATTTTGAGAACATTTTCAAAACCTAATGGCTAAAATCAATACCAGCTCCAGCTGGCTACAGCACAGCTCAAGGGCATGGATACTCTAGTTAGAGGGCATCCATTTCATTTCTAAAGCCCTCCAGAATACTCCTTCCTCCCCACAAACCTGTGAAAATGAGACTCATGAGCAAGACAAATCAGTGTTGAATTTCTACTTGATACTGTATTAATACTAGCACTCTAACAAACAGGCCATGGGATCCTCCATACCCTCTCCTCTCTTTCGCAAATTCCTCCACCCCCCTACCCCTACCCCCATCCCCACCTGTCTCATGAGCCTTAACAGAAATTTATATTGGCACCTATGTTAACTATGGTTAATGCGAAGTAGCAGTCCTTCTTGCCTGGGATACAAAACCAGGGTTACCTAACCCTGGGTAGATTCACAACAGTTAACGTAGGCTCCAGTATAACAAATGCAGTTAAGGCTAGTAGGAAAAATGGGTGTGTGTGTGTGTGTGTGTGTGTGTGGATTTGTGCCGGAGGGTGGTGGTGGAAGGTGCTCAGGAACCAACTGCCTCCGTCTTGTTCTGTTTTTCCAGCATCCTATGGACATTTGTTTGGTTGCTATAGGAAAGAGTGTGCTGAGCATATGGAGCCGTGGTGCGATCCAACATTTTTGCCTCAGTGAGTTACTTTTTATGTTAGCACTATTGAAGGGTAAAAGTGTAACATCCATTGTTTTATTCTGTAACAATGAATGGCTTTTAGTGGAAAGCTCCAAAGAAAAATCACATCAAAAATACAAGATCAACATTACAGATATTCCCTTTGGTATATTTCAGCCGTTGAAAATGCAGACAGGAACTCTATATGGTAAATAGATTAAGAAAGGGTTATGTACAGGGTTGCTGTTGTACATACAGATAAGGAAAGAAGAAAGGAGATAGAACTGAGAAACAGAAGTTTGTGTTACTGAACATTTATAGAATATAATTTAAAAATTTAAAAAATTGTCCCGTAGCACCTTAGAGACCAACTAAGTTTGTTCTAGGTAGAAGCTTTCGTGTGAGTGCACACTTCTTCAGAAAGCTTATACCCAGAACAAACTTAGTTGGTCTCTAAGGTGCTACGGGACAAATTTTTTTAAATTTTTATTTATTTCAACTGCGTCAGACCAACATGGCTACCTACTTGAATTTATAGAACATGTTATGTTGAATTATAAGCAATATAATGAAAGAATCCTCAGAATGAAGTTCTGAAGGTTCCTTGCCAAGAACTAAATAATTCCTTGGCTAGAATATAGCTTTTCAAATGACTACTACATGACTAATCACTAAATTAGACTGACTTCACTTGCAAAGCAGGTTAAACCAGGCATAGGCAAACTCGGCCCTCCAGATGTTTTGGGACTACAACTACCACCATCCCTAGCTGACAGGACCCATGGTCAGGGGTGATGGGAGTTGTAGTTCCAAAACATCTGGAGGGCCAAGTTTGCCTATGCCTGGGTTAAACAGTTGCAGGCCCAGTCGCACTCAGATTAAACTAAGGATCCAACCCAATGCCCTTTTCCACCAGCAAGTTGTAAGAATTGCCATGAGGTAGGCAAAACCACCACACCAGCCCAATTTGTCTGCAGGCAAATTCTTCCCTGGCCCCAAATACGGCGACCAAGTGGAATGGAAGGAGCTTTACCTTCCTTTTCTTCTGGATCAAAGTATCAGGACACCCCAGAAAAGGGGTCCAAGGGGAAGGATTCTGTCTGTATGCCCAGACAGGGGCAATGGGCCCTAGAACTCCCCAGATGGCATCCTGGAGGGGTTGCCTGAATTTCATGTGCCTCATATGGGAATCTTTATCTTAGGATTGACCCTGATGAAGTAATCAGCCAGCAATCTTGCTGATTGATTCAGGATACGTAGCCAATGCCTACTGACATCTGTAATCAATAAACTTGTGGCCATTTTTGATCCCCAAATGTTGTCATGTCATTTATTGCTTCCGGTGCCTCCCCCGCAGTGACCTCAGCTGCCCACACAAAGGTCGGGTGGGAGCAGACACCCTGTGGCAGCATAGCAGCTATTAAAAAACATATTGATGAGATAACTCACTTTACTATCTTCTAGAGCAAGGCAATGTTGGGTTTTCAACATTGTGGTCTATTGCTGGTGTGGGGAGCAGGTGAGATACCTTGTCCAAATCCCCACCCCCATGGACCAAGCAGCAGCAGCCAAGTGCACAGAAACTGTCAGGCTCCGTGTGTTTGTTTGCCTTCACCTTCGCCCGTGGGAGTGTGCTCTTTCCTCCAGTGGGGGGTTGTTTCCCAGGAGGAATGATGCAGCCCACCCTTCCAGGCAAAGTCCGCAAAGCACGGGGTGCAAACCCAACCTATCCGTGTCTTGCAGAGGTGGGGGGGCTGCTGGAGGCTGCTGGTGAGTGCTGGGCCTGCCAGCAGCATCAAATAGCCCCTACACTGCCTGGCTGCCTTCCACTGAGAGGGTGGGCTCCGTCTTTCTGGGAGGAAAGGCTCAGCACATCCTCCCAGAGAAAGCAGCCAGGAGGGGTCGGGCTCTTTCCTACTCCCATGCAAGCAGGAGCAGTGTCAAGGCTCTCTCAGCTGGGGAGGGGGAGCACTTTAATGGAGCCCCCATCCTGCCGCTGGCTTGTGCAAGTCGGTGGTGGGTTGGGGGCTCCGTAAAAGTGCTTGGCTGAGGTGAGGGCAGCAGCGTGCTCCTCAGCCAAACAGTTTAAAGAAGTGGAGGAAGGAACAAGCTGTATTGGCACCTCACAGATTCAGCTTGATTCTCCCCCTGCTGGGGCAGAGCGCCATGGCGGTTTCACCATCTGCATATTGCTGGTGAGATCACCACCGCTTTAGTCCCTCTGCCTCCAGCTCCCGGCTAGTTTGTTTCTCCCTCAGCACACTGGGCACTGGTGGCAGAGGGACTCAAGAGCAGTGATGTTTTCACCAGCGATATACCGCTGAGTGAAGCTGTCATTGCAGTCTGCCCCCACATATACTGATATATCGCCCAGGCCTACTATCTTCTTGGAGATTCTGCCGTCTCACAACACATGGAAACACTGAATCACAGCTTTCGTTCCAACAGATCTATTGACAACTCCTTGGTCTGTAACACTCAACCCACATGAAACGTCAACACAGAGAAGAGCAGCAATTACAGAAAAAGAAAAAAAGGAAACAAGCAGAGAATGGGGAGTGTATTATTCTTCCAGCACACTCAGTGCATGAACAGAATAGCAAACTTAACTGTACAGTTGTATAGTAATTGGCATGTTCAGGTGTCAATCATAAACAAAAATTGGGCATTTGAACTGCGTTGGCATTTATATGAACACAGAAAAACCATTTCATAGCCAGGCTATTTTTTCACCTGGCCCAGCACAATCCCCAACAGAGATTCTCCAACACTTCTTCCTTGCCCTGTCACCTCACATCCTTTTAGCTGGAGGTTATTTGGCTTGAAGCTAAAGACATTTATTATCAAGCAAAGGAGGATTATCTGCTCTTCTGTGCAACGTACCATAATCACTGTTACATATTTTTTCAATTTCATCATGGCACCACCTGTACTGCATGCAAAGCCACTCTCCTTCACAGGTGGGCGGGCTTGCGTGCTGGCCTTGCACTCTCCCACTTAGCGGGGGCATGTCAAGTCCCCCATGTCACTGGGGAGTCCCGGCCCGCATCACAGCTGCAGCCAGCCAATCTGGCTGGGGGGCGTGGTTTGCCGCATTTAAGCAGCCGCACAGCTGGGAACTCTTCCTTCAGCTTCCTGCTCCCGCGGATCTTGGTTGGTCGCCTGTTGAGGGGGCCTGGTAGGAATTTTTCCACTTGGCAGATTGGCACCAGCCACTTGGCTTTCGCCTACCTCGTAGCTAATCATCACAACCAGTGTGGTGTAGTGGTTAAGAGCGGTAGTCTTGTAATCTGGGGAACCGGGTTTGCTTCCCCGCTCCTCCACCTGCAGCTGCTGGGTGACCTTGGGCCAGTGACACTTCTCTGAAGTCTCTCAGCCCCACTCACCTCACAGAGTGTTTGTTGTGGGGAGGAAGGGAAAGGAGAATGTTAGCCGCTTTGAGACTCCTTAAAGGGAGTGAAAGGTGGGATATCAAATCCAAACAACTTTGTAAGGTTTGGAGGTTAGGCACTGGAAAAGCTTGGTGGACGGGAGGGGAGGTTGTGGCCATCACCTGCCCTTCCCCTTTAAGGGTATTCCATTAAAGGAATCCAGGGGTTGTGGTTCCTGTCCAAAGCCTGGGTAGACACGACTTCTCCGGTAGACCCTGAGGGGAGCTCTGAGTTGATGTACATCAACAGGGCTCCCCCTGCTGGTGGTTAATCCTTGAGAGACTCTCTGCATGGGGGGCAGGAGTCAGATATAGTCGGTTTGCATCCAGTGCCTAAGCCAATACCACTCACATTCTGTAACCAATAAAGTTGTGGCCTGTATTAGTCCATTAACCTAAAATACTGGCGTCCACGTGTTTTATTCATCAAATGGGGTGGGGGTGGGGCCTTGACGTGCAACAGTGAAAGCAAGGTGAGCTGGGGCTTCATTCAAAGAGGATGGAGGGTGGAGCTACAGACAGAACATGGCCACCTCTATCTAAGGAGCTCTTTGGTGATGAATACTTGGCAGTCAGGAAGAAATGCTGGCTAAGCAAACACATTTCATGAACTGGCAGACATGTTATTCAATGTTCAGCTGTGCAAGTGAACACATGTACAGGCATATAGAAGTGAGTGAACAGGATAACAAAAAATGCCAGTTTGTTATTTTGGACTTGTTCCCAGGGGGGAACCTGGATACACATCATAAAACTCAACAGAAGCTGGAGAAACTACCTTTGCATGTTTTCATTATCATTGAAACGAGTAGATATCTCATCTCACCAATGGCATATTTAACTAATCTTGAAGAAACAAAACATCTTTCACCCTGGCTCGTTGCAAGGCTCCCCTCAGCCATCCAGAAGGTCATTTCAGGAAGACAACCTTACGAGGAGAGAAAATATCCCTGTGGCTCTGAGCATATACATAGAAACAATTGAACATGGTTTTTTCCCCATTGCCAGTATTATACAAATATACATGTCATGTTTATTCTGCCAATAATACACAAATTTCCAGGACACATAGACCAATTCTATATCTCTTTATTGCTCCAAGATATAAACCCTGATATAACATATTCAGTCGCCAGATATTGTGCTGCTATGATGGACATACGTCGGAGGATGGTATGTACCACACAACTGAAGGTTTACATCTGCAAACATTTATATTCTGCTTGACTTAGATGCCTTGTGTGTTTTTATCTTATCCTGGTCTACCATAACTGAGAGAATGAATCATAGAATCATAGAATCATAGAATCCTAGAGTTGGAAGAGACCACAAGGGCCATCGAGTCCAACCCCCTGCCAAGCAGGAAACACCATCAGAGCACTCCTGACATATGGTTGTCAAGCCTCTGCTTAAAGACCTCCAAAGAAGGAGACTCCACCACACTCCTTGGCAGCAAATTCCACTGTTGAACAGCTCTTACTGTCAGGAAGTTCTTCCTAATGTTTAGGTGGAATCTTCTTTCTTGTAGTTTGGAACCATTGCTCCGTGTCCGCTTCTCTGGAGCAGCAGAAAACAACCTGAGTATGAGTACCCCTTACTTTTACAGTTGCCCTCTTGCCTATTTAGCAGTCTCTACTTGTGTTTGTAGGTGCTTTTACCTTATGCTGGCCTATGGGCGTAATAAAGATTTGACTTGATACCTTTCCATCTAACCTACCTAGCAAGGCTGAGGGGAGTTTAAAATGGAGTAGCCCCACACGTATCACCTTTCCTTTCTTGTTCAGTCTGCTCCTAATTCATGTGCTGTTGGCAGATGCTCTCCAACTTGCCTCCCCACGCTTTCTGCCATATGGCTTTGCATATTTGTAACAGTCTAACCCACTTTCTTTCACAAGCCACCCCTCCCACACATCCCTCAAAACCCATTTCTTCTTACAGACTTTCCTGAACTGTCACAACTATCTTTCTCTTTTATGGTGTTGTCAGCTGTCAGTTAACCTTTCCCTATCCTAAACACTCAGTGCTTAATTTCAGTTATAAGGCTTTGTGAATTTAGGTGCTCGATAAATATTCCTTTCTCAGAGGGCTGCATGTGCGCCTCAGTTCCAAAGAAGGGGATGAGAAATGCAGAATGTGGTATTAGGCTTCCTGAGGATCTAATTCAAAAAGCAAAATGTAATTCTCAATTTATTCCTTTCTCTCTTAATCTACCTTGCTCAATGTGGTTTATATCCAAAACATCAGTTACACAGATCCACAGAAATGGAACCAAAGGAAGTATTTATCCACAGTGACATCACTGATGCTCATGGATAGTTAAAAATGTGACTAACTTCTTCTGGATCCAACTCACATCAAAAACCACAAGTAAATCACAGTATATAAAAAAAGCTCATAGTATCAAGCAGTACCAAATATCAACATTAAGCATTTGAATCCAATTCATCAGTTCAAGACTTTGCCCCCCTGTAGTTCCAAGATGACTGAAATTGTGTGCTAAAAGCTCAGGGAGGCAGGAAGAGGGCTAGATAAGCTTTCGCAGTGGTTGGGGTTGGGACTTCGGTGTTCTCCATGGCTTCCTTCCCTTCCCCACTATTAAATTAATAATAATAATAATAATAATAATAATAATAATAATAATAATAATATTTTTTTATTTATACCCCGCCCTCCCCAGCCAAGGCCGGGCTCAGAGCGGCTTACAAGCAATAATAAAAACAAGATGAATGATTACAAACTTAAAAACAAAAATAAAATACAACATTAAAATAATGGAACTTTAAAATATTAAAATGTAGCCTCATCGCAGGAGGAGAAGGAAAAGAAAAAAGAGAGAGAGAGAGGGAGGGAGGGAATCAAATTGGCTCCAAGCCAAAGGCCAGGCGGAACAACTCTGTCTTACAGGCCCTGCGGAAAGAAATCAGATCCTGCAGGGCCCTGGTCTCATGAGGCAGAGCGTTCCACCAGGCTGGAGCCAGTGTTGAAAAGGCCCTGGCTCTGGTCGAAGCCAATCTAACTTCCTTAGGGCCCGGGACCACTAGGGTGTTGTTATTTATGGACCTTGAGGCTCTCCGTGGGGCATACCAGGAGAGGCGGTCCCGTAGGTACGAGGGTCCTAGGCCGTGAAGGGCTTCAAAGGTCAAAAGCAGCACCTTAAATCTGACCCTGTACTCCACCGGGAGCCAGTGCAGCTTGAAAAGCACTGGGTGAATATGCTCCCATGGCAGAGACCCCGTGAGGAGCCTCGCTGCAGCATTCTGCACCCGCTGGAGTTTCTGGGACAGCTTCAAGGGCAGCCCCGCATAGAGAGAATTACAGTAGTCAAGCCTGGAGATGACTGTCTCATGGATCACTGTGGCCAGGTCGGAGCGGGAAAGGTAAGGGACCAACTGCTTGATGCGGCGAAGGTGGAAAAATGTCGCCTTGGCTGTTGCTGTAACTTGCGCCTCCATGGAAAGGGAGGCGTCAAGGATTACACCCAAACTCTTAACGGAAGGCAATGGCACTAATTGGGCCCCCGCAAGAGAAGGGAGTTGGTCCCTCATCCCCATGCCATCCCGACCTAGCCATAGGACCTCTGTCTTCGAAGGATTTAGTTTCAATTAAGCAGAAAGAGCACAAATTGCAAAATAAATTTTGCAGTATGAAAAATATGCAAATTTGCTCAATGCAGGTCACCGATTTAAGCTTTTCTTAGCAGAGCATTTGGCTTGCCTGGCCACAGAATTGTATGCTGTGAAATATGTGAGTGGATCATAGAGTGGAAACTTAAAACCATTTAATTCCAATGCAAGCCACGTTTTCTCTAACATTATTTTCAAACCAACCTAAATGAGTTTTAACCCATGTACCTTGAAAACAAAGAAGCTTGCTTTGATTATGTGTCTGCTGAGTTTACAGGGACACGTGGGGCAAGGTATTATTACAGAGCAAAGCAGCTTGTTCCAATGTAATGGCTTTTAAACGAGAACCTGAATATGAACATGATCTTTTAAAAGGGAATTAAATGGGGAAAGTTAAGTTCTTTAGTCTTTCCCCATCAGTCAAATAATGCACGTGACTAGAACAGTCTCTCCTCTATCGTAGCTTCCCCACTGTTTGATAGTGTGAAGTTGTAATCTCTTGCTTGTGAAAATCTTAAGTTGCCATGGAAACTAACATGGGTTGCCATGGAAATTGCTATGTCCAATTCAGTACTGCATCTTCAGAGGCTGAGGCTGGAAAGAAACAGCAACCCAAGCACAAATGTTTGTAGTGACATAGTAACAAATCCAGTAAGGGCTGTTTCACATATGACCTAAGGGGCTCTGGGAGGGGGGAGAATTCGTATAGCTGAGCACAGAGCCGACACACCGGCAAGGAAAGGTGAAATGACTGCCTCAGGCAGCAGGGTCCACCAGGGCAGCAAATCCCGATGCCAATCTTTCTTGCCCCACCTTGTTCCTGATGTAGATCTTCCCTGACCTTTTCTTCCCTGGTAGGGAGCGAGGGGAGCATCATATTGAGGTCTGCCTCAGGTGCCCAAATGTCTTGGGCTGGCCCTGCCTAAGCACATACACATAAGTGAATATTTTGCCTCCTGGGGGAGGAGGGTTATTGGTTTGTTTTGTTCCTCTTGTTGTTTTTATTATATATTTTGTGTTGTTGTTTTTTGTATTCTTATACTGTGAACCACCCTGAGATCTACAGATGAAGAGTGGTATACAAATTTAAATAATAACAATAATAATAACACTATCTTTGCAAAGTATACAGTATCTTCATTTTAGTAAAAGGTAGTAAAGACTCATCTCTTTATCCTGGCCTTTGAAAACTGAAGAACTCATTTTGGTGTCCTCCCTGTAATGAGCTATATGGAATTATTGTTTTGGGATTTATGGGTCGTATTGGGTGTTCTTTTATTTTTCTGGTTGCACTGTGTTTTTAAATGCTGCAATCCATTCTGGGTCCTTCTGGTAAGAAGTACAACAAACAAACAAACAAACAACAAACATGTCCTAGGTATAAAGGACCTGAGTGCTAAACTACACATGACAATGATTTAGAATTATAGGAAGCAAAGCAGATACTCAGCCACAGAGCTACGTATGTTCCCAACCAAGCACAAGTGCTGTATCCCCCAATCACATGTAAAGCCGAGGGTAAGGAATACGCAGGCAAGGGGTGATGTACTTGACGCATGCCCCCTTCCAGCTGCTTCTCTCCTTACAGGCTTAACTTCCATTACTGAAGCCCAGACAGGGGAAATGACTTCAGAGGAAATGGCTTCAGGGGATGCACTGCCAAGGGTTGGGGAGCCATCAGAAGGGAGATAATTCAATGGCCCTCACCCACACGACCCTTTCGTGCTTTCAGTTACACTCCTCCTCCTCCACCCCGCAACCCTCTTTAAGACATGGATCTATCACCCTCATGTGAAGTTGGACCTTAAGATTGAGGCAGGTCAAAGGCAAAAGGGTAGTGAAAACTCCAGTACTTTCAGCTGCCACTTCACACTAGCCTCTAAAATGTGATTTTGCAGTCTAAATAAATGCAGTGCTTTGCCATGGAGGTGGATTGGGGTTCATGGCACACTAACAATGATGCAAATAATTTTGTACACCTTGTTGGCAATGGTAATGAGATGGAACTATTAACAGATGTAGTTCAGATTTCCAAAATGTGGGTCACATGGCCTCACTAGCAGGGCTCACCAGAACTCAGTTCTGGCACCTCTCTGGTGGGCGCCATTGCCATGATAAGAGAACGAGGGAGGTGTTCATGGTGAGTTCCGGCACCTTTTTTTCTAGAAAAATAGCACTGCCCACTAGGATTACCAAAACAAAGAGGATGGAAGACATGGACTGCTGAGGGTGCAGTTATCTGAGACCAGAGATAAAGTCACATGTTGAACACAGGAACTAAAGTTCCAGTTACAGATAGGTAGCCGTGTTGGTCTGCCATAGTCAAAACAAAACAAATTCCTTCCAGTAGCACCTTAAAGACCAACTAAGTCAGTTCTTGGTATGAGCTTTCGTGTGCATGCACACTTCTTCACACTTCAGTGTGTATCTGAAGAAGTGTGCATGCACACGAAAGCTGACTTAGTTGGTCTTTAAGGTGCTACTGGAAGGAATTTGTTTTGTTTTGACAGGAACTAAAGTAATAA
This sequence comes from Podarcis erhardii, assembly GCF_964252035.2. Taxonomy (NCBI): domain Eukaryota; kingdom Metazoa; phylum Chordata; class Lepidosauria; order Squamata; family Lacertidae; genus Podarcis; species Podarcis erhardii. The sequence goes on along the minus strand of NC_138513.1, from coordinate 48,680,415 downwards.
CTGCAGGATGGTTCATATGAGAACACAGGAACTAAAGTAAGAGAATAACTGTAGGAAAATTCATATGAGATACTGTAAGCAGGACTGTGAAAAAACACAAAGGGAAGTAGTCAAAAGAGCTGAACAAGTGTAGGGGTGAGGAAGACCCAGGTATTCAGCTCTGTGGGGCACAGATGTATTCTTGTAAAGTCTCAGTAGTGCTGATCTAAACTCTTGCCCAGGGCCCCAAACCTTCTATGTTTTTGCAATGAAAACCAAGAGAGCAAGCTGAGCTACCACTTCACAAGTGACAGACTGAGACAAACTGATAGCAATTCTCCCAAGGACACCAACTCAGTAATGGACTTTGAAAGCAGGCAAAGGTGCAGCTGTCTACTGTGGACCTCTCCTGCTCCCTTTCTGACAATACAACAAATACAACTAAAACCTTAAAAAGTGTATGCCTACTCAACTACACTTGCGAAAGATGCAAGGATGGGACACTTTGAGAAGAACAGTGTTCGCCTTTAAAAAAATGAAAAGAAAAAACTTGATCTTTTTTGCTTATTTGTATAAGTTAAAGCACCATGGAATCATAGAATCATGGAATTGTAGAGTTGGAAGGGATTCTGAGAGTCATCTGGTCCAACCCTCTGCAATGCAGGAATCCTGCAAACAGCTGTCCCTGGGTGGATTTGAACTACCTACCTTCTGGTTAACAGCCAGATGGACTGACCCATTGCGCCAAGAGTTTGCTAGAGGGAACTACTACAATCACCTAAAATGGAGGTGCTCTTGAACATGATTAGAGGGGACCGGCTGGTGGAAGGTATTCAGGTCGGAGTGAAGCAATATAAACTTAAAGCGTTTGCAGATGACCTAGTTTTGACTTTACAGGAGCCAGAAAAAAGCATTACAATTGATTCAAGAGTTTGGTCGGGTAGCGGGATTTAAGTTAAACAAGCAGAAAACTAAGGTACTGGGGAAAAATTTGACAGTTACAGAGTCAGAACGGTTTCAGAAAGAGACAGAGTTGAATGTGGTTAAAAAAGTAAAATACCTAGGGGTAAATATAACAGCAAAAAATTTGAATCTTTTTAAGGACAACTATGAGAAATGTTGGTTAGAAATTAAGAGAGACTTAGAAAGTTGGACAAGATTGAAACTTTCCTTGTTAGGCCGAATCGCTGCTGTAAAGATGAATGTATTGCCTAAAATGCTTTTTTTATTTCAAACATTACAGATTGTGGACAAAACAGAGTGTTTCCGGAAGTGGCAGAGAGATATTTCCAAATTTGTCTGGCAGGGCAAAAAGCCCAGAATTAAGTTTAAGATATTAACTGACGCGAAAGAAAGAGGGGGCTTTGCCCTGCCAGACTTAAGGCTGTATTATGAATCAGCAGCTTTCTGCTGGTTGAAAGATTGGCTGCTTCTCGAGGACACTGATGTATTAGATTTGGAAGGTTTTGACAATGCGTTTGGCTGGCATGCATATTTATGGTATGACAAGGTTAAGATTAATAAGAATTTCAAGAACCATATTGTCAGAAAAGCAGTGTTTAATGTCTGGACAAAATACAAAGACTTATTGGAAAATAAAACTCCAAGGTGGCTTTCACCATTGGAAGCTAAGGCCCGGAAAAGACTCAATATGGAGGCCAAATGGCCGAAGTATTGGGAAATATTAGAAAAAGATGGAGATAACTGGAAATTGCAGAGTCAGGAGAAAATGAAAGACAAAGTGCGAGATTGGTTACATTATGCTCAAGAAGTTTTTAAACTTGATAAAAAGTTAGGATTCCAGGTGGAAAAATCGAAGTTAGAAACGGAACTGCTAGAGCCTAAGACTAAGGTACTCTCAAGAATGTATAACTTGCTGCTAAAATGGAACACACAAGATGAAATGGTTAAATCGGCTATGATAAAGTGGGCACAGGACATTGGGTATAATATTATGTTTGAGGACTGGGAAAAGTTATGGACTACTGGGCTGAATTTCACTGCATGTAATGCTTTGAAAGAAAATGTAATGAAAATGATATATAGATGGTACATGACCCCAGTCAAACTTGCAAAAATATACCACTTGTCTGATAATAAGTGTTGGAAATGTAAGGAAAATGAAGGAACGTTCTTTCACCTTTGGTGGACTTGCCCCAAAGTGAAGGCTTTCTGGGAAATGATATATAATGAGCTGAAAAAGGTATTTAAGTATACCTTCCTTAAGAAACCAGAGGCCTTCCTTTTGGGTATTGTTGGCCAAGGGGTGTTAAAGAAGGATCGAACATTTTTTATGTATGCAACAACAGCAGCAAGGATACTCGTTGCCAAGCATTGGAAAACTCAAGATATACCCACACTGGAAGAATGGCAGATGCAACTGATAGACTATATGGAACTGGCCGAGATGACGGGCAGAATCCGAGACCTGGGAGAGGAGACGGTGGAAGAAGACTGGAAAAAATTTAAGATTTATTTGCAAAAATATTGTAAATTGTATGAATGTTAAGCAGGATGCTTGATCATAAACAATTTGGCACCATCGGAACAGATGAAGTGAATTATGAAGATAAGTTAAATTTACGAAAAAATCAATTTTTTTTTTAGATAACTATTAGGCTAAGCTTATTGTTTTAATAGAGTGAAATGAATATATCTAAAATTTAAGATATAACATTGGAAAACTAGATTGTAAGGTGGGGGACAAGGTGATAAATTTGCTGGATTAATTTTTATAAATTTGGAACGCAGGAGCGGGAGATGTGAGGAAGTCCAAAGAGGATAAGAAAATATGTTATAAAATGTGATATTTTTGTATGTTTTGTTTTGTGTGTTGTAACAAAAAAACCTTTAATAAATATTATATATATATATATATATATATATATATATATATATATATATATATGCTTTCGTAGATTTTCACGGGTACAGGAATGCAGGTTTTGGTGTCCTCGGGTGTCTTCCCGTGTAAAAGTTGGGGTGTCTAGGCGACGTTTCGACGAGGTCTCACTCGTCATCTTCAGGCTGGTGCTTTCGGCTTCTTGTTACTGGAACAGAGCAGGATCTCAGTGTTTGAGTTCCTATAAATACTGTAGAGGGGGTGTGGTGTATAGCCTCCAATGTTCTGGGCAGAGAGGAAGTTCCCAGGCTAGTGTGCCTTTTCTTCTTTTGTTCCTTAATTACTTGAGAGATATCTTGAGTGATTTCTTGAGTGATATCCTGAGTACCACTTAGGTGGGTCATTAGGTGTGGATTAGTTGTTAAAGTCTTTGTGTCTTGACCTCTTGAACTTTGTGAAGAGTTTTCCTGAGAAGATGGCTGTACTGTACTTAGTTGTGCTCTGGCTTGGCTTCGTGTATAGGGGCGAGCTGTGGTTTTGTGGCTTGTGTCAGCCAGATCTGTGTAGGGATTGCAGGGGGGTGCAGCATCCCCTTTGGACAAACAAACAGACATACATTGGACAAACAAACAGACGAATAAATGCACGTATCGCAGAACACAAGAATGCCGTCAAAAAAGAAGAAAAAACTTCCTCTCTTTTCCAACACATGAAAGAAACAGGACACGAAATTAATTTTGCAGATTCCAAATTGCTCTTTAACACGGAACATCACCACAAGAGAATAATCATGGAAGCCATCGAGATAGAGAAACACCCTCACAACATGAACAAGCGTGATGACACATCCCGCTTGCCAGACATCTGGAAATTAGCCCTCCCCACAAAAACTGACACCAGATCCAGAGGCACACAGAATGCCAACACCAATCAACCACACCAGACCCAAACCCAGACCCTCTCCACAGATGAATTACAGACACCATCCAGTAGCCAATCCATGGTGGCACCTCCGGATGCTGCACCCCCCTGCAATCCCTACACAGATCTGGCTGACACAAGCCACAAAACCACAGCTCGCCCCTATACACGAAGCCAAGCCAGAGCACAACTAAGTACAGTACAGCCATCTTCTCAGGAAAACTCTTCACAAAGTTCAAGAGGTCAAGACACAAAGACTTTAACAACTAATCCACACCTAATGACCCACCTAAGTGGTACTCAGGATATCACTCAAGAAATCACTCAAGATATCTCTCAAGTAATTAAGGAACAAAAGAAGAAAAGGCACACTAGCCTGGGAACTTCCTCTCTGCCCAGAACATTGGAGGCTATACACCACACCCCCTCTACAGTATTTATAGGAACTCAAACACTGAGATCCTGCTCTGTTCCAGTAACAAGAAGCCGAAAGCACCAGCCTGAAGATGACGAGTGAGACCTCGTCGAAACGTCGCCTAGACACCCCAACTTTTACACGGGAAGACACCCGAGGACACCAAAACCTGCATATATATATATATATATATAATACAATCACCTAAAATGAGAACCCCTAAAGAGAACAATCACCTAAAGAGAACAATCACAAAGTAATTGCTTCCACTTTATTCCCACGCTTAGCTGTATGTCCACAGCCAGTAAAAGTGATAGGTAGATCAAAGTACGACAAGCACCTTCTTTACAGTGTTGCAGGAGCAAGAAAAATGCACACACAGAATTCAGACATAAAACTACCAACTGACAAGAGTCCCGACTCCTCAGCAGAAAAAATAACTCCCCTTTACAGCAGTGATCACTGCTATTGAAACACCTGTCTCTTTGAATATACTTGTTAGCATAGCTAGTACTGGCAGTGCGCCAACAGCCCTCAGTTCTACCAAACACTGGAGCTCCAACTTGCATCATGGAGCAGTCTGAACCTCACCTCTCTGCTAGGAGCATCCGGTAGCATGTAATGCATCATCATCATCTTCATCATCATCATCACCATCATTTTATTATTTGTACCCTGCCCATCTGACTGGGTCTCCCCAGCCACTCTGAGCAGCTTCCAGCATATACAGAAACATAATAAAACATCAGACATTAAAAACTTCTAAAGGTTATATACAGTATATACATGTCTTTTAAAGGATATGTAGTTACTCATCTTCTTGACATCTGATGGGAGGGTGTTGCACAGGGTGGGTGCCACCACCAAGAAGGCCCTCTGCTTGATTCCCTGTAACTTCACTTCCTGCAGTGAGGGAACCGCCAGAAGGCCCTGGGTGATGGACCTCAGTGTCCAGGCTGAACAATGGAGGTGGGGACACTCTTTTAGGTATACAAGGCCAAGGCCGTTTAGGGCTTTAAAGGTCAGTAGCAACACTTTGAATTTCATATAGAGGCCTGGATTCACAAAGGCTAAAATTGTGTGCGCACACCCTTGAAGAAACTGGGGGGAGCTCACACAGCCTGGACCATCCAGCACACCAGTTCCAAATATACTACCTAAGTCACAGTCAGGGGAAGGGGCATGCTCTCACTTCACAAAAGTAGAAAAGCACACCACTCAATACATGTCTGAAAACAAGCTTTATTGCCATTATGATCCATCTGTGATACACACAACTATGGAATGGGATTTTATTTTAAGTTTGATCTAGCATTTAAGTATTATAATCTTGACCCATACAAAATTTCTGGTCATCCTAAACTTACGACAACTTCAAAACTTAGCTGCATAATGTACCCCTTTCTCTCTCTACTCATTCTCAAAACTGGGTAGTTTTGAAATCATATAGGTGTTCCACATAATTAAAGCTGAAATGCCAGTCATTTGCCCATTGTCAAAATAGACCTATTTAGTGCAATGAGCAATTTCTCACAAAAAGGAAGCTATTAGAATAATATTTCTAAGTTTTGCGATGGCTTTCTGGCAGTCCATAATAGGTCATTTTTAATTCAATTTCATCCTTTTTAATTAACTCTTCCCAGAGGCATCATCACTGGGGGATTATTTCCATTTGAATATTTCATTGTATATTTCGAAGCAGACTGACTAGCAAATGAGACCATCGTACTCTTTCTTCCATCAGCTAGAGCAGCCTTTGACAACCTGGTGTCCTCCAGATGTTTACCATCAGTCCCAGCCAACACAGCCAACATCTGGAGGGCACCAGGTTGGCGTAGACTGAGTTGGACCATGTTGCCCTAACCCTCAAAGAATAAGTGCCTTTGAAGAAAGACAATGATAACAAATTTATTACTTTAATGCACACATTGAGCATTCTGTGCAAGAACCACAATGCAAGAGGGCAACTAGAAGTGGAGAAATGGTGCACGATTTACAATTTAACTTCATTTTTCACCCTTCCGAGTTATGGAGTTGTAACTCACCAAAAGGCATCAGGGTGCCCTCTCCCCTCTGCAATAAAGGGCCCCACAAGGAAGGGGTAAAAACTTTATTTATTCTGATTTAATGTAAAAGCAGGAGCCAACTCCAGGGGCCATGGGTGCTTGGGCACCCACAATAATATAATTGTGGGTGCTGGGCACCCACAAAGTCAATGAGAAAAGCTGGCAGGCGGCAGTGATGCTGCTTCTAAGAGAAAGGCATTTCAGTTCCACCCTTCACATCCAGCAAGCGAGGCACCCTTTTGGGGGGGGGGGGCTCAGATACAAAGGCAGATTCTCTCTGCCTTTGAGTCTGAGCTCCTTCCCATGGAGAGGAGGAGGAAGAGGAGCCGCCACTGCAACCTGGATGTGTGACTTCACATGCACATGCCTGTATGTAATGTGTGTGGTGTCACAGGCATGTTCATGTGACATCGCAAGTCTGCATTGTGGCAGCAGGCACCTACAATGCTGAGATTGAGATGGCACCCCTAGGGAGAATTGCTGCTATAGCACCGTTAAGAGCAGGAGTCTCCAAACCCAAGACCCAGTGACTTACTAGGGGCTCTGGTATGACCCATGGCAACACCCGTAACTGCATGGAACACACACTACTGAGCCATCCACAGGGGAGAAAGCCACTGCTCTCCATAGCAAAAAGGGGGCAAGAACAAAATACAGTAGATGTTATCAAGGTGAATGCATGTGGCTCCCATTTGCTTATGTGCTGAGAGATAAGAGGAATACATGGTGTAATTGGTGAGGGCAGCTAGAGTGAAGATTAACCTTATGTGCAGACTCTGGTTCCTCCTTCAAAAGTCCGTCCGCCCCCCCCCCCCCTTACATCCTTTTTCACAACTCAGATGGGGTGGGTGGGGAGAGATTGACTACCAGAGACAGCATTTGCAGGGAGAAATCAGAGGGGGAGGGTAAGCTCCCTTGCTCCCCACAAATTGCCCCCTCCCAACTCCATCATTATGGGAGGAGGGATTTACAGTAGGGGAATCCTGTGTTTTCCTTGTAAGATTTTGTTCCATCCTGACTCATCACTACCTACCACTACTATCTGGCACAGAAAACCCCACTGATTCCTTTTGACAGCTGATTTTCTGGAATACTTGTGCCTGGGATCTCCAGGACATAGTAGGGAGATGAATTTATACTTCTGCTTGTCCTATTCATTCTATAAATGTTTCACTTTTTAGGAAATGTATAACTTCTGCTTATCCTATTCATTCTATATATGCTTCACATTTTAATAAAATAGATAACTTGGAGCTGCAGTAGCCATTTTTAATGTTAGAAAAGCATTACAGCACAATCCTATCAATGCTTACTCAGAAGTAGGACTGCATTTAATAGGGCTTACTTCTTGGAAAGTGTACATGGGTTTGCAGCTTTTGCCTCTAAAATGGGCAAAATTAGACACAGCAGTTTTGACATGTTATCCATTAACTGGTGGTAGAATTTATTTTTGGAAATTGAATTTCATGCAGTTGATATATCAAGTGAACAATAAGAGGTGGTTTCTGGGCAGTTGTTAGATTGTGAATTTGGTCCTTTGCTACAGCTTTGTACATTTCTACTGGGAATGTGCAATACTAAGTGGAACGCTATTACATTTCTCAGTGGTTTGCGGGTGGGAGAAAAGAGAAACCTAAAAAAAGAGTTGTGCTCACCATCAAATGTATCTTACCTAACCTATTATGACTTCCATGAACAGAAATGCAATTAAAGATGCACATGTTTAAAATGTAGAAAGGAAACTGGTAGAAAATGGTCATTGAAACAAGCGTGGATTGAACATCCAGGGAAAGAGATACCTGCAGAAAGACCATCCGTCAATATGTGATTTTTTTTAAGAAAGAAAAAAAGTGACCCAGTATGAGAGAAACCTTAAAAACAACAAAAGTCAAAGGAAAGGCAGAGGAGCAGGAAGCAATCAGTGAGGCTCCTAGCTGTAGGAGTGGGAATGAGAAGTGGGAATGAGAAGTGGGAATGAGAGTGTGGCTCTTTGTCTGTGTTCATCCTTTGGCATGATCTCTGCTTCTCATTTCAGCCGGACCGCACTGGCACTTCCTTTGTCTATCAATCCCATTGTGTTTGGCTATCGGGACAAAATCCTCTTTATCTTCAAAGAAACAAGAAAATAAAACATCTCATCAGATTTTGAAAGGTTATCAAAATCACACTTAGAAAGGATTCGCAAGTCTATGTTTTTAAAAATTGATAGAGAGAGGGAATATTTTTAAAAATATTTGCTTGGAATCAAGGAGTGGAAGGAACAAATCCTCATGATCCGTTTGTCAAGTCCATGCAGTACTGCAGTGACTGGAAGTTTTGCTTTTCAAAGAAAAAATTAATACATTTCCTTCAAAATGCAGATATGTATTTTTTTTCTGCTTCAGTGACAATGAGCTGTTAAAACTGCACTTTGTCAACCTATTGTTTTCTTAAGAGCAAGCTCTTAACTGCATGCATGAATGAAAGAATGAATGAGCCTTCTGTGGAAAATATGCATCATACAACATCACTATTTCAGTAGATTCAGCAATGTCAATAGTTGCTCAAAATAATATAGTAAGAACGACTTGTGGGGCAAGGTAAGAAAAACACCATTCAGAGATAAAAGAAAAAGAATCTCTTTTAAAACGGCCTTTTTTTAAAAAAAAAAAAAGTGAAGACCATTACTTTCTTTGTCATAGTAATGAATTCTGGCTTGCACTTCCCAGGGAAATGAGAAGCCGAAATAGTACATTTCTGTCTTGATTAGATTCATTTTGAACACGCCAATGCAGATAGCTTGCCTTTTCTGCCTGACATTAGTAAAGCTAGATTTTTTAAAAGGAGCAATAACATTTTCATTTACTAATCAATTTAAAGCAAGGGCGAATAAGGGCACAATAAGGCACACCGTGGATAAAGATTAAGACAGTGAGTCGGTATTTAACTGAGAAACCTGCTCCTGATACTGTTAGTTACAAAAGAGCAAAAACCTTAGGGTAAATAAAGAAAGAAAGAAGGGAGGAATGCAGACATTTTAAAATACCACCACCAATGAAGTTCTTCCTGTGCCCAGTCAGAAAGGACAAAACGATGAAGGGGAAACTGCACTTCATTCTCCCGTCTGTTCCCCTACTTGCTATACCAACTTCCACTGCCAGCTGTGAATTGCTACAGCTAAGTAAGACAAGAGGCAAGAGAGATTTCAAACCCAAGATACCTACTTAACAAGGGTTCAAAATCTCACCATGCAGGCCACAGGCAGCAAATGTATGCCTGTCCAAACCTTTTTGGACTCATGCCCATCAGCGAGCCAGCAAGGCTAATGGCTCAGGGATGATGGGAGTTGTAGTGCAGCAACATCTGGAAGGCCACAGCTTCCCCCTCCTTGATGCAGACCAAGATGTCTTTCAGTCTCCAACATTCCAGCATTTCTCAGGCTGAAGGAAGTAGAACTGTTATTACATCATGAGAGGAACAGCTCTAAGGATCCTTTCTCACATTGGCAATGACTCCTTCCTGGACCATAAAGGGAAATGTCAGAAGCCCTGAGCTGCATTGGAAGGGTCCAGCTGCAGACATCCTGTTGTATCAGAATCATTCTTCCTGCAAGCTTGGGCTTCTTCTTTGCCTTACATGAACACAGCCTTAACAGTGAGTCTGTGAGTGGCTGTGGAGGCCAATTCGGGATACACATGTCCTTCCACAGAGGTGACATAAGTTTTCACGTGGGCTTTGATCACGGTGAGGGTTTGCCAAATATTGGCAACACCAGCATGAGGAACAGCCATTGTGTGGGCTCCTCCCAGGCAGCCCAGGACTTTTGGGGCACAGAAATGAGCCACATAACATAATGGTTTCCTTGCTTCAAGCCTAAGAATAGGGTCTCGGCTGAGTCTAAATAATGTGAATAAGCAGCTTCCTGTGGGGCACTTTTGCTGGCATACGCTTTAAAGACTTTCAAAACCAACTTTCGTTTCTGTACCACCATGGGCATCCTTGCCTCCTGACACACATACAAACAAATTTATAAGTTACTTCTACTTTATCAGTTGAATAGAGCAACCACATACTATCATTTCAGAAATCAGTTCACCCCCCCCCAAAAAAGTGTTCAGTCCAGTTCTAAGGCAAAAGTGATATTCTAATAGCCAAACCAAACATTTTGGAAAGTGTGGTTCACTGTGAGGTATGCGTACGATAAAAAAGGAGAAAGTAGCTACACTGTATTGTCTCAGTTGAAAGAAATGTGAATGAAGACTACTGGAAAAAGATGCAAGTGGGATCTAGACCAGGAGGGGATAGGCTGTGGCCCCTCCAGACACTGCTGGACTTGAACGCTCATCAGCCCCAGCCAGCACAGTGAATGGTTAGGGATGACAGGAGCTTTAATCCAACATCTGGTGGGCCACAGGTTTTCTATCACTGATACAGGCTGTAGAGGAGGAAGGTGAGTGGAATCTAGTAAGTGAAGAAATAAGAACGTACAGTGGTACCTCAGTTTTTGAACATCTCTGTTGATGAACATTTCAGTTTTCAAACGCCATAAACCTGGAAGTAAATGCTTCATTTTTCGAACACACCTTGGAAGTTGAACATGCCATGCGGCTTCCGCTGAGTGCAGAATCCTGAGGCCTAGCTGTTGGCTATTGAGTTTTTGATTTTCAAACGTTTCAGACCTCAAATGGTCTTCCAGAACAGATCACGTTCAAAAACTGAGGTACCACTGTATTTTTGCAGAGCCTGGCTAGCCTCCAACTAGAAGCCCTGTGATCTTCTAACAGAGTATCCACAATGATTCTACCAGAATTTAACTTTGTTTCAACCAGCTCTGCCTCTAGCTCCACAGCTAGACTTCCTTGCCCAACTCTACGTTCCACTTCTTCATTAAACTCCAGCAATTGCCTGTCAGTCCAGCTATATTACTGTCTTGCATGCCCAGTAGTATTTTTCTGGACTGGGAGGTTCTTGTTTCTGTCTTGCAGACTTCCCACTCTGCAGTGCTACCAGGTACTCCACCAGGACTATGGAGTAGGTTCCAGACTACCCTCCCAATTGAGCTGTTCACTTACCATATTTTTCGCCCTATAGGACGCACTTTTTCCCCTCCAAAAATGAAGGGGAAATCTGTGTGTGTCCTATGGGGCGAATGCAGGCTTTCGCTGAAGCTTAGAGAGCGAGAGGGGTCGGTGCGCACCGACCCCTCTCGCTCTCCAGGCTTCAGGAAGCTATCAGCAAGCCTGGGAAGCCCACGGGAGTTCCCGCAGGGCTCCCTAGGCAGCGGATAGCAGCCTGCTGCACGGAGCAGGGGGCGCGCTGAAGCAGAGCGCCCCGCGCTTCGGGCAGACACCCGCAGCCTGCTGCACAGAGTGCAGGGAGCGCTGAAGCAGAGCGCCCCGCGCTTCGGGCAGACATTGGGCAGCCCCACAAGCTCGGGGGACAGCGGGGAGGCACAGCGCCGCCATCCCGCTGTTCCCCAACCTGGTTTTGGGGGGGAAATAAAGGAAAAATTGTTTTCCTTTATTCCCCCCCCAAAAAACTAGGTGCGTCCTATGGGCCGGTGCGTCCTATGGGACGAAAAATACGGTACTTCAATTTCGGCTTCTTGAACCCAGTCTTAGAGTACTGGTTATTTTCAGTTTTGGTCTCATTCACACTGAATGAGTGTTAAATCTCAGGTTGCTTAGCGAGCCCTAGGACTGACATCCAGAGAACCTTTGACAGTACTGGTGCAGTGGAAAAGCATTGCCACCACTGCTTGTCCAGCTCCATCATTCCATGTTCCTCATGCTTAAAATAAGTAGGAATTTAATTCTGCTCCACAGTAAGAAACAGAAAAGGTGCAGAAATGATGGGACTCTAGAAGGAATAGGGTGGGAGGTGGAAGAGTTAGCACCCTCTCTTGCTGTATAAAGCAATTGAGATGGCTCAGTCAATACAGCATGAGACTCTTGATCTCACATTGGGCAAAATATTCCTGAATTGCAGGGACTTAGATGACCCTCATGGTCCTTTCCAACTCTATGGTTCTACTACATTAGGTAAGAGGTTGCAACCTGGCAATCCTAGTAAGCCCAACATGTGCTTTACTCTTGGATTGTTAACTCATGTCTACATTCAACAGCTTGAGTCGTGGCTTGAGCTGCTGTGTTATCATTATGGGATGGTTATTTTACCATCAACACAAGACCAAAAGCGAAATTAATATAACATTTATCATGCCACTGAGGGCTGAATGTTCTGGGATGGAATGTCATTCTCACCAAGGAAACAAGAGTTCGCTTGTGATTAAGACTTCATATTTCCCTTGCTTGAAATTTGTGGCGTGTGTGTAAGAAAGAGCAAAAGCTCCCAAAACAATGACCAGAACAATTGCTTGAAAGCAAGCTTTTTCAGTAAACAAGCAAATAGCTAGGGCTTGTTTTTGCAAGGATGTATTAAAAGAAAATAAATGTCAATTAAAATATTTTAACATCAAAGGCAAATTTCTCTCAAGTTACAGGCAACAAACACTTGAATTTGATTATTAAATTGAAAAAGCTTTAATTAGCCGTCAGTTTGCCTTTTAAAAAATGAAAACATCCTATGCTAAATATACCTCTCAAGGTTTATTTTAACAACAGTATTTTATACACACTCATACAAATTAAATACAGTGTCCTTGAATCCATTTCAGATATACACAAAGAACTTCAGCTTTAAAAAAGAAGAAGAAGAAGAAGAAGTCCCACAGGATCACAGATGTCCCACAGATGTACCTAGGAGTACACCTCACTGTACTTGACAGGGCTTACTTCCATGTAAACATGCATGGGATTGCACTGTCACTCTCGTAATATCTCACACATTAGCTAGTCCTAAAGCTGAGTAATGGATATAAAGCCACCAAACAGAATTTTTTCTAACCCAGTGCTTTCCACTCTGTGCTCCTAGAAACACTACCTAGGTCTAGGCAACCTACAACCCAAGGGCCACCCAGCAGTGTAACATGAGTTGCTGGTGCCCAGAGCGTGCAAGCCACTGACCCCACCGGAGCACGCTGTTCCCCCCAATGGAGCCAAGTTACTTTCATGAGTAACATGTAGTTAGCCCTTAAAGGTTCACTCACATATGCACACATGTCACTTTAGACCACATCACTCAATGCTTAAGGTGATCTTGTGAAGTGATCATATAGCCACAATGAGCCACATTATCATCTTCCTCAATGGTTTTCAAACTGTGTTTCAAGCAACCCTGTGTTTTCTCAGAAGTTATAGCAGGGGTTCCATAATATGATGATCAACAACAGCAGACAAACTTCCCAGAAACACAGCTTAGGGCTTGTCATAGAAAAGTTTTCCATTTGTCCCATACTTTCTAGGCACAGGTCTGAGTGGTTTTGCCTTTGCCCGCCACTTTCTCCTGGAAAACCTGCTCTTTAGCACTAAATCAGAACAAGCAGAAATCAGTGGAAAACCTGATTGCTGATTGTTCTGATTCAGCGCTGGGGAAAACGTCAGCGCAAATGGAGGTGTGGGTAAGTCCTTGTTCACCACTATCAACCATCTGCTGCGATGCAAAGGCATGGGGGAGTGTTCAGAGACTCCCAGGGAACTGCATTCAGTTGCATTTGGGTGTTAAGTCTGCATCTCAAAATACTCCCCAGAATCCTCTGCAATGAACATGGGTTCTGTGGCAGGAATAAAGGAGGTCCCTAGAAGACAAATGTGGAAAGGGTGTAGTAAAGGAAGAAGGCCTTAAGCTCATATATCTAGCAAAGTGACTACTCAGAGAAGCAAAGGTTCAGAAGAGACTACCTTCTCTATAACAGACACTCCAAAAGGGATTGGGCCAATAATAGTGAAGACAAAGCCATTGCTCTAATTTCTCAAAAGAAGTCAAAGTGAAAGCCTCACATGCATCCCAGCTACTTATGTTCTCTTCCAATGTCTGCTGTTCATAGTTTTCTTTTTCCTGAAATAAAAAGAATACTATTACATTTTTTTGTTTAGGATGGGCAATGCGTGAGGCACTGTGATCTTTACTAAAAGATCTATCTAAACTACCTCTATCTTTACTACCTCTGTCTTTACTAAAATTCCATTTATATTTCCCTGGGCAACCTTACTCTTGCAATGAGTGAAAGGAAACCTTACTGAAAACTAAAATCCCTTACTTTTCACTTCCTGAGATGTGAAGCAGTCAATATTTTCAGTTCTGTATCTGCTTCTTTCTCTTACACAAGTAGAAACACAAATCTAAAATCAGAAGTATTTTAGCATTTAGTTAATTTTGCTGTAGTATCTTTCCCCCCTTTTTTGTGGGTAGGGGGACAGAAATTAGAAATGTCTTAGTATAGTGTCCAAATATACACATTATGTTTTTTGCCTACACATCAAATTAGCAGGCTCTGAAAAGGACTACATCTTACTCTAAGAAAATTATTAATCTATGTTCCCATTGTGTGAGACATAAAGAAAATTCTGTGACCTAGAAATTACTGCATTTATAATGAACTATGTTGCAGATAACTGTGACACTTTGCAATTACCCACTTATTTCCTTCTGTATCAAAGCTATTAACAGAACGGAGAAGGATGCGCCAGCTTCGAGGAAAATCTCAAGGGTGGAATGGCTGAAATAATACAACGTGGAGCAGTGTGTCATCTGCCCTTTAGCACCATTCTGCTTCCAGAAAGCAAAGGAAATTGGTGGATGTAAAGGAATGAAGGCCTGAAGCATTTTTTAATGACGGCTACTCAAGGTCTCAATCATCAGGCTATCTGACATTGTATAGTCTAGACCAAAACTACTTAACAGTTCAAAATAAACCTTATTAGCAGCTGCAACATATGAAAATGGCAAGTAATCATTAAACAACTCACTACTAGACTGGTCAGCAGGTCAACCAAGGGCAGTCAGTCTAGGGTCCAGATCCCATTCTTCCCTTCTCATTTTCTTCCCTTTCTGATGTCAGACTCATAGATTCATAGCTGGATGAAGCTGAAACTTTGAGACTGGTGTGCTGCTTGTCCTAGGATGGTATGGAAGTTGAGGGTGGGAATTCACCCTTCACAAAGTCAGGCAGCAGGGAGTTCATTTTAACAGGCTCTTGCTCCCCTTTAAAAATGTGTATATGTGTGTCTGTGTTGTAATTTCTGAGTAGTCCATGCCCATTACAAAGTGCAAATATATTGAGAAGTTGGAAATTAAGTAGGCTGCAAAAGGAAGAACCAATGTGATGCCTTTATTTTCTTACACACTAGAGGAATCTGGAAATAGAAGTAACAATGTCCCCAGCAGGTCCTGCCTTCCCTTTTCTTTTTGCTGGCAAATCACTGCCATCTCACCCTTTCATGTTTCTGGCACCCACTGCGAGGGTTTACGCCTTTTATTCACTCACATACCTAGGTGGTAGTGTAAGCATGATCATCCCATCACCTTGGGGGCACCTGGAGTTGTTCCAATACATCCACTTCCACCTCATCCCTCCGTCACTCTCAAAGCTGTTTCATCTGGAACAGCCCTACCACAACATGCAAGCCCCAATGTGCACCTTCCTAGCTCCTCCCATAATGTAGCCAGCAGCTGCATTGCGAAAGTCAGTGTTAGACAGGGGACAGGATATTGGAGCACTGGAGGTAGCAGGAAAGCAAATGGCTAAGTTGGGGGCTGTGCTGATACCCTGCCTGTTTCCCAACACTCTTTATCATGTGCCAGTCTCTGGGGGTCTTTGGAGGAGGAGAGGACTGCGAGCAGAGTGAGCTCTTGACTTGGGCCCAAGTCTGAAGGTAACGGTGCCATTGCCTGGTATGGGAAAGGAACTTCGTCCACTTGTGAGAAGACAAAAACTCCAATGCAAATCCTCATTATTACATATTTTACATGGCTGTTTATTTGTATATATTTTAAAAATTTGTTCCTGAGAGAAGTGGACCCAGTGCCAACTAACAGTCCCCTCCCCCAGTTGCTAACCAAATGCAAGGAAAGTGTGTGGACAGGGTGGGAAGGGACATTGCAGTAGTCCACTTTAAGAATGGAGCAGGTTAAGGTGTGCAAAAAAGCAACAATCCTCCATCCTCTTCTCAGGGTGGTCCTCTGTGTTAAATAGCACTGTCTCCACTTTCATTCAAGGTGGTGATGAAGCAAATACAAAAACTCCATCTTTCATTGCAGCAACTCTTGCCAGTTGATTATTTGCCTTTATAGCAGATTGGCAAAATCAGACACTTCTCTCAGGAACAAATACATTGTCCAAGTGCATTATGTCCTAACCACAGAAAGGTTACAAAACTCTAAGAATGACTCATAAAACCATTATTAGCCTCTTGGACACTATGTATTCAGTATGAGGGAGGGGAGGAGGAGACGACCTGTGTTTCATCTTAGATTTACATTGAACATTCTTCCTGTCCACTTTGACTCACAATTTGTTTGTGTGAAGAAGAAGAAGAGTTTGGATTTGATATCCCCCTTTATCACTACCCGAAGGAGTCTCAAAGTGGCTAACAATCTCCTTTCCCTTCCTCCCCCTCAACAAACACTCTGTGAGGTGAGTGGGGCTGAGAGACTTCAAAGAAGTGTAACTGGCCCAAGGTCACCCAGCAGCTGCAGGTGGAGGAGCGGGGAATCGAACCCGGTTCCCCAGATTATGAGTCCACCGCTCTTAACCACTTCACCACACTGAAGCTTTGTTTAATGGGGGAAATGGCATCCTAGTATGTCCTCCAGCATATTAATTCCTCCTTATATTGGTTTTAACACTGTAGGAAAATGTGGTCTGCTAATGAATTCTGAAAACTTCAAAAACAAACAAACATACATACATATATACATACATTCTTTGATAAGGACAAAGGGAAAGTAATAGTTTTCACCTTCCTATTCTAACTGGTTAGGGTTCAGATCTACAGTCAAGAATAATTATAAGAAGCACATATTTGAAAGATCTACAAATCCCATAAGCACCAGCATTCCAAACATTCCCAGGTGCATCCAGTAAATGTATGTGCGATGGCTCCTCTCGCTTGTAAAGAGGCAGATCAGAGGTGGGGAATCTCCGACCAGCATGCCTAATGAGGGCCACCAGGCCTCCCCATTTGGCCCATTTTGGTCAAGTCATGCTCACCAGCCCAGCTGTACAGTTGGAAGGTTCTACACTTAGGCAGGAAGAACCAGCTTCACAAATATAAGATGGGGGGCACTTGGCTTAACATGAGTCAACAGTATGATGCAGCAGCAAAAGAAGCTATGCTATTCTAGGCTGCATCAACAGAAGTATAATATCCAGATTAAGGAAAGTAATAGTACCACTCTATTCTGCCTGGAGCACTGTGTCCCATTCTGGGCACCACAGTTTAAGGATACTAACAAGCTGGAATGTAACACTGATTATTATTATATCCACTGATGATGGTGGTGGTGGTGGTGATATATTTATTTGTACTTCACTTTGAGGGACTTGACGTAGTGTACAGATAAAATAGGAACAGCTAAAAACATAGAAAAAACCCTCACTCATTAAAAAACAACAACAATTAAACATGTATAGAATGAAAACTCTCTCTCTCTCTCTCTCTCTCTCTGTGTGTGTGTGTGTGTGTGTGTGTGTTCTACTAAAAACACACAGATAATTACAATAAAAACAGCATGTTTCCCAAACCTGTTGGAATAAGGTGGTCTTCAACTGGTGGCAGAAGCACAACAAGGAGGGAATCAGTATAACTTCTCTAGGGAGGAAGTTCCAAAGTCTGGAAGCAGCCACTGAGAAGGCCCTCACCCACATCCCCACCAAGCAGGCTTGTGAGGGCAGCAGGACCGAGAAAAGGGCCTCCCCTCAAGATCTTAGAACCCAGGCAGGTTCATATGAGGTAATGCTGTCTTTCAGATAGCATTTGGTCTTTCAAATAACACCATTATTATTATTATTATTATTATTATTATTATTATTATTATTACTATTACTTACAGATGAGCTGAGATTTAAGAAGGGCAAGTGTAAGAAATAAAAGAAAGGGGAAAATCATGATGGACAAATATGCACAAGTAGCCAACACTTGCCGGGATAAGGCCAAGTGGACCAAAGCTTAAAATGAACTCAGGCTTGCAAGAGAGGTTAATAATAATAATAATAATAATAATAATAATAATAATAGATTTATTGAGCTATGTTTGAAGCAAAAGGAAGAACAAACAAGTAGTAGGTCCTTTGTGTGGAGAAGATAGAAATGCTATTGTATAACAGAGAGAGGGCAGAACAGCTCAAAACCTCCTTTGCCTCTGTCTTCACCCGAAAGGAAAGCAATGCCCAACCTGGTGATAACGTAATAAATGTTGTAAGGAGGGAGCTGCAGCCCAAGATAGGAAAAGAGGTGGTACAGGAACACCTAGCTACTTTAAATGATTCAAATCTCCAGGGCCTCAGGAGCTGTACCCAAGGGTACTAAAGGAGCAGATTACACCAAGCTAGAAGGGGTAGCTAAGGCTACAGAAGACAGAATTGGGATTCAATATGACCTTAACAGATTGGAGAACTGTCCCCAAATTGACAACATGAATTTCAATAGGGACAAATGTTTTAACAAACAAAATCTTCTACTCCTTGGTTTTTTGTTCCATTAATGCCTTGACAAATTGCATATGGCATAGACGAGAGAACTGAGATATTAATGGGTGCAAAGACTATTATTGAAAAGGCCACAGAAACACATTGTAACAAAACAGAAATAGCAAGAGAATATCTATAACATCAGTCTATAACAAAAAAAATAGTGCTAAGATTAATAAAATATGTGGCAAATCCATATACTTGTGACAGCAAGATATTTGCTATGTTGAGAGAAAACTCTATTATATGGGATAGCAACGTTAGCAAGTTTTCTTTAAAATAATGCACTTAGCTTACAAAAAAAAAGCACACATAAAATCTAATGGGGATGTCGTGACTCACAACTCAAACACCCAAATCCTAGCCGTACTTACCTTGAAATAAATCTCATTAATTCCAGTGCAACTTATTATAAGTAAATACGCTTAGGATTCCAGCCTCGGTCTGGTTTAGAATACAGATAGGCAACTGGCTCGATCCACTTCCCTGAGGGCATGCAAAGCATCATCCAACACAGACCCTACTCCAAAAAAGACCTCCTTATATTATGCACCTCACCCATTTCCCCCATCATGAGCTGAGACACACACAAATGGCTCTTTAACACCCTCCACATAGTTTCAGCGGCAACAGAAGCTTTGGCAGAGTTTTCCCATTACACATGTCAGATCTAATCCCCTTATGACAGCCAAGATACAGGCAAATAATATGTGTGAGCAGCTCTCCATCAAAGTCTTCTTTTTGCTGCTTGCAAAGAGGAGCTGAAGCCGGTAAAAAGCCACCTGTCTGCACTTCGACATGGGCCACAGGAGTAAGAAATGAATGACACCAAGGTTACTGGCCTTCTAGACCCTGTTCAGTTCAAAAGATGGCCCTTGTTAAAAAAATTTGTTGCTGATCAGCAATTTAGGATTTGTGGAGCACAAAATAACCCTACCTTAGCATTATAAGAGCCACAGCATCATAATCAGGCAGCTGACTGAAGCAGTCGCACTTTGTTTACCCTGAGGCCAGGCAAAGGGCTTGAAGGGAAAAGAAGGAACATGGTGGATTCTTCGGATGCAATTATGCATTCCTGAATCTAGCACAGTTGATTTTAAACACTTTGTAGGAATGCTTTCCAAATCAATTTGTCTGCTGAGGAACATCTGAGAGTGCAGAGGATTCTGGGGCAAATTCTGAGGTCATCATAGTCATCATCATGCTGCCCATCTGACTGGGTTGCCCCAACACCAACACTTTGAATTATGCTCAGAAACGTACTGGGAGCCAATGCAGATATTTTAGGACCATTATTATATGGCCCCAGCAGCTGCTCTTGGTCACCACTCTGGCAGCCACATTCTGGAATAGTTGTAGTTTCTGAATCACCTTCAAAGGTAGCGCCATGAAATCAGTACCTCTAGAGTACTGGCCAGGTCTGATGAGTTTCACTATCACCCTACATGTGTCCAAATCCTGGTGGTGTAGAACCCACAAGCAGGTCAGGAGGGTCTAAGTCCAGCAGGTAGTCTGGGAAGGGAAAAGATAAGGATTCCTGAAAACAACAGTGGCTGTTTTCAGAACCCTGGACAGAACCCAAAGAGCAGCCTGGCATATTCTAAAAAGACCTTGGTCTCAACTGAGCTCTTACTACTTTTTCTTGGCAGTGAGAGGTCAAATAATAAGGGCTCACCAGCCCCGTTTCCTCCCTCTCTCCTCTCCCAACCTTATACTGTATACAACACAAATGTCTCACATCAAATGTAACTGATCTGGGGGGGGGGGGGGTCCTACAACCTGAAAAAGAGGTAACCTAAGAAAATCTTTAATAAAAATTATTTTTTAAAAAAACAACCTGAGCCCTTATTACACTTCCTGAGTCTAACTAGCTCTCTCAAGCAGCAGCATCCCCTTAAAGTGACAGTCCTCTAGCCTGGCGCCTAGTTCTCTGTCCCGTCTGCAGGGCCTCAGGCTGGGCACGCTGCCTGTACTGGAGAGCAGGTTTGATGGGAATGGAGGCCCTGGAGCTCAGGGAGGGGGTTCTCTGGCTGTTGGACACAAAGTAAGCAGCGAGGTATAGAGACCCAGAGTCAGCACCACTTTCACCTTGCCCTCTGGGTCCACTTATGGGACACCGCTCATAGGAAACGTTCGTGAGAAAATGAAAACTGAACATGGTATTTAGTGGTGTCTTTTGTAAAATTCACATGTTTAATGAAAAAGCTATGACAGACCTTGGGAGAATTAATTGTACCCATAAGCATCACCGAAGAAGAAAGCAATGCCTTTGCAGTGTGTGAGAGCATTTCAAAGCACTGCATTATATATAAAGTCCAAATAAATCATTTCATTTACCAAACTTTCTAGGCTATGATTAGCACCAGTCTGCATCAATCAAATAGTTGTTGTTTTTTCTCAATCAACTATTCATTTAAAAGACATAATAAAAAGGAAAGGAAAATGACTAGATGTTCTCTTTGGAAACTCAGCTTGTTTCAAACTAGATTTCTTTGGTGGCTTTTCAAACCATTGCCAGGATTTTAACTAAAATGTACCACTTACTGAGTATAATTCTATTCAGAATAGTAATAAAAATAGTACCACACTTTTTAGAAATAATTGTGTGTGTATTTCTGAGGAAATTGAAAAGACAAGTATAGACTGCAGCCAAGACTCATACTGTACTGTACTCTATTTCTTTACAAACACACACACAGCAGAAAAATGATAATCCCTTCTTAGTGGAAAATCCAAATTTTCAAATGACTCCCCAAGCTAAAATGAATTACTGTAATAACCAGAATCCTCATATGTTCGCTGTTCAACAAAGGCACAGCTGACCACCTGCTATGTTGCATCTTACAGACAGCAGTTTTCCCATTTCTCAAATGCTGTTCTCTTTAGACCAGGGATGCGCCCCACTGAATCATATGACAGATTACTAAAAACACAGGGAAGGGGCAAGGGGAGCAAGGGAAAGGGTTCTCCTCCTAGCTTGAGTGACTGCTGTACCGCGTCTCTGTGCTTCTGCTGAGTGCAGCATGACAGGGGTGCCTCTGCAGTTCTAGAGAGGAAGGATGTCAACAGCCAGACCCAAGCCAAATAAATAATTGCTTTAATTTGAGGATATACCACACATGGCTGAAATGGGCAAACTGAAACGCAGGAGGCTATGTGTTTGTGTGTGCACTTGCGCTATGCAGCTAGAGAAGGATTATTATTTTAAAAGCTGCATTATTCATGGTTGCATCACTGATCTTAACCCTCAACCGCATAAGACAACAGAACAGAAAAGGTCCTTAGCATGAGTCAATGAAACGTGCCTTTCTTTAACTTGAAAGGAGGCAAGAAGACAGCAAAGGAAAGCAAACAACTTGTCATTAAAGAATTTGCTGCATTGAGTTAGAGGCTGTTGTAAGCAAAATAAATCAGAGAGAAAAATTTTTTTTAGCTCAATACGGGATTACAGAAACCCTGTCAAACTAATGTGAACTACAGATAGCACAAGGCTACCCACCTTTGTCCCTTATTTTCTTGCTAGTACCAACAGGCCAATTGATATACGCACCAAACCAAACCTAGATGCTGAATCCAGAGAAAACATGCACATCCCCTTTCCCCATCCTGCCAGCCACAGAACTCTCATCCTGCATAGCAGATGGGCTTCCAATTCCCTTAACAACCCGGCAAAAGGAAGGGGGAACGTGTGCACAGTCTAAAGATGCTCAGACCGTATTGTACACATAAACACAACCCTGCCCCCTCCCCCACACATTCAGTCATGTGCCAGCGGGTGAGTAAAAACTACACATTTGCTGTCACTCTGCACCCATCCATTGTCTGCACCCCTTCCTTAAAAGAAGAAATACATCTCTGCAAGAAATGAAAGAAAGCAGGCTGGGCAGGGGTGGAATCTCTATCTATCTATCTATCCGGTGTGTGTAGCTTGATAATGCCTGGTCCATTAGTCCAACTCACTAGGCTGAAGGCCCCTTCCAGTCCCTCCTAACAGGCAACCAGATTCCTTTTTTACTCTGCTTGACGGGAGGTCACGCCGCCTTTCCCCTCCCGCCCCAAGAGAGCTGGCTACACTTCGCAACACCCAGCAGGAGAGGAGCCTGGCCGGAGGGGGACCCCAATGGCCAGACCCGGAGACTTGGATGCCCCAAGCCCAATCCAGGCCGAGGAGGGGGGAGGGCGAGCTTCCCGGCCGGGAGGCGCCTCACCTGGAGAAAGCTGGGCTGCGTGCAGAGCATGCTCTTCGGCCCAGGCGGCGGCGGCAGCGGCTCCTTCGGTCCCCTCCGCGCTGCAGTCAGGGCGCGCCGGCCGGCCGGCCAGCCTGCCGCGGGCTGCCCCTTCGGCCTCCGCCCGGGCGCCTCCGCCTCCTCCCTCACCGCGGCGCTCGAGAGGCAATTCCCCGCGCAGAGGCGGCGGCGGCGGCGGCACCAGCAGCAGCCCCACGGAGGTCCAGGGAGCGGAATACGGCAGGAAAGCGGACGCCTCCGCGGCTCCCCCGCCCCGCCCTCTCTGGGTACCAGGCAGGAGCCAGCCAATCAGGAGCGTCGCCCGGCGGCCCCCCCCCCCCCGCGCCCGCGCCAGCCCACGCCCGGCGGGTGGGACCCGATGCTGCTGCTGCTGCTGCTGCAAGGGGAGAGGAGGGCGGCCCGCGTTCGCCTCCCCAGGCCCTTTCCCCAACGGCCTCTCCGCGCTCCTTGCGCAGATGCACTCACTCCGCAAAGGGACCCGGAGCATCTCGCGCAACCTCGCCGCCTGTGCTTTTGTTCAGGGCCCTTCATTCATTCATTCATTCATTCATTTTGGTAAATCGTTTTGATTTATTTTAAACCAAGGGGAAAGAACAGTGCGAACTGTACAGGCACTGTAAATAATAATACAGTAGTAGTAGTAACAATAATAATAATAATAATACAACAATAACAATAACTTTGGCACAAAGATCAAACGCAGAATTGCATAATAACCAATGCCAGGCCCTGGTAGCTTAGAAATAGCTGTGGGAGAAATAGCGGGAGGGAGGCGGGAGGGAGATGGGGTGAACAAGGTTTTAAAACACAAGACGCAAAGCAAAGGCTGTGAAGGCACTGACAGGGAGTGTTTATTACATTTTCAAGAAGTTTAAGTTAGAATTGAAGGGGGAGGAAAACAGATAAGATAGCATTGCATTGGTTTATTGAATCATCCGTAAACTATAATATGCTGGCTGAGCATATTATAGCATCATCATTAACATGTTTAATAAAACAGTACCAGATTAAATAGAATGTTTTATTATACCATGCAACAAGATTGGCTCCTACTAGATCTTTCCAAAATATAGCCCTTATGGCTGTAGCAGCAGTCAGTTCACAGTGAGAAGGTAAATCTTTGGGATCTGAGATGTCAAGTAGGGCCAAGTGAGGAGATGGACCAAGTGTTCAGCCTTTTTAGGGACATTTATGCTGGTGGCAAAAATTAGCTTAGAGCTTGCTTTTTTTTGTTTTTGTTGCTACAGAGTTGTTTCTGCAGTACTTCCTTTAAAAAGTGACACTCTGGCAACCTGGTTTCTCTCTCAGTCACTGGCGTGTGGGAAATCCCTCCGGTGACTCCACAGTGAGGGAAAGGGGCTCTGTCCTTCCTCAGGAACACTTTCATCAACTCTTCACATATTTTAGCTGAGTCCAAGCACTGAGAATAGATTTAAGGCCTGAGCCCTGACATAAATGAAGCCCTGAGTTTGTTCTTCTCCCGTCTCCTTGTAGGTTTACTGTCTGCAGGGTGGGTCCACCCAAAGTTAAGTGCCAATGATTTCATTGGGAGACAGTTAAGAATTTATAGGGTTTGATTTGGCTGAAGTTAGTTGAAGTTGTGATCCGCTTTAATCAATGTGCTATGTCTGGATCCAACCAATAGACACTGACTTAGGATATAATTTCAGGCATCTACTGAAGTGTATATAATTGAAGGATATAATTTCAGGCATCTAGCCGAGGGAAATGTATGTCACAATAAGGCTGTAGTGCTGTGTACACTTGCCTAGACTTAAGTCCCACTTAGAGTGGGGCTTACGTCTTCTTAGGCTTTTATAGGATTGGACTGTAAGTGTGTCTTTTAGGTGCTACAGGATTTTTTATTGTTTTATTGCAGGTGGGATTTAACTTCATATTCCACTTGTAATTAAGGCTTGATGACACACTTTTCTCCAATAAAGGAGCATGGGAAAGGAATGGTTGGGAACAAAAAAGCATAAAGGGAAGAAGAGACTTACGGTAATTCTTTTCTTGCTCACCACTTCTCTTCTGGAACCTCATTCCCCCCTCCCCCAAAAATGTCCCACCCCAAGGTGAGAAGCAGTTTTTCTGCTGCAACCCCCCCCCCTTTATAGCAAAGAAATAGGCTCTTGTCCTTTTATTACTCAAGTGTAATAATCTTTCGTTAGAATTGAACACATCAGCTGCTTCTAGTTGTATCCAAGACTGCAATCATAAACATGGTTACTCGAGATCTTTGAAATCAGTTGATCTTCTAAGCACATTTGTTGAGTACAGTGGTACCTCAGGTTACAGATGCTTCAGGTTACGGACGCTTCAGGTTACAGACTCCGCTAACCCAGAAATAGTACCTCAGGTTAAGAACTTTGCTTCAGGATGAGAACAGAAATCATGTGGCGGCAGCAGGAGGCCCCATTAGCTAAAGTGGTACCTCAGGTTAAGAACAGTTTCAGGTTAAGAATGGACCTCCAGAATGAATTAAGTTCTTAACCCGAGGTACCACTGTACTGGAATGGGTGGAAGGGATGTTGGAACTAGTTTTATCTAAGATGGGTTTAAAAAAAAATCTACAGCACAAATCCATCCATATACTGGCATTTCTCTTTGAATAATTTTCACTTTGGATTCATTTATTGTTAAGATAATGTAACCTCACATATTTCTTAAAACTCCTGTGTTAATAGTTCTTCATGCATAAATGGTTGCTACTGACATATGAAAGATATAGTTCAATGCATCTAAACATTAACCAACTATCTTCCAATAAAGAAAATATTCCATACTTATGTTTTGTCTTCACCTCCCACAGATTTTGCAGTACTGCTGTACCTCATTAAATGGTGTGAGATGGGGGGTGTCTAGCTTCAATGAATACAAATCTGGTGGAAGATTCCCCCCCCCGCCTCCCTCCAGTTTTCAGCTCCCCTCCCTGAAGTGGAGCATGGATCTTTCTATTTTCAGATTCACAATGTGGCTTTAAATGCCTTGTATAAAAAGTAAAAGGGATGGGTTTTTTAGGTCAAAGATTTCCCAACATTTTGATGAAAATTTGTGTTATGCTTTTTTCTGCCAAAAGGCAGCAGGAACCTTATAAACATGCCTCAGTGGATTAAGCTTGCTGCTTTTGCTTGGAACAAGGAAGAAGGTAGCATAAGAGAAGAATCCCTGTTCTATGAAGACCACATGCCTACCCACCATAACATTTTGCAAGCCATATCAACTATTTCAATACAAACTTCAACTCAAACATATGCATAAAATTTGGACCCAACCCCAAGCACATGTTGAATCCTTTCCCTGACTGCACATATCTGATACTAGAGGGACTCTGCCGCCAGTGGCGTAGCGTGGGGGGTGCAGGGGGGGCCGGCAGCACCGGGCGCAACATCTGGAGGGGGCACTCGCACTCGCAGCTCTCTGCCCCTACCTGGCTCACTCACTCTCTCTCACTGCAGTGCTGGCTGTGCGAATCTGATCTGAGCCGCCGGGTCGCCGCCCACTGTGGGGGGGGGGTGCCAGGCGTGCGGTGCGGTGCGGTGCGGTGCGGTGCGGTGCGGTGTGGAGAGAGAGCACGGGTTAGGGGGCACAAATTGCTTGCCTTGCCCCGGGTGCTGACAACCCACGCTACGCCACTGTCTCTCTCCCCCCCCTTTCCCACCTGGATTTGCTCTTCACACGCTCTCACACTACATTGGATACACACACATTCACCACACACAAACAGACCAGACAACTCTCTCTCCCCTACACTTTACATGTCCACAGCCACACATAAATATGTACCTTCTACCTCTCACTCATACATTCAGTACTTCCTCTCCTCACTCTCTAAGAGGATCTCTTTCTCCCCACCCCACTGATCCTTCTCTCCTTTTCTCTCTCTACCCAATACCATCTCCTCAGCCACAGAACCATCTTCATCTCTCTCTCTTTCCATCTCTTGCCTTCTCCCACCACAGCCCTTTCTCTTTACCCAAGAACATCTCTTTCTCCCACCCTCACAGATCCATTTCTCCACCTCACTACCCAATAGTATATTTTTCTCCCACTCATCTCACAGATTTCCCTCTCTCTCTGTACCCAGGAGATTTTATTCCCCCCAGCAGAACAGTTCTCTCTCTACCCAGGATAATCTCTCCCCACCATCACACATCCTCCTCGACCTCTCTTAGCTGTTCAAGGACCTTGCAAAGGCCTACAGCAATGAAGTAACAGGCTAAGCGATCCCACTGCTTTTTGCTCCTACCCCCAACTTTCAAATAAAAGCTTTCAGGGCCTACAAAAGGGCCATGAAGGAGTTAGAAAACACACAGAGAGAAGGGGGATAGGGTGAAACATGCAGGACTTTTTAGTACTTTGGAAAGAGTCCCCACCCTTTTTTTAGAACCTCAGGAAGCAGTGTGATGACAATATAGTGCAACTATAGTATAGGCATATATATCAGATAAAATCTTTCCCTCGGTTTTTGCAGTTACAATATCCCCTCTGCTGCCTCCCAAACCATTTGTTCTTGAGTTTATAACCTTAAACCTAAAAATCAACACAATGCATACAGTTCAGCAACAGAATTTCCCTCTTTCTTTCCTTGCAGTTTATATTGGTTCTGGGCCTCTCAGTTTTAGTGGTGAAAGAGATGATTTATTAAGTCTCTGGTATTTTACTGATATAGAGTGGATCACGAGAGATCCCACCAATTTCAGCTCCTTTCTCCCAGTGTGACTTATGTGATTTTCAGACAGTCAATACTGACTCTCTCCCAGTCCTTTATTTCAGTGCCATTAATTTTCTTCTCCCACACAAAGAGACCTCTCTGAAACAGCAGTCTAGGAAGGTCTTGCTACCGTTTTCGCAGCTGTACTTTGCTCCCTTGGGAGAATGCACCGCCACCCACCCTGTTTTCTATCCAATTGTGGATGTTGCTTTCTCCGCAAGATTTTGTCATTTTTGAACAAAAGAAATACCAGG
The DNA here is from genome assembly GCF_964252035.2 of Podarcis erhardii. Taxonomy (NCBI): domain Eukaryota; kingdom Metazoa; phylum Chordata; class Lepidosauria; order Squamata; family Lacertidae; genus Podarcis; species Podarcis erhardii. Next base: position 48,652,409 of record NC_138513.1, on the reverse strand, counting down.
ATCTCCCAATAGAAACAGGAGGGAGTTAAGTTATATGTTGCAAACCAAAGCTAATTGTCTGCACAAAGGTACGATGGATTTCGCATGTGGACTGCCTCATTTATAAATCAAGTGACCAAATGTAATGGGAGAGGACTGCCACTGGAGATTGGACTTGCAGTGCATGGAAACCATCTGCTGCAGAAAAAGTGGGTAGTATGTATGTATCTACTTGGTGAAAGAGAAAAGGCCATCCATTTTGTAAAGTCCTGACAGGATCCTGTGAGGTTTCCTGGACAGGGCCATCTGCAGTCATGTACCAGGATGGGGTGGCAGAGGTATTTATTCCAGGCAACAGCAAGGGTGCAAGATGGTTATGAAGGATCTTATAACACATTGAAGCAACATTGTCGTGTAATGTTTTCTCATCTCATCGAAAGTGCACTGAAGTAACGTACTCAACATCACACAATTAACCTGGTTCCCATAATGTGTGTGCTGTAGAAAGAGGTCTGCGCATGTCAGAACATATGAATAATAACAGGTCCACCATGCCCACATATTTGTCTGTGGCTGTATCCTAAATCCTGTGTCCTGACAGAGCCAGTCCACCAAAGATGTGGGGTGAGGCAGCTGCCTCCTGTGGCATTAAGGAGGAGGGTGAAGAGAAAACCATAGGGTCATAGCATCATATAATTGTAGAGTTAGAAGGGACACCAAGCATCATACGCTGCTTTCTTTGGCGAGATTGTACAGTGATTTCTCTTCCTCCCTGGCCCACCCATGGCCTTGCTTCGCCCCCACCCCCCACAACCTGCTCCTTACTAAAGGATTCATTAATTACTTTAGTTACTGCACTGTTAAGGGAGACTTTGCATCATGTTGGGGTCTTTTAGCCCTGCCCCTATCCTTGCACGTTCAAATTCCTTCATTTAGTTGGTGATAACTGATCCCAATGCCATTTAACAAAAACCCTAAAACTTAAAAGGTTGGCTGGGATGAAACAACTCAGAACGCTGGTTCTATTTCAGAAGTGGCAGGTTAGATGAGGAAGTTTACTATATCTTACAAACTTCTTTGTGCTCAGCTAAGGCCCCTAACATGTAAAGGGTTAAATTAAATGATAAACAAAGCTGAAGGAGAAACAAATAAAAATGTGTTATAGAGCGTAAACAAGTGCATGCGAATAAATTGGAGTGTTTCTAGCAAAGAACTGGGACACAAATTTCACACTTATTGACTGCAGATATGCAGTAAAAACTGTTCAAAGGTTCAAGTGTCACTCTCTTTGACATGGTACACAGGCAAATTAGATATTCTAAGCACATACCATTGACATTTAGGGTAACAAGCCCATCGAATATTGTCACAGAATCTATTTTTCCTAACTCACCCCCAGGTACCTCAAGTTCAGAAGAGAGAATAAATTGTACTTAGTAAACACATTTCTACTGTATTATACGTAGTTAAATATTTTACTCTGGTTGCAAATCTTGCATTTTATTTTGCAAAGTTGAGACGTTTTTGAATGGCAGGATTAACACAGTTTAAATATGGGCATGTTAGAGATGTTATGGAGACACAGTCCATCCCCAAGAGTAGGAAGCATCGTGATGTCGTGGCATTCAGTCCTTGGAGGCTACAGATAAGTATGGAAAGCATATTTGCAACAACAATAAGCACTTCTTCCCACATTCAATAAATGCTTATTCCCACATTTCTCATGATGTCACATAGCATTAAACATTTATGAAGACAGAAGGAGGAAATTGAGGTTATCCAATGCTCAGTAAATTTCTTATGGCTCCGAAATGCAAAGAATGGATGAGAAGGACGAAACACTGCATTTATCATGTTGGAAATGAAAATAAAATGCAGCTTATATATATTTTGTTTCCCTGAACTGTAAATAATACAATGTGAGGAGCATATATCATCTCCTTGTTTCATTCCACATAGTGTTTGGCTGCATGGGTGCATTATCAGAGTGCTAAATTATGACAGCCTGTACCCCATCTTGATCAAATTAATTCCAGCCCCAGGGCTACAGTCATTTGCATAGCCTAGTTTTAAAAATGGCTTTCTATGTGAAAATGCACCAGTTTTACATTTCCCTCTCTTGAGTCTCTTTCCCTCCAACTTCCTTTTGTTTCTGAGATGCCTACCTATGCACTGGAGAACGGACAGAGGTTAGCAATTACCATACTTGGCAGCAAGCTCATTTCCATTTGCATAAAATATTAATCTATGTGGGTAAACATGTCCCCATATTTTCTATCTTAAGCTACTATAGGACCATGGAAAGCTGCTATAAATACAACAACTGCTTTTTATAAACAAGGTTCACTGTAAGTGGGAGCAGAGGAGAAATCCAAGGCATATGTCGAAACATTATAATCTGCACCTCAGTTCAAAGGACCTTATTGACGCCAAAGCACCCACAGCATCCCTGATCAAGCACAGTTCTCCAGGCACTTCAAAGGCTGGTGCGGAATCATGTGCTCTTTATGGGTGTAGAGCTGCTTCTTCCATTTTAAAAAATGAAAAGCAGCTTTGAGAGGGGAGGATTTATAGCTGAAAATATTTGCCTTGTTTATTTTGTTTGTTTGGTTTGTATACTGGTCTTCAGCCAAAGATCGCAGGTACTTGAGCTTTGGTAGTCCTGAGCAATTTAGGGCTTTATAGGTCAAAACCAGCAATTTGAATTGGGCCCGGAAACTAATTGGCAGCCAGCGCAGTCAGGTCAGGATCTGTGTAATATGCTCAAACTTACTTGCCCCGTGAGAAACCTGGCGGCCAAATTCTGCACCAGCTGAAGTTTCCAAGCTGTCTTCAGAGGCAGCCCTAAGTATAACACATTGCAGTAATCTAACCTAGAGGTTACCAGAGCATAGAGTTAGGTTATCCTTGCCCTGATGGGGGTGCAGGTGGGACGCCAGCTGAAGCAGATGGAAGGCACTCCTTGCTACTGAGGCCACTTGAGCTTCAACCAACAGCAAAGGTTTCAGAATCACCCTCAAGTCACATACTAGCTCCTTCAGAGGGAGTGTAACTCCATCATGAGCAGGCCACCTCCCATCCATCTGGTTTAGGTAATCTAACAGTGCCTCAGTCTTATCTGGATTGAGCTTCAGTTTGTGGGCTCTCATCCAGTCCATTACCAAGTCCAGCACCTCCAGAAGATGTACTCCAAAATTTTGGAGAACCCCACTCAGTGGTTTCACACAGATGTTAAACAGCGTAGGGGATAAAATTGAACCCTGAAGAACCCCACATTGAAGGTTCCACCTGGCCAAAGACCTCCTCCCACACATCACCTTCTGGAAACAACTGCCCAAATAAGACTGGAACCACTGCAAAATGGTGCCACCCACCCCTGACTCGGACAGCCACTCCAGAAGGATACAATGGTCAATGGTAAGGTGGTGTAACGAAGCACCTCTCTTTGGGAAGGGTGTGGCTCAGAGACCAGGGGCAGTGGCGGGGGCTGCCTGGAGGACTCCCAAGGAGAGGGGAGAGAAGAGAAGGCTGACGGAACACATCACAAGAAAGGGAGTTTGAAAAGGGGTGAGGGGCTGCCAGATCTGCAGGCAAGGGGTGACATAACTGAGCTTCTGAGGCTTGGAGCGTGTTTCCCCACAGGGGAGCTGCAGAAAGAATGTAGTTGGTCAAGGGAGCCATGGACTCAGAAAGGTTGAAAACCTCCGCATTACACCTTTAATGGAGCTGAAGTCTAATGCTGGAAGTGACAGGGCATGGGTGTGGAATACACATGCTGATTTCACAGAGGAGAAGAAGAAGAATTTTATTATTTTTACCCTGCCCATCTGGCTGGGTTTCCTCAGCCACTCCAAGAGTCCACTCTGAGGGTCCTAAGCCAAAGCATCTGGCAATTTGGTTTTTAAAATGCACAGAAATACAAGCAGAAAAAGTCTCTCTATCCCCTGGTCTAGACCCTCATGGAAAATCTGCCACTTGTAGCCTCCATTGTAGTGACACAATCACTACAGACTATGGCTGCATACACACCGTCATTTAAAACCAGAGGCAGATTTAGAGCAGTGTAACTAGCTTCCCCACACTGGGCACCGAGCGTAGAGTGTTCTGCATAGTGTCACCCTGATGATGTAGTGAATTGAGCAGAACAGAAGACAAGGAGGGGGGCACACTGAATTTTGGCCTCATAATGTGCTGCTGAAATACCAAAGTCTGCCTCTGTTTAAACTACATGATACGTTTCCGAGCACAATTCAAAGTGTTGGTGCTGACCTTTAAAGCCCTAAACGGCCTCGGTCCGGTATACCTGAAGGAGAGTCTCTACCCTCATCGTTCAGCCCGGACACTGAGATCCAGCGCCGAGGGCCTTCTGGCGGTTTCGTCATTGCGAGAAGTAAGGTTACAGGGAACCAGGCAGAGGGCCTTCTCGGTAGTGGCGCCTGCCCTGTGGAACGCCCTCCCAGCAGATGTCAAGGCAATAAACAACTATTTTACTTTTAAAAGACAACTGAAGGCAGCCCTGTTTAGGGAAGTTTTTACTGTTTGATGCTGTACTGTTTTTAATATTCAGTTGGAAGCCGCCCAGAGTGGCTGGGGAGACCCAGCCAGATGGGCGGGGTATAAATAAATTATTATTATTATTATTATTATTATTATTATTATTATTATTATTATTATTTCCCTCCAAGAATCATGGATCCCTAGTTTGTTAAAGGTGCTTGGAATTGTTGCACTGTGGGAGGCTGGGGGAAGTACAGTTTCCAGGTTTATGTGGTGGTAGCCATGTGCTTTAAATTTGGGTGTGTGCACAGCCTGTCCATCTAGTCCAGCATTGCCTGTTCTGACTGGCAGTTGCTGTCCAGGTTTTCAGACAGGGAAGAGTCTTTCCACAACATCTCGTCTTATTTTTGACTGTAAATGAATCTTGAACCGACTGTATTACTAAGAGCTTTCAGGAGGAGATGCAGACCACAGAAAGGCTATGGAACTCTAACAGACTTGCCCACTTCTCGAACATAACTGGCAGACTTACTCTAAGAATTACTGAAAATCTAAGGGGTAATGATCTTGCTTTCTGCCCCTCCATTGGGAACTGCACAAATTACACTGACGTACAGAGATAGGGAATAGACATATATGGTCTTTGTAAGCATTATGCTTTTAAAAACCATGCCAAACAACAGGCACACTGCATTTCCTTGGGTGTTAATGGCCTCTCTGCTGCAGCTCTACAAAAGGCATTGCACACAGATGGTTGTTGGAAGCAATTGTGTTCTGGCTTAGCTAACCAGATGTAAGCTCCTTGAAAGCTATGATCCAGTTTCTGCTCTCCAAAGCAGCAAAGCAGGCATTAGCACCTACTGACCTGTTGGAACAGAAAATTCTACATTGTAGAGGACTTGGTCCAAATTCACCAAACTCAAAGCTCATGGTGTGATATGGTGTGATATGATGTAGTGAAGCTCACACAATATTTGTTGCCATGTGATACAAGACTAGAGCTATTATTTATTTTTGAGCAAGTGCTCAGTAATCAAGATGAAGAACTTCAGAAGGAGGTATCAAGGGTGGGCTGGTAAATGTATTACGTAAAGAAAGTAAGAAGAGATTTTAGGTCTTATAAAATACAAAGAAGAATAATTATCTAAGAATACAAGGGAAGCCCTCCTAGACCAGAGCAGGTGCTCCATCATCTTTCGTCCAACAGTGGACAAATATAGGAAATGCTTGAGTATATAGGATACCCTCAAGCAGGGCTTGAAGGGCCCATCCACGTTGTTGGTCCTCAGCACCTGGTCTAACATGGAGGTTTCGTTGTTAATAGCCAATGAAAGATCTAGCCTTCATGATTTTGTCTAATTCTCCCTTTAAAACCATTAGACAGTGTGACGTGTCAGCCTCTGGTGGCAGATGCTAAAAGGTGGTGAGATGTTGTTGTGCCACATGGCCTGGCCTGCATCTCTTAGACAGCCTGCTGTTCTCAGGTACAGTGAAAGATCATGTTGAAGTAAGACCCAGTGTCAAGAAATTTAGTGTCAGGAGATTTAAAGTCTTCTAAAGCAATGTAAAGCCTTATGATGAACAGCTGAGGGAGTTGGGTATGTTTAGCCTGGAGAAGACTGAGAGGTGATATACTGAAATGGCCATCTTCAAATATCTGAAGGGCTGACACATGGAAGATGGAGCAAACTTGTTTTTTGCTGCTCTAGAGGGTAGAATCCAAACCAATGGATTCAAATGACAGGAAAGGAGATTCTGCCTGAACAGTCAGAGCCATTTGACAGTGGAATAGACTAGCTCAGAAGGTTGTGGAGTCTCCTTCACTGGAAGTTTTTTAACAGAGGTTGAATGCCCATCCATCAGAGATTCTTTAGCTGCAAGTCCTGTATCGGGATCCCTTCCAACAATATGTTTCTATGATTTGAGAATGGTTTTACTGCCATCACATCTGGTCCTTCACATAACAAGGTGGTATGTTCAGAGGCATGTCGATTTACATGCACCATTTATTATTAACCTTTTTCTATAATGTTCAGATTGGTTCACAAAAGGAGTTTAAAGATACTATGGAACTTCCTGATCCTTGCTTTCTTTTGCTTCTTTTACCCTCAGCCTTGTAGCAAAAATTTCCTGGCCTCTTTTAGCAGTAACTCTGAATGTACTGAGAAACTGAATCACATTAATTGACTGAGCAACTACATAGGTCACCAGGTCACAGTCTTCCACACTATGGTAAGACATATTGAATTTCTATTTAAGTAATAGTCATTATTTATCCATTTACATCCACATATGTAAATTACCATATCTATTCTTCTTTTTTTATGGACATTGTGACCATTTTGGGGTGATGCATTTTCACTTTGGGAGGGCAATGTGCTAAGCAGCTGCTCAAAGCATGATCAACATTTGTGCCTGCCACACCACAGTAGGGCACAAAGGTTACCAATTAGTAGGGCCTCCATTACCACAAAACAAATAATCCCTCCCCCTCAAATTATTGGTCCTAATCAGGAGGAAGGAAAGCTTTAAAAAAGAAAAAGGGTTGCAATGTACCAAGAGTAAATATGGTATACTTGTGTTGCTGCATAAAGTCACTGTATAACTACTGTCCTTTAGACTGAAAAATAGCTGTCTCCTTTGAACTGACCTAAGCTGAGGCCTTTTCACACCATCTCCCTGTGATTTATTATATATAACAGATAAACAAATATAGGGCTTATCTTTTAAGGTGAAAGGCAGAATACTGTGTTAACACTTGGAGGTTGATTTCATTCTCTGGTGCTGCAATATAAATCCACCACTGTTAAGGGAAGACACCTAACTGGAGTTTTTCACCTTTACACCAAAGAAAACAAATTGCATTGCATCAACTGTGCATGGGATGTGTGAATGGTCAGCATTCACAAGTCATAAATTCTGACAAGAGCTGCTGTAATAAGTCACAACTTCCCTCACACTCCTGAGCAAGTACATTAGCTTCCAGGCAAACCTTTTGTATGCTGCTGTTTACACATTGTTATAAAAGCAATCAACAGAGAAGTTCATAGAATCATAGAATCCTAGAGTTGGAAGAGACCACAAGGGCCATCGAGTCCAACCCCCTGCCAAGCAGGAAACACCATCAGAGTACTCCTGACATATGGTCGTCAAGCCTCTGCTTAAAGACCTCCAAAGAAGGAGACTCCACCACACTCCTTGGCAGCAAATTCCACTGTCGAACAGCTCTTACTGTCAGGAAGTTCTTCCTAATGTTTAGGTGGAATCTTTTTTCTTGTAGTTTGGAACCATTGCTCCGTGTCCGCTTCTCTGGAGCAGCAGAAAACAACCTTTCTCCCTCCTCTATGTGACATCCTTTTATATATTTGAACATGGCTATCATATCACCCCTTAACCTCCTCTTCTCCAGGCTAAACATGCCCAGCTACCTTAGCCGTTCCTCATAAGGCATCGTTTCCAGGCCTTTGACCATTTTGGTTGCCCTCCTCTGGACACGTTCCAGTTTGTCAGTGTCCTTCTTGAACTGGGGTGCCCAGAACTGGACACAGTACTCCAGGTGAGATCTGACCAGAGCAGAATATAGTGGCACTATTACTTCCCTTGATCTAGATGCTATACTCCTATTGATGCAGCCCAGAATTGCATTGGCTTTTTTAGCTGCCGCATCACACTGTTGGCTCATGTCAAGCTTGTGGTCAACCAAGACTCCTAGATCCTTTTCACATGTACTGCTCTCAAGCCAGGTGTCATCCATCTTGTATTTGTGCCTCTCATTTTTTTTTTGCCCAAGTGCAATACTTTACATTTCTCCCTGTTAAAATTCATCTTGTTTGTTTGGGCCCAGTTCTCTAATCTGTCAAGGTCGTTTTGAAGTGTGATCCTGTCCTCTGGGGTGTTAGCCACCCCTCCCAGTTTGGTGTCATCTGCAAATTTGATCAGGATGCCCTTGAGTCCATCATCCAAGTCGTTGATAAATATGTTGAATAAGACCGGGCCCAAGACAGAACCCTGTGGCACCCCACTAGTCACTCTTCTCCAGGATGAAGAGGAACCATTGATGAGCACCCTTTGGGTTCGGTCAGTCAGCCAGTTACAAATCCACTGAGTGGTAGCATAGTCAAGTCCGCATTTTACCAGCTTCTTTACGAGAATATCATGGGGCACCTTGTCAAATGCCTTGCTGAAATCAAGGTAGGCTACATCCACTGCGTTCCCTTCATCTACCAGGCTTGTAATTCTGTCAAAAAACGAGATCAGGTTAGTCTGACATGACTTATTTTTCAGAAATCCATGCTGACTATTGGTGATCACAGTATTCCTTTTTAGGTGCTCACAGACTGTTTGCTTAATGATCTGCTCCAGAATCTTCCCTGGTATTGATGTCAGACTGACTGGGCGGTAATTATTTGGGTCCTCTCTTTTCCCCTTTTTGAAAATAGGGACAACATTTGCCCTCCTCCAGTCTGCCGGGACTTTGCCTGTTTCCAGGAATTCTCAAAGATGACTGCCAGTGGTTCTGAGATCACATCTGCCAGTTCTTTTAATACTCTTGGATGCAGTTCATCTGGCCCTGGAGACTTGAATACATCTAAACTAGCCAAGTTGCATGAGCCCAGGGCACCACTGAGAGAAGGGCTCATGTTCCCTGTTGTAGAACCCCAGACTGGTTGGAGGGAGGGAAAAGGAAATGGGTGGCCACGAAGAATGGTTTTCATGCAGCTTCTGCAGGTGTTGTGCACAGGTGTCATCAGGATTTGGGGGATGAGCTGCATAGTAGCCATGAGAATGGTTGCTGCTGATGCTCCACTTACTGTATTTGTATACCCCTGTTCATATGACTTTTGTGTGGAGAAGAGGGAAGTGGAACCACATTGCTAGAACCCTGTGATGTTATGCCCCCTGGTGCCCCCTTCCTCAAAGCCTGTGGCACATTCAGTGCCACATATTGCAAGGGTTGCCTAAGCCCTGCATGATTGGGGCTCCCAGTTGTGTGGCACGCCTATGCATCTTTGGCTGCTCACACACACACACACAGCCCACAAATGTGTGGGCACTGATGGGATGATGCCAACACAGTGCGCCACATCTTAGAGTGGGGTAATCAGTGCAGTCCTGCTCTCCCTTTTGCATGCACTAGAAAAGTTGACATTTTTGTTTTTATGAGTTGCTTCTGTGTGAAGACAGGATAACACACAGGTGCATGCAGTAGTCATTTTGCCAGAGCAGTAGGACTGGACTGCCCTTTTTGCAAAATTGCCAGATCCCACCAATGTCACTGCTCAAAATATTTTCAAATACTATATGACTGACCTACACTGAATGATACAGAAGTAAATTGCTGGTATTCGCTCACTGCTTCATATGGTCAACCTATTGTTTATGATTCATTCATCTCTTAATTTGAGTGCTATCAATTAAAGAAATTACTGATTAATTCCCTTCTCTTTTCCCAATCTGTCAAACTATCTTTCCCACACTGTCTTAAAAGTATAAAGGCATTTATGCAACATGACAAGCATGACCATTTTTGATGAATGACCAAAATGGACATCAAACTGCTTGGCCACATGCTCATATTCTTGACAAAGAAATAAACACAATGAGTCGGGAGAAGCTGAGGGAAGGAGAAATAGCCCCCTGTAGACCAGGTGTGCAGCAGCAGGAAGCTGAGCAGGAGGCTTCAAATTCTGATCCCAGCAGATACTATTTCCTCCTAACAACTAGCCACAGCCAAGATCCTTGGTGCAATTCACATCCAAAGTTCAGAAGCATCCACTCCACAATACTGAAATAATTGTTTGGCAATGGAATGTGCAGGGATGCGAAAGGAGCACAGTCACCGGGAAAGGGCAAAGCAGGCAGCCTCTGAACCAATGCAAGAGTGGGTTTGTGGGCAGATAAAACTAGTTGCCATAATTGTAAGTTATTACTAGCCTGTTTACTGTTGTGGTTACTTCTTTTAAAAAAGCTATGAAAAGCACCGTAAAAGCAATGATTCTGAGAAAGGCCTTAGTGTTGGACATGCATCAAATGACCTTCTGCCACATCCACAGTTGCTGCAGACTTTGAAAGAAGTGGTTTTATTTTGCAGCTCCTGGTCTTGTTCTTATAGTAACCCATCTCTTAGGCACATGGCATCGATTAATAAAAGGGTAGATTTACATGGGTGCTTATACAATTGGTTTCTGGAATGATTATGCCAAATGTTGCTTCATGAAAGAAAGAATATAATATATGCTGACATTTACTGATATGAAGAGTAGTTTTAAGGGGTGATGGTGATTACAAAATTCTGGCATGGAGGGAAATGGGTCTTTTGCATAGGAAGGAGAGCTAGCAATCACAGCATAGTTGGAATTCACACTGCATATTGATTTTCCACTTGGTGCCACAAATCTTATCCACACTGTATTTCTGAGAGGTAGGCTAGGTGGAGACAGAGTGATTTGCCCCAGGCAACCTAGTGAGCTTCAAAAGATGAGCAAGAATGTAAATCTTTCTTTCTAATTTTCAAACCCAACACTGCCTACTAAACAAGACTGGTAGGACTCACTTGAGGAAACCACCAACGTTGTAGGGGTTTTCTGGAGACTGGAGGGGAGATTTAAGAAGGGGAAATCTTTATCTTTATCCCTTAATAATAAGATCTGGCTTAAAAACCTGACTTTAATTTCTCAGAAATGGAGAACATTGTTTGCTTCTTAATCCCAGGATCCTTATGTATGTAACTTTATATCTGTGGCACCTTGGACTGGGAAGACATAGTCATTCTGCAATCTCCATCTTCAAACCATGACTGCAAGCTGGCATCATGGCTGCAACACCCAGTCTAATTTCTGCAGGTGTTTCACCCGCAGGCCCCACCAATTCTCCCACCCTCTGCTTTGCCTGATGAAGAGTTGTGACATTTGGGTTGGTCTGAATAACTGGATTTTTGAGTTAATGATAAGAGCATTGGTGGGTGGGCGGAGGCAAAAAATTATTATTGCTAACTAGCAAATCACCATGCAATGGCAGTATTTCAGATTTCTGTGGGAAAAGAGAAGCAAGCTCCTTAGATTGCACCCCAGCACTGCATCAAGATACGATGACATCATTCCTCAGTCATTTACATTAACCACTTTGCAGAATAAAGGTTGTTATTTTTAGCTGCTTAAGTACAACTTCAACCACTATGACTCCCTTCCATGTGCCACTTCTTCAGGGTTAACAGAAAAATAATTATAGATAATGACATGGAGACAGTGATCTATGCTTTTAAGCTATAGACACTGAGCCTGAACAATGACAAAGACCACTAACTTCACACATAAAGTATTTTAAATTTGCTTCTCTCATCCATCTTTGTTTTGGCTAAAATGTTGCATTGTTCCCTATCTCCCACAAGCATCTGTGCTTGTCTTTACAGCCCCCTATTCTCCTGGGATAAAACCTTCCTCCGTTGAAGTGCATACAACAGTTTAATATTCTGTACTTCAGTTTCCAGCAGTTTAAGTTACCTTCTATGGAAATTAAACAATACACTTTGAATGCTTGTTTTCTCTACAATACCATGTCTGTGTCACTGCCCAAGGTGGACTAAATGATACGAAGGCACCACATCTTTGAAACAGCAGGGAACTCTAATCTTTTCAGGTCCTTCTGCATTTATTATGGAAATTGCATCCATTTCTTCCTTGCTTTCACTAGATAGGCACAGCAAAATGTTGTAGTTAATCATCATGAGGAAAAGGAAAACAATAAAAGGCCCAAGAAAACTGTCCTCTTTCATCTTTCTACATATGTTTTCTTCCATCCTAGTGTATTCTGGAGAGACAAGAGTTCTTAATCGTGGCCTAAGGGAAGCCAGTGTGGCATGCATAAGTGAGCAGTCTGGAGCTGGAGGTGGACAGTCTCCTGATGAAACCCACCTGCTTGGATGCAACCCTGTAGGCCCATATTCTGTAGGCTCTCAGAGTGGCAGCCACTGCTAGCAACACTAATGATAATTGTCTATAAAGGAGATGTGTGTGAGAGAGGCAACAACCTAGTGCACACTGGTGTCAACACACCCCTGCACATGGCTATTTAATTCAATGTGCTCAGCTTTATGTGCTCCATTACCCCTCATGCAACTACTTCTACTCATGGTATTGGCATCTTGCCCTCAGCATGATGAGCAACCACCATCTCTGGATCGGGGCCCTGTTTCAGATTTTTGTTGCAGTAATGGGAAGATACAGGGAAGAGGACTAAGTCTGTGAAAGTTGAAATTCAGAAAAGTTCAAAGGGTGCACTTACCGTAGATGGCTAAATTGTGGAGGGGTTTAAGTGTAAAATAAAAGGAAAGTATTTTGAGAGCTCCTCTTATGGTTACTTTTTCATGCATGGTAACAACAATAGTAGTCATATCAGTACAAGATAAGCAGACACTTCTTTGGTGAAGCAAAGGGATTGCAAAGCAAAGAGATATCTTTGGTATGCTTACCCTGTACATAAGCCCAATTAATTAAGCTCAGTTAGTTGAACAGAAATATGCTCCTGAGGAATAATCAAGTGCTGTATGAAACAGAAGGAGGGTGATTGCTTGTTTCCCACTAAACACCCAAAATGGCATTATTGGCCAGGAGCTGGTAATATAAACAGGCCCTTAGCATTACTGTGTTTCACTTAGCAGAGGTGCAGCACTTTCCAGCTAGTGACAGGTAAGAAGAACTGCTGGAAATTTGGAAACCTCACCTCTGCCAAACCCCACCTCCTCATCTGAACACTTGTTTTGGAGGCTTCATAAACCAAACATAGACTTTCTGTTATGTACTGAAGTTCTCACCCTGGGCCAGAAGGGGGGGTACTGTAGATAGTTCAGGTCCACATATGCAAATAAGAGATCGAAAGTGACGTTCAGTGATTGGATAGTTACAGAAAATGGTTACTGTTGCATTCTGGTGGAGCTCTATATAAGCAGGCTGGCTGAACCCTTCAGTTCAGTTCTGTTCTGGCCTGTGAATAAACAAGAGCTGTTTGAAGAATTGCTGTGTCGTCTGATATGTTCACCCACAACTTAACACTCTCCCTAGGTTGAACTTCTGGGAACCTCTCACTGTGCTAGCATGCAGCCATTAAAAGAGATTAATCAGATGAGTTTAATCACTATGTTTATTTTGCTTTCTTTAATTGTATAATTTCAGGTTATACCTTTTTGTATCACATTACTATTTTGCCTCATTATTTATAGCATTACCCCCCTTCTTAATATACCCCTATATTTCAAAAACTACTAACTAGGAATAATTCTTCATGCTTCTGCTTATGTAGATTTTTGTCCACATAGTTTATGTCATAATAAATTCATTAGTCTTTAAGGTACTGAAGGAATTTTTCATATTTTTGCTCTGGGCCTACCTCCTTCTGATCCAGAGGCATGTTCAGGAGAGTAATTAAAACAGAATTGTATGGGGTGGGATTTTCTTGAGAGGAGGTAATTATTACCATTTCATACTCTCCAAGTAAAGCTTTTCAAATGCAAGAACAGAGAATGCATTTTATTTTAATTCAGAAAATAAGCATACCTCAACTATTAGATGATTGGAGAAAATAGATATAGTATTTGCCTTGCTTTTTAGCATCAGGAGTTATCCCTTGAAGAAGTAATTGGATAGCATGTGTCTACAGTGGTACCTCGGGTTACAAACGCTTTGGGTTACAAACACTTTGGGTTACAAACTCCGCTAACCTGGAAGGAGTACCTCGGGTTGAGAACTTTGCCCCAGGATGAGAACGGAAATCGCGGTCCACAGGTGCAGCAACAGCGGCAGGCCCCATTAGTGAAAGCACACTTCTAGTTAAGAACAGTTTCAGGTTAAGAACGGAACGAATTAAGTTCATAACCCAAGGTACCACTGTATACACTTCCACAGTTAAGAGAAAATCTAGTCTCACACTTGACTGAAATTTATTTATTGTGTGTGTGTGTGTGTGTGTATTTGTAAAAAAAAAAATAACCTCAACACAGTTCATCACACACATTCCTCCAAACACCTCCATTGTGCCTCATAGAGTCTTCCGCATGTATTATTCCAGATGCAGGCCAAGGAATGTAGTATATATTGGAATATTATAAGTTCTATTCATCAAGAAACCAAAAGTCACTTGGCCACACTTTCAGGGTCAGACTTCCCTCATGGGTATTAGTGAGTGTGGGTCTTGATTCCAGAATGTGTCCCAAAGAACCGTCCAAAAAGCACATGTGACATGTATCTCCATCTAAAGCAGATCACAAGAAAGGGGGGGGGGAGCTCACTTCAAAAATAGGATTTAAATCTCCTTTCAGTTTGGAAAATTTAAATACTATTTAGACAGCTTGCTGAGTGTATCTCTTACAAGTTATTTCAGTGACTTCAAAGGCAGCTGTCTTCTTTTGGTTTAATTTGGGGGTTTTTTAAATCACATTATTGCCTGATACATGCAACAATTATCTCCAGTTGTACATATATGGGTCACCCTTACAACATCAGAGACTGAGAATTTCTACTATCACAGCTGCCTAAAGTTGTAACTAGGAGTGCTGCAAGTGTTGCTCACCTCTCCTAAAACTTCTCCTCAGAATTATATGTACATTAACGAACGACAGGGAAATCATAGCACCTGTTTATTCCTGGCCATTCCACTGAATGGGAGACCTTTCCTCTCCTGCATTTTTTTTAAAAAAATAATTTAAAATGCAGTAAAATGGCTACATATAAATTCAATAAAACAGAATGCAGCACAAAGCAATATATAGTGTAACAATAACAGTTCCAAAGCAGCTCAAAAAACTTGCATTTTGTTTTTTTTAATGAACAACTCCATTTTGAATTTCTTCTCACCATCAAGATTTTGGTGCAATTCATAATACTTATTAACTGGTAAATAGAGCAGAAAATCGAATCTCTTGCTACCAAATAGTCAATGAGTAGGAATATTTAAAACCCAGAACTATTTGGAGTGACACGACACAAATGGGCGTAGCTTCTTGTTCATTTCCACAGAGGCAAAGCATTATGGAGAAGTAACAACCTGGGATAGCTAGGTTGGTAGAGCATGAGACTCAAAATCTCAGGGTTGTGGGTTTGAGCCCCATATTGGGCAAAAGATTCCTGCATTGCAGAGGGTTGGACTGTTACGATATGGATGCAATGCAGCTGCAAAGTGCTAGCTTGAAAAGTAAACATGATGGGAATGTTGGGACTGCCCGTGGGAAACAGAGGGACAGTCAATTCACAGTGCGAAGCACCGGAATTAGCTCAGAGTGTAATATGAGCTCTTCCGTTTGTTCCTGTCCAGGAAGTGTTAGTTACTAGACTGCTGGAGCTTGAAGAGAGCAGTCATGTTTTTTGTAATGCTGCAAAGACAGAAATAAAGGCATGTAAATACGTTTCTGTCTAACTCTTTCCCCTGCCAGGGGGCAGGAAAGAGGGGTGTGTTCTTCTCACGCTGAGAAGGATCGCCTATTGCGACCTAGCCTGGATCTTGCTGGGGAATGCAGCCAGGGAGGTCAACAGGAGATCAAGCCGGGTGCCTGGGAGAGTTGCCAGTTTCTCCTGATAAAGGCTTGACTTCCGACATGGACTAGATGATCCTCAGGGTTCCTTCCAACTCTAAAGTTCTCTGATTATTATTTGCTCCTATCTCAACAGCCATTTTAGCTGCTCCCCAGTTTATATGGGAATATCCACAGCATTTTTAAGACAACTGCCGTATTATTTTCCAAGGCAGCATTTAATATATGTGAGGGCTGGTAGAAGGGACAGGGGAACAGCTCTTCCTCCTTCCACTTCTGCCTCATTTCCTTCTCCTTAAAAACATTGCTCCTTCCCTCTCCACAATGTATGCCCCTTCTCTTCTTTCCTGCCTAGACATTCCCTCCCCTTTACAAAGACATGGTTACTGCTCCAATTCCTAGGAGTGTCAATGTCATTTATAAACTGTATTTCCATATATTATGCATCTAAAGTGTGAGGCCACTACAGACGTAAGACCTGCGCAATGGAAGAGCGTTAGGCACAGTACTGGAGGCACATGTGACCATATGTTTTTGCTGTTCATGGAAAACACTTTGGGTGAAAACTTTTAAAACAGGGTGCATAGGTTTTTTGTTACAACTTGTGTAAAGGAGCAGGAACTGTGTTAATGAAGTATCTGAGAAAAAGATGCACTCATTCCTAAATCATATATATATATTGAAATATACTCAGAGTCGCAAGGTGATTTCATGCTCTTTATTCAGCTCATAGTGGTGAGGAGGAATGAATGAAAGGCCCTTCAAAGTATCTGCTTTATATACATTATTTACACAATGGGCTGCACATGATTGGCTAATTCCGGAATTCTACTGTAAGCCAATCAGGTTGTGGATTCACTTCAATCTGGAGCATGATTGGGTGATTCCTGCCAACCAATCATACTGCTGCATTGTTCTAGGACCAATCATACTGCTGCATTCTGAATCCTATTGTTCTAGGACCAATCAGAGTGCTGCCTTTTGGATCCTATTCGACTCAGTACATTATATATATATATATATATATATATATATATATATATATATATATACATACATATATATCGTAACCAACGGCCAAACTAGATGTGATGTTAATTGTGTGACTGCAATTAGGGGAGGGGGTTTAACTCTTTTTCTCTCTGCCACAGTCTATTGATAAGCTACGGCTTATGTTTAAAGGAAGCTCCCATTGATGAAAAATGCAAATGAAAGATTCTGATGCAATTTTCTGGGAGCAGGGAAGGAAGTTACAGCCTCCTATGCCCCATGATTCTGAGACGGCTCAGGCTTCCCAGTGAGTGACTATTATTTAATTTATTTATTTATTTATTTATTTATTTATTTAATTTGTATACCGTTCTTCATCTGAAGATCTTGGGGTATCTTTAGATGCATAAATATACAAAATAAAAACACAAAATACATAATAGAACAAGAACAAAATAACCTAAAATGTCACATCTAGTTTCATCCGGAATCCTGGTTTTACAACAGTGGCCTATATTCGAAAGTGAGAAATCTTTTTGAAAAGATGGAAAGTCAGCGCTTGATTGCAACATAATTTTAGGAACAACCCTCTGGACAGAAATTTCTGTA
Source organism: Podarcis erhardii (assembly GCF_964252035.2). NCBI lineage: Eukaryota > Metazoa > Chordata > Lepidosauria > Squamata > Lacertidae > Podarcis > Podarcis erhardii. The sequence continues at coordinate 48,634,816 of NC_138513.1, read as the reverse complement.
GATCAGTATTTCCCAAACACCTGGCAGCTGAAGCCCTTTCCCTTTCTGAATTAAAATCTAAAGGTACACTGAGATAGCACAATAACTTTAAAAGTTGTACGTAAATATGTTACCATTTTATGTGATCCTAGAGAACAAGGGTGCCAATTTGAATAAAGTATTATGGGGGCCCAGTTAAGCTCTGCCCCGCATAATCGATCACATGATGCAGTGCACATACACCATTTGAATGGAAATGCCCATCAACTTTGTAGGGGCCTGCCCCCCTCAAATATTGCATTGCGGGGGCCAAAGCCCCCATGGCCCCTAGGCATTGGTGCCTATGCTAGAGAAGCCTCTCAACAGGACAAGCAGAGAAAGCAGTTGCCAAAGGGGGTTACTCTTCCTGCAGCAATTGGTCCACAGCTGTGTAAATGGTTTTAACCTTAATCATCCAGGAAAATGTTTATCTGTTGGTTTACTAAGGAAAACAGGAATCCTGAGAATTGTTCCTGCAGGACACACACTTTACTGCTATACATTCTGAAAGTTATTCTTATGCTCAGTCCTGCCCCTGGCAATGAGTCTCAAAATCTTGCCATGTCTAGTGAGTCAAATATTAGGGGATTCTGGATACTACAAGAGCAGTCCAACATGGAGCACCACAAGTTTAGAGGTTGCTTCAGCACTAGTTAGGTTCAAAATTGGCAGCTTTCAAGTTCATGCTGCTTCCTCGTTTGCCCTGACCCACAGCACTTGAGGAATTGGGCATCCTCCTTACAAGGAGTGTTCAGAAGGAGCTGTCCTTGAACTACCGGATGGGCACTTTGACTCCAGCTTTCCACACACTGCCACCTCTGCATCTGAAGCCCAGGGAGTAAACTTGCTGGGTTTGATAGGAGGGAATAGAATGAAGCAGGGGGTTGGGATTTCTCCAAATGAAGCAGGGGGTTGGGAGGCCTCCTCAAGTGGAATATCTTCTCAGGGGAGGTCTTCAAAGGGTTATTGGTCTTTGCTAACGTCTCTGCAACCCCATCAGTATTTGGGCCAGCAAGAGGGCCTGCTGAGGTCTCATGAAGTTCAGGGTAGGTTGGTGGGATACAAAACAGTGTAGCATCCAGCAGTAGAATAATTCACCTTCAGCAGAGGCTGAAAAGAAAGAGGTAAAGCCAGACCAGCACATTTACAGCAGGCAGCTTCCTTTGTGGGCATTTTGTGCTTACAAAGGCAATTAATTAATTTCTCAGGACACACCATTTGGGAATGTCTACAGTAGACCAATCCTTAAAATGTTATTGTTAACTAAGACCCAATTATAGTATTTGCACAATTATGAGGTAATGATTGAAGGGAGCTAAATCCTTTAAATGCTTCTGCGGCTTGATCACCTCCTACTGAGAGGCTTCTCTAGTGTGACACAGTTCAAAGCAGCCCTTCTGAAGGTGGCAAAGTCGTCCTATTCCACCCTCTCATTTTAAAGCTGCATCAAAATCAGCAGATGACCGTTATAAGTGAGAGAACTCTGAAAGAGATTCTTGGTGTTTTCACACCAAGGAGGGGATGAAAAAACTTGTTCCATAATAAAGTGAGTGTGATGTCAAAGGTTTTGTTAATATTCACACCGGGGATGCAGAGGGTCAGGGTTGGGATGAAGGAGACTTGAATTCAAATCGCTGTTCAGAGATGAAGCTCACTTGGCAGCGGGGGGGGGGGGGAGTGTTTACCAAAGAAGCAGACCAAAACCATGCATTTCTTAGGGCAACACCTTTAGACAGGATGACTAGGTACAAATTATTCAATCTAACAACCCACAAGATAAAAGCAAAGTAACTTTCAGGAAAGGCAGACATGCCATCTCCTCAGTTTGTAAGAGAACCTAGCTTTTGTTAACTCTTTGACCATTACCAATATTTGGTTCTAATACAGTGGTACCTCTGGTTATGTTCTTAACCTGAAACTGTTCTTAACCTGAAGCACCACTTTAGCTAATGGGGCCTCCTGCTGCTGCTGTGCCGCCGCCATGTGATTTCTGTTCTCATCCTGAAGCAAAGTTCTTAACCTGAGGTACTATTTCTGGGTTAGTGGAGTCTATAACCTGAAGCGTATGTAACCTGAAGCGTATTAAAGGATTTGCTTTTGCGTGTTGCATTTTGCTCTCAATGGCAAGCAGAGCTTCCAGTGCAGAAAGTAAAGATTGGTTTTAGAGATCAGGAGCACTTCCTTTAATTCACAAGGTCACAGACAGATTCTGTTTACTTTTCTCAACTAGAGGTGCTCACCAATAATAGTCAATGCTAAACTTCTCCTTGGTTTTGCTGCTGACAAAGCTGCCCAAATATTGCTTAGGCAGTCAGAAATGAGATGCACTAAGCCAAGTTGGAAACATATTTTGCCATAGCATCAGAAAAGACAACAACACAAAACTACCTTTTTGGATCCCCACCCCCATAAAAATGATAACATTTACCTATGTTTACTTCATTGATATTTCATTAAATTCAGCACTGGGTAGGCAACTTTAAGGAATTGCAATCTATGCTGCTGCTGCTCTTGCAGCCGCCACAGAACAAACAGTTCACCTCATTCAAGGTCAAACCATAGTAGGGAAAACTCTTAACTGGAATCTGAACAGCTATTGTAGGCTTTGCGGTCATGCTGCAGAAGACAATTAATGGACTACAGCCTGCACTAGAAGTGGATATTGGTTTTCATCTGATGCTTATTAGTTTGCATTCCAGGAGGTACCTTCTGTGTCATAATGATAATCTAACTTTAATAAAGTTCACAAAGTGGCAAACAGGTAAATAAGGTCTAAAGTCTGATAAGACACAGTGGTGCCCAAAATGTTTTGTTTATTTATTTAAGACCATTTCTGCACTGCTTAGTATATAAAAACTATTGTTATTATTATTATGCTGCCCATCTGAATGATTGCCCCAGCTACTCTGGGTAGCTTCCAGCAAAATATAAAAAACAATAAAACATCAAAAATTAAAAACTTTCCTGTACATGACTGCCTTCAGATGTCTTTTATAAGTAAGATATTTGTTTATTTCCTTGACATGTGATGGAAGGACATTCCACAGGGTGGATGCCACAACAATAAGGCCCTCTCCCTGGTTCCTTGTAACCTCACTTCTCGCAGTGAGGGAACCACCAGAAGGCTCTCAGAGCTGGTTCTCAGTCTGAACAATGGGGGTGGAGATGCTCCTTCAGGTATCCAGGCTGTTTAGGGCTTTAAAGTTCAGCACCAATACTTTGAATTGTGCACGGAAATGTACTGGGAGCCAATGTACATCCTTTAGGACCGCTGGTATATGGTCCTGACAGCTGCTCCCAGTCACCAGTCTGGTAGCTGCATTCTGGATTAGTTGTAGTTTCTGAGTCACCTTCAAAGGTAGTCCCAGGTAAAGCACATTGCAGTAGTCCAAGCAGAAGATAGCCAGAGCATGTACCACTCTGGTGAGACAGTGCACAGACAGTAGGGTCTTAGCTGGCATACCAGATGGAGCTAGTATACAGCTGCCCTGGGCACAGAATTGACCTGTGCCACCATGGACAGCTGTGAGCCCAAAATGACCCCAGGCTGGTCTTTCAGGGACACAATTACCCCATTCAGGACCAGGGAGTCCCCCACACCCACCTGCCCCCTGCCCCCTAGAAACAGTACTTCTGTCTTGTCAACCTCAGTTTGTTAACCCCCATCCACTCCCCAACTGCCTCCAGACACTCACACAGGACATTCACTGCCTTCATTGGTTCTGATATAAATGAGATTTGGGTATCATCCACATACTGGTGAACACTCAGCCCAAACCCCCTGATGATCTCTTCCCGCCTCTTGGCCAGGTAGTCTCCCCCACTCCTCCTCATCTAGCCAGTTCCTGACATTATTTGACCATTGTTGGTCAGGTGTTGAACAGGAGGAGAATAAGCACTGCGGAATGACCAAGGCAGAGGAGGACATTCCAGATGCTTCATGGAATACTGACTTTCCTAAGAATCAAGCCTGCTTTTCCCTTCATAGCATGGCTCTGAGTTCTGCTTCTTGATCACACTGATTCTTCCTCTCAGTTGTCTTGTTCAGCAAAAAGCAATACTCAGTAAGCCATTTTATGTGGTGTTTTGAATTTAAAAGGGTATCTAATATGAATGGTATGATCCATGTCAGTTGGAAAATTATTCAGTAGTTGGGTTGCAGGAAGCAATCCAGAAGAATCCATTTCCCAAACAAAGAAGATAAACAGTGGCGGAGAGGTGATTTGTGAGGATGAAGTGGTACTGGACACTTCCCATGGCAGCCATCCCTCCCAATTACTATTCTCTCAGCTGGGTTTGGGGGCTGGAAATGAGCCAGGAGGGTGTGCTTAATTAGTGACAAAGGAATAGTGACCCAGAGGCATTCACTTTTGCAACTTTGCATATTCCAAAGCTGAGCAAACAAGCCTGGTTCAAATTAGACCTTCCACCTGCCACAAAATCACAGTCAATGATATTGTACTGAAGAGTGGTAAAGATATAACATCCCATCAACCACATCCTCAGTTAGTGCCATCTGTGCAGTTCCATTGATGTCCGTCTCACACATATTTAAACTGCCTGCAGATCTGGCCCATTGCAATTGGGTACTCATGCCAGATGTTAATGTTGCTCACTACAAAGTGTTTGCACTTGGCTTCACTGAGCAGATCAAGGAACTTTGGGATTGACCTTCTGCTCATAAAGTACACAGAGTCAGTGTGAGAAGGTCTGTTGTGAGATGGACACATGCCAATACTGTCATATGAAAAGCAGATGTGTCTAACAGCTGGATTGTCTCGACCTCCCAGAAACAAATAAAGCCTACAATGAAAGAATATAATGTGTGGTCTGAGTAGATGGATGAGTGTGTATTATGGTTGGTTTCGACACTTATTAAATAATCAATTGAGGAGCGACCTCACCCCACACAAGAGTCGAGCAGTGGGGAGCCTGGCCAGCCAACGAGGCACTTAGTGGGCGTGAACCCGGTGCTCCTTTCCACGAGCATTGGAGCATTGGGCCGGGCTGTATGGGGGTGCCTGCTTTGTGCCCCCTCAAAAATTCACAACCGGGGCCGTGATCCCTCTGCTGCCCCCCCCCCATGCCGCTGCACAGCAGCCTTGAGTTCCAGACCTTTTGCTTCTTTTTTGAGCCTGTTAAATTGGATGGGAACATTTGAAGTGGCCCATTGGTCCATCGAGCTTAATCATTTACACAAAGTGGCAGCAGCTCTGAAGGATGCCCCTTTGACACAACAGTTATTGAACCTGGGATCTTCTTCATGATAAGCATTAGTTCTGTGACAAAAATGGAAGACAACCTGTATTTAAAGCTTCAGTCAACTAACTCTGCCAGTTAAGTGGCTACTTGCAGCCTTATGCCCCATATATAAAAGATTTCTATAAGATTTCTGTGCTTTTATCACTTTGCTTCTTGTTAACAGTTCAAATGATGTCATTTGATCAACATGTCACTTGACGGACATCTCAATTAAGCCTTTTCGAAATACAACTATGTAAATAATATTAATAATACAAAATAAATGTTGCAGGGAATCTCTCTGTTAACATTTATTTTTATCCAACATGCAAATGAGTAAAAATTGTGAGCAACAGGAATGTTAACAAGCTGCCTCATTATTAGTGGAATTTTAATAGCATCTCCTGAGAATGAATGGCAGATCCCGCAGGAGTGGCCTACATGCTGGATTGACTGACTGATTCCCTGAGGACAGGTCTGGATGCCTGGCTGCCTTTCTCAAGACTTGCAGATAGGCAGAGCTTATTAGCTGACTCCTCATCAGGCATTTAGGCTGGCAAACAAATGGTGGGTTTCTGTGATACAGTGATCCCGCTTTGCAGGAAAGGTGTAACACACACACACGGTAAAGTGTTGAAAGTGTACTTTAAAAAAGAACGTAATGTTGGTCATCTGTATTTGTTGGTCATCTGTAATTTACCACTGTAAATTACTTAAATGATGTCCTAACTTCTGTTGCGCGGGTGGCGCTGTGGGTAAAATCTCAGAGCCTAGGACTTGCCGATCGTCAGGTCGGCGGTTCGAATCCCCGCGGCAGGTTGTGCTCCCGTTGCTCGGTCCCAGCGCCTGCCAACCTAGCAGTTCGAAAGCACCCCTGGGTGCAAGTAGATAAATAGGGACCGCTTACTAGCAGGAAGGTAAACGGCATTTCCGTGTGCTGCGCTGGCTCGCCAGATGCAGCTTATCACGGTGGCCACGTGACCCGGAAGTGTCTTCGGACAGCGCTGGCCCCCGGCCTCTTAAGCGAGATGGGCGTGCAACCCCAGAGTCGGACACGACTGGCCCGTATGGGCAGGGGTACCTTTACCTTTACCTTTAACTTCTGTTGTCTATGTTCTAGTAACCTCTAGATTTGTTGTTGTTTGTTGTTTAGTTGTTTAGTCGTGTCCGACTCTTCGTGACCCCCTGGACCAGAGCACGCCAGGCACTTCTGTCTTCCACTGCCTCCCACAGTTTGGTCCTCTAGATTAGATTACTTCAATATGTGGGGCTGCCTCTGAAGATGGTCCAAAAATTTCAGCTGGTGCAGAATTCGGAGGCTAGGTTGCTCACGAGGGCAAGACAGTTTGAACATATAATGCTGATCCTAGCCTGACTGCCCTGGCTGCCAATCACTTTCTGGGCCCAATTCAAAGTGCTGGTTTTGACCTATAAAGCCTTTAAATGGCTCAGGACTGCAATACCTCAAAGACCTCCTCTCCCCATATGAACTGACCCGAACCCTGCAATCATCATCTGATGCCCTTCTTTGTGTGCCTCTTCTGTGAGAAGTCTAGAGAACAGCAACACAAACGGGCCTTTTCAGCAGTGGCTCCCTGTCTGTGGAATGCTCTTCCCAGAAAGACTCGCCTGGCACCTTCATTCCATATCTTTAGGCACCAGGTGAAAACGTTTATCTATAGCCAGCCCTTAGACTTGATTAAACAATGAACTCAGCTATACAGCTGCAAATACAGTAAAATGTTTTAAATGTGTTGTGAAGTGCAATATACAAATGTGACACTAGATGGCGACAGTGAGCTATTCCAAATTCAATGTATTTTTCAAAAAAAAATTTAAAAAAAGGATTTTCACAGCGTTTTTAATATGTGTGTAGATTCCATCAATCTATGGCCTTTTAAATGTGTCTGTGGGTGGGGGCATTATTGCTTGTTGTTATGTTATAGCTTTTGCATTTTTACACTATAAACTGTCCTGTGATGTTTGAATGGAGAGTGGTATATATATTTAATAAACAAACAAACAAATTATTATTTATTATTATAGTCAAACTGCAGACAGGGGAGGGGAGGGGGCTAAAATTGCCTCAAGCCATGGCAGTGAGTTCCCTGCAGAGGCAGGCTTTTTAAACCAAGGTGTTCTAACTAGCCGGTTCCCACTTATCCTTCCACATTGGGGCACGGCTGTGGTCTGAAGGCACATGATGCACAATTGCAGCGATGTTGATGAAGATAAGCCAGTGTCTAGTTTCAAAATAGGGGTCCACCTGGAAAACTTTATGTATCTCACTTTAAGTTAGCTGAAGAAAGGTGGGTGCAAATGTAACATATAAATTTCAAAGTTCCTAATTCTTGACAGTTGGTGTTCTATAATGGCTAAGGGGTTGAGCTGTGAACCAGGGAGCCCTGATGCTGTGAATAATGAGGGATTGATTATAACAAGAAGTCGCCCAGCTTTTCAAAATGTATTTTTTCAGTGATGGATTCTTAACCTCCCCATTACTGATACACAAGCAATCCACAACTATAATAATCATTGCCAATAAGAGAGAACAAAAACCTTATGCCTCAGAGCTATATAACCAATATCCTTTTCAGATTAGGTTAGGTTAACATCAGCTTTTTAAAGATGTCTTGCAAATATGTTTTCAGGTGGAGTTTGCCAGTCATCAGAGGCTATCTAGAATCTTTCCAAGCTGTCTTGGAAGCTTTTTTGCAAGGCAGAATAGAAATCTTTAAAAGTAAATAAAATTCATTTTCCTAGCCAACTAGATTGATGATATAATAGGGTTATCACAAAGCAGTCCTCAACATCAGAATACTTTTTAAATTGTTGTATAATTAATTATATAATAAGAAACTATGTGGCAAAGGCTCTGATTACAGAGTCTCCAAGTTTAGATACAAAAGCAACAACACAACAGAGTGTTAAGCCTGGAACTAGCAATTGGGGGGGGGGGTGTGATCTTATTTCAACAGTGAATAGGGTGGCCACTTATGCAAAAAGAAGAAATGCATCACTCAATAATATGAAGTTGGACACGACTAAACGACAACAACAACATCTTTGCATAATATTTTATATGCTAATTTATATGTATAGATGCAAATTTAGAAACAATTATTATAATATAAATTAGAAATACCATATGTCTCACCATAATAGAGAAAATTGCCACCAAATGATCTGTGATCCTGCTCCTTCCACTCTCCAGATATTAACTGGTCTCTGCTCTTGCTTCTTGCCTTTGAAACTTACTCCCTTCAAATAGCAACCCTTCAAATAGAGAGGTCTGTCCTCAAACAAGAGACGGTCCTCTGTAAAGTAGGGCAGCTGGCCATTCTAACAGCAAAAGAGCATGCAGATAAAGGCTGCCGAAACCTCCTTGCATCTGGTATTTTGCTCTCCACAGTTCATTTCTTTACACTGAAGTTTTTGAGTATTTTCACAGGCACAGCTCCTTAACCATAAATTCAGGCCTATTAAATCCATCAGGTTTGACCTTCTTTATAAGATTCATTTCCCGTGTTACAGTTGGCCTCACGTTATCATTTGAACCCTTCTGTCCATATTTTGCATGCGTTTTTGCTGCACACAATAGTTCTGCAACATTTTGTCGGAACCACATTTAATTATCACACTCCCAAACAGTGTTTGGATGACAGCCAGCAAAATAACAGCAGCTACTCTCAAGGCCTGGCTCACTTTCAATATACTGTATTTTTTGCTCTATAAGACTCGCTTTTTCCCTCCTAAAAAGTAAGGGGAAATGTGTGTGCGTCTTACGGAGCGAATGCAGGCTGCACAGCTTTCACTGCACAGCCATCCCTCTTGCTGTTCTGGCTTCTGAGATTCAGAATATTTTTTTTCTTGTTTTCCTCCTCCAAAAACTAGGTGCATCTTGTGGTCTGGTGCGTCTTATAGAGCGGAAAATACGGTAAATGTGCAGTGATCCTCTCATAGGGGGAGGTTAGCAGATATAATAGAGAGGAGAACAATCGATCTATTCCTGACACTCTTTCCTCCTAACGCCTTTGTACGCAAGCAAAGTCTGACTGTAGATGGAGCCAGTTTGAGCTATATATGTGAGCACCACGTCGTCGTCCTCATCATGGGAGGCAGAAATGGAAAGCCAACGTTGTCATTTCCTAATGAAAAGCAGCAATTCAATTAGCTCCTGTTGGCGCCATCACCCTCTCGTGCCGCATGTGACTGAGTTAGAGGCCCCCAGACAATAGGCCCATACAGATGATTCACAATAATTCCGTGCCTGAGTTGTGATCTGGCTTCGCAGCACCTGCCGCAGCTGATGGCCCCATCTGTGCTCCTCGGAGAGTGTGACACATGATGACAACACTTAACAGGCCTGGTGTCATTTCGCTTCCTTTGCTCTTGTTTTGTATCAATGAAAGTGAATTTTGAGATGGTAGGGGGGGCACGTACACACACACACACACACACCTTACTAGAATTGCTGCACTATTATAAGCAAGCATTAAGTACACTGTGGATGGAAGCAGAGGGACCCAAATCTTACTTTTAATGGAACTGTTTCTATCATTCATTATGTTAGCAATAGACCGTGTGTATGAATGGGATCGAGGAAGCTTTATTTTCATCCTCTGAATGCATGCAGCAAAAAAAAAAAAAAAAAAGAGTAGCAAGAGGAGTTAACACAACTAGCTTTCCAAATAAGAAGTTCAAATTTTAAAGTGTCAGCCCCATGCAACCTATAAATTAATTTCTCCCTGAAATGTTCTACCCTCTGGGCCCACTTGAAAATAACTGAGGCCCACCAGTCATGGGCAGAACTAGTTCCGCATGTTGCGGTGGATCCCCCTTCTGCCACCAATTGCGGCGGACCCCACCTCTGTATAACTCCATAACCTCAGGTTCGCTTAGGGTTTTTGTGCGAGGTAAAACTTTGATTCTTGGAGACACAGGCATAAGTTGAACAAATAAGAAAGATTTATTTTACAGAAAAAAGTTGGTAAAACAAAAGATGTGTCAGGAGATGATTCTTTCAGGAAACAGTTAACTTCCTTATAATTATGCAAAATCTAGTGGATGGTACAGGCTTCTAAGCAAGGTAGTAAATGTACAGCTTTAAAACTTCTGTTGCTTAATTTCAGCTATTACTCTTCAGTTAGATATTGCAGGTTTCTAGACTGGATGGTAAATGCTTAGCTTATTTCAAGTTATTGTTGAAATTGTTCAAGTTGCTGCAGTGTTACAGCTTAATACTTTGGTTTTTAAGGCGGTACTTCCTCTGTCAGTTTCCCAACCTTTTCTCCCTCTGCTGAGGTACTTCTAGCAGTATAACAGAGCCAGGGGGTCCCCCCACCCCTCTTAACAGACTTGAGAGTCTTCTCTTTCTAGAAGATCTCTCCCCTCCTGACTGGAAGGAGACTTCATCCTCACAGCTTCTACTTCTCCTGCTCCAACTCAGCCCTCCAGTTCACTCCTGTCTGAACACTTCCTAGACACTACACATTGTCTTTCTATCAAAGCTCAGAGACTCCTTTCTCTAGCTGTAGATGGTTTCCTCAGAGTGGATGTTTCACCACTCAGAACCAATTCTCTAACTCTCCTCTCTCAAGCTCCCTGCTCAAACTATCTCCTTATGTGACCTCTTGGTCAGTAACGGCTCCTTTTATTTTCCCGCCCAAAGTGCTGTCTCCGCCCCCCTCTGACTGACTGCCTTGGTAGCCAATCAGAGAGAGGCTCCAGCCCACTAGTGGAATTCTGAGGCACTGCATCCCAGACTCTGTCTGGCTCTGCTGTCCGTCACACATGTATATGAAACTCATTTCTGCCAAGGTTGCTCACAAACAGAGGGCAGAAGAGATGTCCAACAAATGACTTTGTTCACTGGTTGATTTGACACAGCCCTTGATTCCAATGTCAACAGTTGGATAAGGTTGATTTGATTTGATTGCCCTCCTGTTCCCCATGTAGATCTTTACACACACACTCCACATCCTGGGTTGTGCGGGACACACACACACACACACACACACCATTTTGTGATTCATCTCAGGTTCCAAAATGTCTTGGGCTGGCCTTGTGTAAATGAATTTGAAACACACAAACACACACAAATAACTAACTAACTACTTTTCTTTTAATAGCAGCACATCTTCTAATAATAATAATTTATTATTTATACCCTGCCCATCTGGCTGAGTTTTCCCAGCCACTCTGGATGGCTCCCAACCAAGTGTTAAAAACAGTACGGCGTTACATATTAAAAACTTCCCTGAACAAGCTGCCTTAAGATGTCTTCTGAATGTCAGGTAGTTGTTTATCTATTTGACATCTGATGGGAGGGCGTTCCACAGGGCGGGCGCCACTACCGAGAAGGCCCTCTGTCTGGTTCCCTGTTCTCTAGTGGCACAGAATTGGAAAAGACTGGAACATCTTTGTATCTCTTGTTGGAAAACGGAATGTATGGTCTATTGCTGTATCAGGAAAATTAACAAAGAGATTGCATACATTGAATAATACAAATGATGTAGACAATTTTGTTGAAATATGGCATCCTTTTATATAATAATTTTCTGATAACCCTGAAGAATGGAAACTACCAAAATCATAGATTCGACTGTGGAAACTTAACTAGATTGATCCGTCCTGGAAGGGACAGGGGCAGCAAGCTCGGATTTTGTATATTTCTTTCTCTTTTTAAAATTGTTAAATTTGGGGGGAAACAATATCATGGAAATGGATTTTTTTTCTCATCCATGATAATACAAGATTGGATCAACAGAATATATAATTAAGGTACAGTTGGTGGGGTGGGAGGACAGATTTGACCTAAAAATTTCCCTTTCAAAATGCTGACAACCTCCAGCATTTCACAACAGCAGCTCATATTATTTCAATGATATTATCTTTCTAATTTCCACAGGGGCTTTGATGAAACACTTCCCCACATACAGACAGTATACTAATTCAGTGTTTCCCAACCGGTGTTCCGCGGCACACTAGTGTGCCGCGAGACGTTGCCTGGTGTGCCGTGGGAGGGCACACTCATTGAAATTAGAATTAGACTTTTGCCCCCCGCCCGCCTTCAGAAGAGGTCCAGGACCTCTTTGCTCCCCCCTGCCTGCCTTCCCGGGAGAGCGGAGAAACGCAGCGTGTTTCTCCGCTGTCCCGGACAGCTTTTGAAGGCAGGCGGGGGGAGCAAAGACTTTCGCCCCCCGCCCACCTTCAGAAGAGGTCCAGGGCCTCTTCTGAAGGCGGGCGGGGGGCAAAGGTCTTTGCTCCCCCGTGCCTGCCTTCCCGGGAGAGCGGAAAGTCTTTGCTCCCCCCCTTCAAAAGCCGTCCGGGACAGAGGAGAAACGTGCTGCATTTCTACGCTCTCCCGGGAAGGCAGGCAGGGGGAGCAAAGACTTTTGCCCCCCGCCAGCCTTCAGAAGAGGTCCTGGACCTCTTCTGAAGGCGGGCAGGGGGCGAAAGTCTTTGCTCCCCCCACCTGCCTTCAAAAGCCGTCCAGGACAGCGGAGAAACACGCTGCTTTTCTCCGCTCTCCCGGGAAGGCAGGCAGGGGGGGAGCAAGGACTTTTGCCCCCCGCCCGCCTTCAGAAGAGGTCCTGGACCTCTTCTGAAGGCTGGCGGGGGGTGAAAGTCTTTGCTCCCCTCTGCCTGCCTTCAAAAGCTGTCCGGGACAGCGGAGAAACACGCTGCGTTTCTCCGCTCTCCCGGGAAGGCAGGCAGGGGGGAGCAAAGACTTTCACCCCCCGCCAGCCTTCAGAAGAGGTCCTGGACCTCTTCTGAAGGCGGGCGGGGGAACAAAAGTCTTTGCTCCCCCCGCCTGCCTTCAAAAGCCGTCCAGGATAGCGGGAAGCGCTTCCCTGCTATCCCGGACTGCTTTTAAAATGCTGGCGGTGGGGAGCAAAGCCTTTCGGCCCCCGCCGGCCTTCCTGGACCTCTTCTGAAGGCCGGAGGGGGGGGAAGGCTTTGCTCCCCACTGCCAGCATTTAAAAGAGGTCCCTGGAGATTTCCCTATAGGCTTTTCTTCTTGCGAAGCAAGCCCATAGGGAAATTCATCTTGCGAAGCGCCTCAAAAAACGGAAAACCCTTTCTTCTTGCGGGTTTTCAGTCTTGCGAGGCATTCGTCTTGCGGGGCACCACTGTATATATAGTCAATATAGGCACAGAGTTAATTTTTTAAACATTTTCTAATGGTGGTGTGCCTCGAGATTTTTTTCATGAAACAAGTGTGCCTTTGCCCAAAAAAGGTTGGGAAACACTGAATTAGCCTATACAGCTTGCCACATTAACCATGTGACTGGACACAATTTAGAGGAGATGGTATGTATCTGCTTGCAGTTTAAATTTACCAGCTTATCATTATGTCTGAACCATAGGAGCCAACTTTTAGGAGCTGCCGAAGTCCCTTTGGCTCCCCTAAGGTTGATGGGCATTGCCATTCAAATGGTTTGCGTGTGCCACATCTTGTGATTGATTATGCAAGGGAGGGCTTTCCTGCCCCTCCCATAAAAATATTGTATTCAATTTGGCACACCTGGTCTGAACTGTGAACAGTGAATAGTTTAAATTACCGTATTTTTTGCTCTATAGGACGCACTTTCCCCCCTCCAAAAATTAAGGGGAAATGTGTGTGCGTCCTATGGAGCGAATGCAGGCTCCTTGGCTTCAGCGATAGCAACGCAAAGCCTCCGAAGCGCAGAGGGAGCGCTCCCAGTCCCACCAGGAGATGCTGGGGACTGAACCTGATGCCTTCTGCATGCTAAGCAGTTGTTCTACCACTGAGCTATGGCCCCAGGTCACAATATTGCTGTCAGGATAAAATGGAGAAGGTGGAGGCTGAAGTGTGTATGTTCTGTGGAGGAAAGGTGGGATAGAAGTATAAGAAGGAATAAAGTATGTAAACTAGCCTATAAGTGAATAAACTACAGTATATTTTTAACTTACTCTCCTAATAATTTGTATATAAATTATAAAAGTGGTATATAAATTTTGTTAAATAAAAAAAGAGGAAATGTTCAGACTTTCAAACAGTATGTTATGCCTGAGCCTTCATTGCTGAAACTCCCAACAGCATTTTCATGCTCACAAACACCTGATGAAGGAACCATTGTGACATAACCCATTCAAGCAGATATAAGGGGCAACAGGCTGTCAACAGTGGCAGTAGTTGGGGGCTCCCATCTATTAAAAAGCCACAGAAAGTCTTTTCATACTGCCTGAGGAATTAATCCCTTCTTTAACGTTCATAATTGCTGGATCGATTTAACAAGACTGGAGCTAACATTTGCTTGGATTTGGCACCATTGATAGGGAACTGTCTGCTGCGTCCTCCATTTTGAAGTCACCCTGGTCTTTGGGCCTCCAGCACCTTCTTCAGCATGTCCAACCCATCTAAGAGGCGTATGATACTGGTGTTCCACTGGGTTAGGAAGAAGCCTCTGACAGAGAAGCCGTGCTCTGCCATCTCGGCCAGACCTTCTGCCTCTGCACCGGCTTGCAACACTCCTCACATTTCACCCTACTTCACAAGGAGCAAGACACAACCCACTCCGCTCAGGAGGTCCAGCAGGCGCAAGGTGCTGCGATTGCCAAATCTCACCGACCCCAAGGTTTTAAGATCTGTCATTGGCAGTGTTGGCCGGAAGAGAGCCCGCAGGCGCAAGCAAAAGAAGACTCCAGCAGGAACAGGAAAAGGGGTGATGGCTAGGCTAGAGGCAAGAAGGCTCCAAATTCGCGGAGTGGGATTGCTTTGGAAGATGCCTTCTCACAATCTCTACCCTTGAACCACGCATCAAAGGTTCAAGCAAGCTCATCCACGTAGCACTAAATCATGTTTTAATGCAGTGGTTCTCAAAGGGTGTAGTGCACCAGGCCTGGTGTGGCTGGAGAGGAAGACAAGTGATGGGAGAGTGATGGGAAGATTCAAGGACAATCAAAGAAGCACCAAACATTTCACTGTAGTATAGTATAGTATCAAAGTATTTTTTTCAAAATTTTGCCTAATATGTATAGAAATCTTTTTCAAAATGAGAGCAAGAGCATCAAGTGATACTGAGGACAGTCCGAATTGTGTTTTCTAATGTTTTTCTTATCAATTCAAAAATTCAGTGTGGCTCAAAATTTTATTCTGAAACTGTGGCCCAGAGATAAAGGCTTGAGAACCACTGCTTTAGTGTTATGTTTGAACTAGGCCTCGGCTTTTAATTTTTGTTTGAACTATAGCCTGGGAAGTTGTGAAAATGTGCAACCTATTTCCCCAATAGCTATTGACCAAATAATCTGCTTCTAGCATGTCCTGTTTCAAAGCATTCTGTACATTTCGCAATATTGTAGCAGATAACATTTGTCGCCTGCATTGACCTGCATCTTCTGATATGGTATTTGCTATCTGTTCATTTTGCAACCTGACATTTTCTGTATAAGCCCATGTAGACGAATTGTTTCATCTGAAAATCAATTGTAGCTTAAAATACAGAGACACACAGACACATGGTGCTATCTAATAACTTGAAAGAGTCTTACCCTTACCTTAACTCCAAATATAAAAGCAGACACTACTATCTTAAAATTTCAAATAAGGAGACCGCTTTCTCCAAACTACTAAGTAAAGGAAATTGAATTTTCAACAGATTCTTTTTCTCTCATTCCTACAGGCCAAACCCCAGCTGTCAAATCCCCTTCTTCTGCACAACTTTGAAAGGCAGACAGTGCCCCCATTTTTTCCACCCTATTTTTTAGCCAAAGCATGGCCCCTTGCTAGCCTTCTCAAAACAGGAGCTAACAAGACCATCAACGAAGGTAAGAGGGCCAGGCCCTTTCTGCCTTCCTCCTGCCGTTTGAGGAGCGCCTGATATCTGGCCATCCTTAATAACATTTCTGTGCCTGAAAATGTGTGCAACCTGTAGAGTAGGAGAGACCTGAATTATTTCTACTATTGGTGAAAAATTAAATTTCACAGAACAAATGGTGCAATGGGTTGGAGGATAGGATGTAACTGGGTCTGGCATTCGTTAGGAAATAACTGGGGAATAACCGGGGAATACCAATTAATCATGAAGTCCCACGTGTGTGAGAAACTACAAAAGGAAAGTGGCTGACTGCCTGAATTCCAAAAATACAGGTCTTGGTTCACTACCTAGTCAAAGGAGCCCCTGGCAGAGTTTAAAACTGCAATGTATGTAGCATTTGCAAAGCATGGAAAATATAGGCTGTTGGATATCCCCATATTAAGCGCTCACAGTGTGCTCCCCTGCCTCTACCCCTCTCTCAGTGAATAGACTACAATGTAAATTACTTACAGTAATCAGAGGTCTCATTTATGCACCATTTAATGCTACAGCAAAAGTAATACAGGTAAAAACTTCTTCAGTGCAAAATACAAAAATTACAGTGGTGCCTCGCAAGACAAAAAGAATCCGTTCCGCGAGTCTCTTCATCTAGCGGTTTTTTCGTCTTGCAAAGCAAGCCCATTGACGGCTTAGCGGATTAGCGCTATTAGCGGTCTAGCGGCTTTTAGCGGCTTATTGGCTTGGCGGATAAGCGGCTTAGCGGCTTAGAAAAGGGGGGAAAAAGGGGGGAACCCGCAGGAACTCACAAGACATTTTCGTCTTGCGAAGCAAGCCCATAGGAAATTCGTTTTGCGAAGCGCCTCCAAAACGGAAAACCCTTTCGTCTAGCGGGTTTTCCGTCTTGTGAGGCATATGACTTGCGGGGCACCACTGTATATTCAAACATGGAGCCTGGATCTCAGGAGCATCAGTCTCAAGTCTCTGGTCAAGAACATGGTTCAAAGAGGAAAGGGGGGAGAAGGGGAGGAACAGGAAACAAGCCTTCCTCCCACCCTGAAGGTGAGAAGGCGTGACCTAGCCAAACCTTCTTTAGCAATTTACAGCTCTGTGGTCCTTAACCCCTTCATGTACTAACTAGCATAGATATCCATTGTTAGGCTTGACTGCAAAATCTCCCACAGCATCATCAGGTAACATCCTCAGTCAGCTGCCTTTTCTGGCACTCTAATGATACCATGTGGCTCCACTGCATTGTGGGTAGTCAGACTCAACCCTTCCATTAGTCATAGTGAGCCCTTTGTCTCAGAGGGTGGATAGGGAGAGGTGATAGTTCTGGATGCTATTTCACTCACTGCGGTCAAGCCCATCTGTCCTCACCCCATCCCCGCCACCCACTGTGGAGTACCCAGCAGGGCAGCTGCCTAACACTCTTCAGTAACACTGGGTTGTCCTTCTGAGGAAGATATTCTGGGCTAGGTGAGGTGGCCCAAGAGAATGCCTGTGCCCACTGCTGCCACTTTGTTGCACTTTCAAGCTTAATGATCTGATGTTGTCAAACTTTAGACAGCTTTTGCCACTGCTGGCAAACTTTAGATAGCATCTGCCGATAACAACATGCAGAAGCCAACCATGCAATTAAATCCAGCTCCAGTCTATTCAGGTGCAGTGCAGGTACATGACACAATGGAGGTCACTGTGCAAAAGTTAATAGAGTCAAGTTAGAGGTGACAAGCACCTGATGCTGGGTGCTTCTCACTTCACCTTCTTGCTCATGTATTTATTCACACATACTTAATGAACCCCAATAAAGCAAAGCGCTTCTTCGCTGCAAAGCAGGATCAAGCCCTGAAGCATAGCTTGTGGCATGTTGAAGATGCTCTTCAAAGCCCTTTGCAAACTTCACAGAAATGAAGGCAGCTTATGCCAAGAGGATGATTTGCGTTTCTCAGCCTATGACTGGATTCCTGTAATATGTTTTTCAGGTTTTAGAAATCGCCAGCAGCTTCGTTTAGCCCACCACCTTGCACCCCCCCCCATAGAGAACTAGTGATAAAGGGACACAGGAGGCAGTCCAGGTCTCCCACTAAGGGGCTTGCTTGTCTCTAATTGGGTTCAGAACAACTCATGAACTACCAAGAACCTTTCATGGAAAAAGGACTTTGGGAGTTGGAAATGAAGGACTCAGGGGAGAAATAAGGAAAGGAGGCTTGCATTCTGTCACCAGTCTTTATTGTTTTATTTTCACTCATGAGAATGAGCAAAAAGAAATTGATTACTGTAGCTCTTGTTACATAACTGTAGCTCTTGTTACATAATTTATTGAGCTGAAGTAGGGTACTCACCACTGCAACATTTGGTGACATCCACTACTTTAGAACACACAATATTAGATGATTCTTAGATTGTTAATGTTGAGGGCAGGGACCTCTAATCTTTATTTGTCTATAAGAAATTCTGATCATTAGACAAATTCCTGGAGCTCAAGCCTATTAATGATTATTAACAGAACAACTAAATTAAACATCAAACAGCAACCTATTGCCTTTCTCTCAGAGGTGGGGGACTTTAATTACCATATTATGCTCTTCTGCAGGCCACATGCTTCTGCCTGGCTAAAATGCACCCCTGAACTGTGGCATTGCCTCATTTGCTTGGATGGAGAATGAAGAGAGATATGGCACAGTGTATGTGTGCATAGAAATGTGCGTGGCTGGATGCTCTGGCTATTTTTGCCTCTGGCCTCACACACCGCTGGCATATGGCTGCTGGAATATTGCCTATGAGAAGATATGGCCCTCAAGCTGGAAAAGGTTCTCCAACCTTTGCTTTGGAGCTTTCTGGAGGTGTCTGACTGCTATTGAAAACCGGATGTTTAGATGGACCTTCACCGGAACCAGCTTACAGTTTGTTTGCGGAGGGCAGATTTTAACCAATACTCATTCTACATGCAGTGCATAGCCAGACAATGGGATTTGCTCCCTCAGAAGGCAGGAATGGCCACCAACTTGGATCACTTTAAAAGAGGATTAGACCAATGCATGGAGGAGAGGCTTGTTCATGGCTGCCAGTCATGACAGCTCCTTCCACATTTGAAGGCACCGATGCTTCTGAATACAGTTGCTGGGAGCCACAGGAAGGGAGAATGCGCTTGTGCTCATGTTCTGCTCGCTGGTTTCCCACAGGCATCTGGTTGGGCACCAGGATGCTGGACTAGATGGGCCAATGGCAGGCTATTCTTATGTCCTTAGACTACAGCCTAAAATCTTACTCTTGTTAGATAGTAGCACTTTTCTTATACTTATCCAGAGCTGATTGTCTTCTTCCAAAATTCAGTAGGGGTGTTGGCACTGGCAGCATTCCTTGCATAAGTGTTGAAATGGAAATATATGAAGGCAGTAGGGGAAATTGTACTTGCAGCTATAAATTCAGTGCAAAAATACTTGCATATTTTGTGTATGCATTCTGAGCCTTCAACAGACACTGCCCATGGACTTTCAAACTTTTTTTGGTATGCAGCGGAGATTAAAAAAGAAATATACTAAGGAAAAAATAGAAGCTGGCACCCTCAGATAGAAGAATTCAACACCAGATTCTACAAACTACCAGCACTGGCGGAGGAAGGGGGGTGCGGCGGGTGCGGCCTGCCCCGGCAGTGGTGAAGCTTCATGCAGGTGGGAACGGAAAGCAGGTGGGGGCAGGGCTGGTGCGTGTCCTGGGGACGTGGCACACCACCTGCAGGTGCGCCCCGGATGTCATCCCTGAGGCGGGTGACATCGCCATCTCCCTGGGACACTCATCATGGGCAGCGCCCCCACGGGTGGCTAGCCTGCCCCCGGGTGCACAGCATGTTGGTCCCCTAAATATTCCCCTTCCTAAAGTCTGGGAAGCTTCCACCCAGCTTAGGGAGGGAAGTGTGATGGTCATACATGTAACTCCCCGCCCCCCCGTTGCCTTTGCAAGCTGGCACCTCTGGCTGTAACTGTTCGCCTCCAAAAAATTCATTGAATGCTACTGCAGCACATCATCTAAAGAAGCTGGGTTAACTGAAAGCGGGTCTTTAAAAAAAGGGATTTATCAATCTGGTTGAATGAATGAAGCGACAAGGGTAGAGTGAGATTTCTTATTGGGGATGGTGAGAAGGAATCTATGAAGTTATTCAGCACGAAACAATTTACACTGATCATATTAATATTGTAGTCTCTGAAGCAATTCTATTCGGGAGAGGAAAAAATATTCAATTATTGAATAAATTATGTGATGCTAATGTAGTTCAGGACACAGCTCCTTAATAGGAGCTGGTAGGGCTGTGGCTTCTGAAGCTGTTTTTTAATGTATTTACTACTGAATAAGTAATAGATTCTCCAACAAAAATCCACAACTCTTGTCAATTCAGACATTATATTTCATGAAGAGGTCTTAATTTATTGAAATTATCTGCTACCATCTCTTTCTCTCCCTTCCCCTCTCCCTACTGCTCTCATATTAATTAGTACAGTGTTTCCCAACCTTTTTTGGGCAAAGGCACACTTGTTTCATGAAAAAAATCTCGAGGCACACCACCATTAGAAAATGTTTAAAAAATTAACTCTGTGCCTATATTGACTATATATACAGTGGTGCCCCGCAAGACGAATGCCTCGCAAGACTGAAAACCCGCAAGACGAAAGGGTTTTCCGTTTTTTGAGGCACTTCGCAAGATGAATTTCCCTATGGGCTTGCTTCGCAAGAAGAAAGCCTATAGGGAAATCTCCAGGGACCTCTTTTAAATGCTGGCGGTGGGGAGCAAAGCCTTCCCCCCCCCCCCGGCCTTCAGAAGAGGTCCAGGAAGGCCGGCGGGGGCCGAAAGGCTTTGCTCCCCACCGCCAGCATTTTAAAAGCAGTCCGGGATAGCAGGGAAGCGCTTCCCGCTATCCTGGACGGCTTTTGAAGGCAGGCGGGGGGAGCAAAGACTTTTGTTCCCCCGCCCGCCTTCAGAAGAGGTCCAGGACCTCTTCTGAAGGCTGGCGGGGGGTGAAAGTCTTTGCTCCCCCCTGCCTGCCTTCCCGGGAGAGCGGAGAAACGCAGCGTGTTTCTCCGCTGTCCCGGACAGCTTTTGAAGGCAGGCAGAGGGGAGCAAAGACTTTCACCCCCCGCCAGCCTTCAGAAGAGGTCCTGGACCTCTTTGCTCCCCCCTGCCTGCCTTCCCGGGAGAGCGGAGAAACGCAGCGTGTTTCTCTGCTGTCCCGGACAGCTTTTGAAGGCAGGCGGGGGGAGCAAAGACTTTCGCCCCCCGCCCGCCTTCAGAAGAGGTCCAGGGCCTCTTCTGAAGGCGGGCGGGGGGCAAAGGTCTTTGCTCCCCCGTGCCTGCCTTCCCGGGAGAGCGGAAAGTCTTTGCTCCCCCCCTTCAAAAGCCGTCCGGGACAGAGGAGAAACGTGCTGCATTTCTATCCTGGACGGCTTTTGAAGGCAGGCGGGGGGAGCAAAGACTTTTGTTCCCCCGCCCGCCTTCAGAAGAGGTCCAGGACCTCTTCTGAAGGCTGGCGGGGGGTGAAAGTCTTTGCTCCCACTGCCTGCCTTCCCGGGAGAGCGGAGAAACGCAGCGTGTTTCTCCGCTGTCCCGGACAGCTTTTGAAGGCAGGCAGAGGGGAGCAAAGACTTTCACCCCCCGCCAGCCTTCAGAAGAGGTCCAGGACCTCTTCTGAAGGCGGGCGGGGGGCAAAAGTCCTTGCTCCCCCCCTGCCTGCCTTCCCGGGAGAGCGGAGAAAAGCAGCGTGTTTCTCCGCTGTCCTGGACGGCCTTTGAACGCAGGCAGGGGGAGCAAAGACTTTCGCCCCCCGCCCGCCTTCAGAAGAGGTCCAGGACCTCTTCTGAAGGCTGGCGGGGGGCAAAAGTCTTTGCTCCCCCTGCCTGCCTTCCCGGGAGAGCGTAGAAATGCAGCACGTTTCTCCTCTGTCCCGGACGGCTTTTGAAGGGGGGGAGCAAAGACTTTCCGCTCTCCCGGGAAGGCAGGCACGGGGGAGCAAAGACCTTTGCCCCCCGCCCGCCTTCAGAAGAGGCCCTGGAACTCTTCTGAAGGCGGGCGGGGGGCGAAAGTCTTTGCTCCCCCCGCCTGCCTTCAAAAGCTGTCCGGGACAGTGGAGAAACACGGAGCAAAGAGGTCCTGGACCTCTTCTGAAGGCGGGCGGGGGGCAAAAGTCTAATTCTAATTTCAATGAGTGTGCCCTCCCACGGCACACCAGGCAACGTCTCGCGGCACACTAGTGTGCCGCGGAACACCGGTTGGGAAACACTGAATTAGTATACTGTCTGTATGTGGGGAAGTGTTTCATCAAAGCCCCTGTGGAAATTAGAAAGATAATATCATTGAAATAATATGAGCTGCTGTTGTGAAATGCTGGAGGTTGTCAGCATTTTGAAAGGGAATTTTTTAGGTCAAATCTGTCCTCCCACCCCACCAACTGTACCTTAATTATATATTCTGTTGATCCAATCTTGTATTATCATGGATGAGAAAAAAAATCCATTTCCATGATATTGTTTCCCCCCAAATTTAACAATTTTAAAAAGAGAAAGAAATATACAAAATCCGAGCTTGCTGCCCCTGTCCCTTCCAGGACGGATCAATCTAGTTAAGTTTCCACAGTCGAATCTATGATTTTGGTAGTTTCCATTCTTCAGGGTTATCAGAAAATTATTATATAAAAGGATGCCATATTTCAACAAAATTGTCTACATCATTTGTATTATTCAATGTATGCAATCTCTTTGTTAATTTTCCTGATACAGCAATAGACCATACATTCCGTTTTCCAACAAGAGATACAAAGATGTTCCAGTCTTTTCCAATTCTGTGCCACTAGAGAACAGGGAACCAGACAGAGGGCCTTCTCGGTAGTGGCGCCCGCCCTGTGGAACGCCCTCCCATCAGATGTCAAATAGATAAACAACTACCTGACATTCAGAAGACATCTTAAGGCAGCTTGTTCAGGGAAGTTTTTAATATGTAACGCCGTACTGTTTTTAACACTTGGTTGGGAGCCATCCAGAGTGGCTGGGAAAACTCAGCCAGATGGGCAGGGTATAAATAATAAATTATTATTATTAGAAGATGTGCTGCTATTAAAAGAAAAGTAGTTAGTTAGTTATTTGTGTGTGTTTGTGTGTTTCAAATTCATTTACACAAGGCCAGCCCAAGACATTTTGGAACCTGAGATGAATCACAAAATGGTGTGTGTGTGTGTGTGTGTGTGTCCCGCACAACCCAGGATGTGGAGTGTGTGTGTAAAGATCTACATGGGGAACAGGAGGGCAATCAAATCAAATCAACCTTATCCAACTGTTGACATTGGAATCAAGGGCTGTGTCAAATCAACCAGTGAACAAAGTCATTTGTTGGACATCTCTTCTGCCCTCCAGTGGGGTAGCGTGGGTTGTCAGCACCCGGGGCAAGGCAAGTAATTTGCACCCCCTAACCCGTGGATTTTAGCACTCGAGTCTCTTCCACTAGATTAGTTAGTGCAAGCACGCCCCTCCCCAGATGTTGCGCCCGGTGTGGCCGGCCCCCCTGCACCCCCCACGCTACGCCACTGCTGCCCTCTGTTCGTGAGCAACCTTGGCAGAAATGAGTTTCATATACATGTGTGACGGACAGCAGAGCCAGACAGAGTCTGGGATGCAGTGCCTCAGAATTCCACTAGTGGGCTGGAGCCTCTCTCTGATTGGCTACCAAGGCAGTCAGGACCTCTTCTGAAGGCTGGCGGGGGGCAAAAGTCTTTGCTCCCACTGCCTGCCTTCCCGGGAGAGCGTAGAAATGCAGCACGTTTCTCCTCTGTCCCGGACGGCTTTTGAAGGGGGGGGAGCAAAGACTTTCCGCTCTCCCGGGAAGGCAGGCACGGGGGAGCAAAGACCTTTGCCCCCCGCCCGCCTTCAGAAGAGGCCCTGGACCTCTTCTGAAGGCGGGCGGGGGGCGAAAGTCTTTGCTCCCCCCGCCTGCCTTCAAAAGCTGTCCGGGACAGCGGAGAAACACGCTGCGTTTCTCCGCTCTCCCGGGAAGGCAGGCAGGGGGGAGCAAAGAGGTCCTGGACCTCTTCTGAAGGCGGGCGGGGGGCAAAAGTCTAATTCTAATTTCAATGAGTGTGCCCTCCCACGGCACACCAGGCAACGTCTCGCGGCACACTAGTGTGCCGCGGAACACCGGTTGGGAAACACTGATCTAAACATCCGGTTTTCAATAGCAGTCAGAAAGCTCCAAAGCAAAGGTTGGAGAACCTTTTCCAGCTTGAGGGCCATATCTTCTCATAGGCAATATTCCAGGAGCCATATGCCAGCGGTGTGTGAGGCCAGAGGCAAAAATAGCCAGAGCATCCAGCCACGCACATTTCTATGCACACATACACTGTGCCATATCTCTCTTCATTCTCCATCCAAGCAAATGAGGCAATGCCACAGTTCAGGGGTGCATTTTAGCCAGGCAGAAGCATGTGGCCTGCAGAAGAGCATAATATGGTAATTAAAGTCCCCCACCTCTGAGAGAAAGGCAATAGGTTGCTGTTTGATGTTTAATTTAGTTGTTCTGTTAATAATCATTAATAGGCTTGAGCTCCAGGAATTTGTCTAATGATCAGAATTTCTTATAGACAAATAAAAATTAGAGGTCCCTGCCCTCAACATTAACAATCTAAGAATCTTCTAATATTGTGTGTTCTAAAGTAGTGGATGTCACCAAATGTTGCAGTGGTGAGTACCCTACTTCAGCTCAATAAATTATGTAACAAGAGCTACAGTTATGTAACAAGAGCTACAGTAATCAATTTCTTTTTGCTCATTCTCATGAGTGAAAATAAAACAATAAAGACTGGTGACAGAATGCAAGCCTCCTTTCCTTATTTCTCCCCTGAGTCCTTCATTTCCAACTCCCAAAGTCCTTTTTCCATGAAAGGTTCTTGGTAGTTCATGAGTTGTTCTGAACCCAATTAGAGACAAGCAAGCCCCTTAGTGGGAGACCTGGACTGCCTCCTGTGTCCCTTTATCACTAGTTCTCTATGGGGGGGGTGCAAGGTGGTGGGCTAAACGAAGCTGCTGGCGATTTCTAAAACCTGAAAAACATATTACAGGAATCCAGTCATAGGCTGAGAAACGCAAATCATCCTCTTGGCATAAGCTGCCTTCATTTCTGTGAAGTTTGCAAAGGGCTTTGAAGAGCATCTTCAACATGCCACAAGCTATGCTTCAGGGCTTGATCCTGCTTTGCAGCGAAGAAGCGCTTTGCTTTATTGGGGTTCATTAAGTATGTGTGAATAAATACATGAGCAAGAAGGTGAAGTGAGAAGCACCCAGCATCAGGTGCTTGTCACCTCTAACTTGACTCTATTAACTTTTGCACAGTGACCTCCATTGTGTCATGTACCTGCACTGCACCTGAATAGACTGGAGCTGGATTTAATTGCATGGTTGGCTTCTGCATGTTGTTATCGGCAGATGCTATCTAAAGTTTGCCAGCAGTGGCAAAAGCTGTCTAAAGTTTGACAACATCAGATCATTAAGCTTGAAAGTGCAACAAAGTGGCAGCAGTGGGCACAGGCATTCTCTTGGGCCACCTCACCTAGCCCAGAATATCTTCCTCAGAAGGACAACCCAGTGTTACTGAAGAGTGTTAGGCAGCTGCCCTGCTGGGTACTCCACAGTGGGTGGCGGGGATGGGGTGAGGACAGATGGGCTTGACCGCAGTGAGTGAAATAGCATCCAGAACTATCACCTCTCCCTATCCACCCTCTGAGACAAAGGGCTCACTATGACTAATGGAAGGGTTGAGTCTGACTACCCACAATGCAGTGGAGCCACATGGTATCATTAGAGTGCCAGAAAAGGCAGCTGACTGAGGATGTTACCTGTTGATGCTGTGGGAGATTTTGCAGTCAAGCCTAACAATGGATATCTATGCTAGTTAGTACATGAAGGGGTTAAGGACCACAGAGCTGTAAATTGCTAGAGAAAGTTTGGCTAGGTCACGCCTTCTCACCTTCAGGGTGGGAGGAAGGCTTGTTTCCTGTTCCTCCCCTTCTCCCCCCTTTCCTCTTTGAACCATGTTCTTGACCAGAGACTTGAGACTGATGCTCCTGAGATCCAGGCTCCATGTTTGAATATACAGTGGTGCCCCGCAAGTCAAATGCCTCACAAGACGGAAAACCCGCTAGACGAAAGGGTTTTCCGTTTTGGAGGCGCTTCGCAAAACGAATTTCCTATGGGCTTGCTTCGCAAGACGAAAATGTCTTGTGAGTTCCTGCGGGTTCCCCCCTTTTTCCCCCTTTTTCTAAGCCGCTAAGCCGCTTATCCGCCAAGCCGATAAGCCGCTAAAAGCCGCTAAACCGCTAATAGCGCTAATCCGCTAAGCCGTCAATGGGCTTGCTTCGCAAGACGAAAAAACCGCTAGACGAAGAGACTCGCGGAACGGATTCTTTTCGTCTTGCGAGGCACCACTGTAATTTTTGTATTTTGCACTGAAGAAGTTTTTACCTGTATTACTTTTGCTGTAGCATTAAATGGTGCATAAATGAGACCTCTGATTACTGTAAGTAATTTACATTGTAGTCTATTCACTGAGAGAGAGGTAGAGGCAGGGGAGCACACTGTGAGCGCTTAATATGGGGATATCCAACAGCCTATATTTTCCATGCTTTGCAAATGCTACATACATTGCAGTTTTAAACTCTGCCAGGGGCTCCTTTGACTAGGTAGTGAACCAAGACCTGTATTTTTGGAATTCAGGCAGTCAGCCACTTTCCTTTTGTAGTTTCTCACACACGTGGGACTTCATGATTAATTGGTATTCCCCGGTTATTCCCCAGTTATTTCCTAACGAATGCCAGACCCAGTTACATCCTATCCTCCAACCCATTGCACCATTTGTTCTGTGAAATTTAATTTTTCACCAATAGTAGAAAGAATTCAGGTCTGTTCTACTCTACAGGTTGCACACATTTTCAGGCACAGAAATGTTATTAAGGATGGCCAGATATCAGGCGCTCCTCAAACGGCAGGAGGAAGGCAGAAAGGGCCTGGCCCTCTTACCTTCGTTGATGGTCTTGTTAGCTCCTGTTTTGAGAAGGCTAGCAAGGGGCCATGCTTTGGCTAAAAAATAGGGTGAAAAAAATGGGGGCACTGTCTGCCTTTCAAAGTTGTGCAGAAGAAGGGGATTTGACAGCTGGGGTTTGGCCTGTAGGAATGAGAGAAAAAGAATCTGTTGAAAATTCAATTTCCTTTACTTAGTAGTTTGGAGAAAGCGGTCTCCTTATTTGAAATTTTAAGATAGTAGTGTCTGCTTTTATATTTGGAGTTAAGGTAAGGGTAAGACTCTTTCAAGTTATTAGATAGCACCATGTGTCTGTGTGTCTCTGTATTTTAAGCTACAATTGATTTTCAGATGAAACAATTCGTCTACATGGGCTTATACAGAAAATGTCAGGTTGCAAAATGAACAGATAGCAAATACCATATCAGAAGATGCAGGTCAATGCAGGCGACAAATGTTATCTGCTACAATATTGCGAAATGTACAGAATGCTTTGAAACAGGACATGCTAGAAGCAGATTATTTGGTCAATAGCTATTGGGGAAATAGGTTGCACATTTTCACAACTTCCCAGGCTATAGTTCAAACAAAAATTAAAAGCCGAGGCCTAGTTCAAACATAACACTAAAGCAGTGGTTCTCAAGCCTTTATCTCTGGGCCACAGTTTCAGAATAAAATTTTGAGCCACACTGAATTTTTGAATTGATAAGAAAAACATTAGAAAACACAATTCGGACTGTCCTCAGTATCACTTGATGCTCTTGCTCTCATTTTGAAAAAGATTTCTATACATATTAGGCAAAATTTTGAAAAAAATACTTTGATACTATACTATACTACAGTGAAATGTTTGGTGCTTCTTTGATTGTCCTTGAATCTTCCCATCACTCTCCCATCACTTGTCTTCCTCTCCAGCCACACCAGGCCTGGTGCACTACACCCTTTGAGAACCACTGCATTAAAACATGATTTAGTGCTACGTGGATGAGCTTGCTTGAACCTTTGATGCGTGGTTCAAGGGTAGAGATTGTGAGAAGGCATCTTCCAAAGCAATCCCACTCCGCGAATTTGGAGCCTTCTTGCCTCTAGCCTAGCCATCACCCCTTTTCCTGTTCCTGCTGGAGTCTTCTTTTGCTTGCGCCTGCGGGCTCTCTTCCGGCCAACACTGCCAATGACAGATCTTAAAACCTTGGGGTCAGTGAGATTCGGCAATCGCAGCACCTTGCGCCTGCTGGACCTCCTGAGCGGAGTGGGTTGTGTCTTGCTCCTTGTGAAGTAGGGTGAAATATGAGGAGTGTTGCAAGCCGGTGCAGAGGCAGAAGGTCTGGCCGAGATGGCAGAGCACGGCTTCTCTGTCAGAGGCTTCTTCCTAACCCAGTGGAACACCAGTATCATACGCCTCTTAGATGGGTTGGACATGCTGAAGAAGGTGCTGGAGGCCCAAAGACCAGGGTGACTTCAAAATGGAGGACGCAGCAGACAGTTCCCTATCAATGGTGCCAAATCCAAGCAAATGTTAGCTCCAGTCTTGTTAAATCGATCCAGTAATTATGAACGTTAAAGAAGGGATTAATTCCTCAGGCAGTATGAAAAGACTTTCTGTGGCTTTTTAATAGATGGGAGCCCCCAACTACTGCCACTGTTGACAGCCTGTTGCCCCTTATATCTGCTTGAATGGGTTATGTCACAATGGTTCCTTCATCAGGTGTTTGTGAGCATGAAAATGCTGTTGGGAGTTTCAGCAATGAAGGCTCAGGCATAACATACTGTTTGAAAGTCTGAACATTTCCTCTTTTTTTATTTAACAAAATTTATATACTACTTTTATAATTTATATACAAATTATTAGGAGAGTAAGTTAAAAATATACTGTAGTTTATTCACTTATAGGCTAGTTTACATACTTTATTCCTTCTTATACTTCTATCCCACCTTTCCTCCACAGAACATACACACTTCAGCCTCCACCTTCTCCATTTTATCCTGACAGCAATATTGTGACCTGGGGCCATAGCTCAGTGGTAGAACAACTGCTTAGCATGCAGAAGGCATCAGGTTCAGTCCCCAGCATCTCCTGGTGGGACTGGGAGCGCTCCCTCTGCGCTTCGGAGGCTTTGCGTTGCTATCGCTGAAGCCAAGGAGCCTGCATTCGCTCCATAGGACGCACACACATTTCCCCTTAATTTTTGGAGGGGGAAAAGTGCGTCCTATAGAGCAAAAAATACGGTAATTTAAACTATTCACTGTTCACAGTTCAGACCAGGTGTGCCAAATTGAATACAATATTTTTATGGGAGGGGCAGGAAAGCCCTCCCTTGCATAATCAATCACAAGATGTGGCACACGCAAACCATTTGAATGGCAATGCCCATCAACCTTAGGGGAGCCAAAGGGACTTCGGCAGCTCCTAAAAGTTGGCTCCTATGGTTCAGACATAATGATAAGCTGGTAAATTTAAACTGCAAGCAGATACATACCATCTCCTCTAAATTGTGTCCAGTCACATGGTTAATGTGGCAAGCTGTATAGGCTAATTCATAATTTGTATTTCCGTTTACAAAAGCTGCACAGCACCACACATCTAAAATGGATCAACACTGCGCTTATAGAAATCCAGTGTGAAGCATTTTCTCGCTCCTTTTCTTTTCCATTTCCTATTCCCATACTGCTATTTTTCTGGTAATTCCCCATTGCTCAAGGGCTTTCTCTGTAGCTAAAATAAGACATAAAGTCATATTAGTCACAGCACAATAAGTAATGCATTACAGCTTCATTTCAGTACAAAGTCCCCATCTTTTGTAGCCGGTCAATAACAGCAAAAATTTAGTACCAACATTCTCTTATAGTTATGTGGGAAGCCACAGCAAACACACCCTTAAAAACAACAACCATGTGTAAGTATAAAACTGATCTACAAACCAAGAGAATATGTACCTGGTTTTAATATGGTTTAATTCAACAGGGGCCAGTAAGCCTATGGCTGCAATCCCATGTGCACTTACTTTAGAGTAAGCCCCATTGAACTTTGCCCTCTGCAATCTCCTTGAATGCTTTTGTTCAGTACCCTCAGCTTTCTTAGGTAGACCTTTGACAAACTGTTTTGAAGGCCAGCTAACTGCCAAGGATTGCTACAATCATTAAATCAAATATTGCCCAGGGCTTCAGGGGAAGCTAGCGAGATGATTATTTGACACATAGGCCAACTGTGATTAATTTGGTGTAAGCGCTGAGGAAGGGAGTTTCCCTGCTTTTGTCTGTTTTTTCAGCCATGAGATTAAAGTATGTGCGTTGGATGCTAGGGCTGCAGATTATTTTTCTGCCAGATGCTCTGGAGCTTTAAGAATGACGCAGCAGGCAGCAATTCAACAGGCAACGCTATCCCTCATCACTTTATTTCCATACAAAATAAAACTTAAAATTCTGTCTGCCTTGTAGCTGTTGAAAGCTGAATACAACTGTCGGGGAGCGGTGGTGTTAAAATGACAACTATAAACTAGAATTTTGAGCAATGTGACAGTTGCCTAGGCTGGCTATGATATGCCTCAATTTAATCACTTCTGAACTCAGGACTGGATTAGTTGTTTAGTCTGGTGGGAATTACCCAAAGGGGATGAAAAACGGGAGCCAGGATCATGGTGGCAGTTGTACTCAGCACCACATGAAATGTGTAAGCCTGGCATTTGCTGGGACTGATGCCTGATAGCATTGGTACCCAGCATGTAGAAGGATAATGGCTAAGGTCACACGTGCTATAATTCATATGGAACCTGCTGTGTATCCTCTACTTTAGGGTTCGGGGACCTGTGGCCACCCAGATGTTGCTGGACAACAGCCAGGGCTGTCCCAAGACCATTTGCTGCCTGAGACAAAGGACAAGATGGCAATTCCCACCCCCAATCTGTTTCATAATAAATAATAAAGCATCCATTTTCTTTTCACAAATGGAAAATTCATTTCTTCAGGATGTCTACCTGTCAGGGCCTTCAAATGTTAGGGCTTCCTAAAACATTTTGATGTGGCAAGCCGCTTATCTCCTGACCTGACCTGGCCTGGTCACAAGGAGACTCTGTGCCAGTGCTACATGTTCCATGGTGCATGTTCATTTGCTCTTCTTCAACTACCTTTGCTCATCTTGTCTATTTAAAACATAAATCGTTTGAGGTGCAGTCAATTGCTCTAAGGGCTTTCCTCTGAAAAAATTTCTCTGGTGCCAGGTCTCTGCTTTGAAATGCTTAACAAAAGCCCTGAGCAAGTCAGAATGCTTTTATTTTATTTTTTAATAGATATTTATTGAGGTTTTACAAAACAGAATCATAAGTAAGACAAACATACAACAAAAACAAATATATCAAAAAAGAAAAAGAAAAAAAACAATAAAAACATTTAAAAGAAACAAAGAAGAAATCCAGTTTTTAACTTCATAGTTCTATAACCCTCTTTCTTGACTTCCTCACATCTCCCTTTTTTGTGTTCCCCTTTACAGAATCAAGTTCAGCAAATTCTGACCCTCTTTCAAACCTCGTTTATAATTATATGTTTCAACCTGTTATGTCTCCAGTTTTTCTTCTCTTTCCACATCATTTTTTACCTAATCTTTATAACTTAATCCCTTATACCACTTAATATACATTTGACATAACATTACTCTGGTCTTTCCCCCCTTTCTTTTTCACACTTTTTTGCATACTCCTTTTAACTATGTCACTAATGCCATATTGTCTTTATATCCAACATCTTTTTAACATTCAAACATTTTACAATATTTGTGCAAATAGTCTTTAAACTTCTTCCAGTCCTCTTCCACCGACTGTTCTCCCAGGTCTCGGATTCTGCCAGTCATTTCTGCCATCTCCATGTAGTCTATCACTTGCATCTGCCATTCTTCCAGGGTGGGCAAATCTTGTGTCTTCCCAAGTCAGAATGCTTTTAAATCTCTTCTGAATAATAACCCACCCACTCACACACAACCACTTAGATCAGTGAGAACAGATTTTGGGTAGAGAGTTTTGAGAGGACTCCTCTCCCTTTAAAAGCTACTTCACACTTCAGTGGCATCTAGGGTGACGCATTGCCAAAAAAGTGCTGTCCATCAGGACTTCTCAATTGTACACTAAAACCCAAGACTCTGCTCAGGTGACCTGATTAGTCTAGTCAGGTTAACTGTTGGTTTTATTTGCAAGCCTCTTTGTCTTCACTTTTTTTCAAACAAGCTAGTTTATATTTGCATTTGGCTTTATTGGTTTTTAAATGCAATTATCCTTAATTTCTCCCTAGAATCTTCTGCATATGTTTAAAACCGTGCAGTTAAGCCATGTTCATTGTGTTCTAAGGTTATTTTGCAAGTACACTTCTTAAGTTATGTGCAGAATTTTTGTAAATTCAACATGTGGAAGACAATGGCTGGTTCTGTGTGATAGTTGGGGAAATGATTAGAAAGCTCTGACATCTGCTATCTGGAAGACAATGTCATTATAATCAAAGCCATTAAGTCATCAATAAAGTGAGCTGAATTAAGTTACTGGCAGCGGACATCACCCTGCTGAAATCAGTTGCCAATTGATTCTGATGAACAGTGATACAGCATATTTGACAGGAGCAAGAACCCCAGCATTTGTCAGATCAGCACAGTGAGGGAGTTATATATCCTGATTGCCTGAAATCGGAGTTCATGTCCTCAATCAGTAGTAATAGCTGCGGATCTAGCTGTTCTAGCTCTGGATCAGGCTTCCTCAAACTTGGTCCTCCAGATGTTTTGAGACTACAATTCCCATCATCCCTGACCACTGGTCCTTCTAGCTAGGGATCATGGGAGTTGTAGGCAAAAGACATCTGGAGGGTTGAGTTTGAGGAAGCCTGCTCTGGATCCACCTAATACCCAACTGCTGCCTCTGGGTTGTATCTGACTTAATCATACTCGGAGTAGACCATGGATTTCCATGATTCTTCTCTGAGTATGGTTTGGTTGGCTGCATCTCTCTGAATAAATCAGGGCTTACTTGTTTCAGTGTCTATCCTACCCATCCCTAAAGTCTGAGTCAGGTAAAAATAAGTTTTACTAATCCAATTAAAATGCCCATTGAAACAGGACAAAAATGAATCCGCTCTTTAAAAATGCACAACTCTATGCTGGCTGAAATGTGATTCCCTAAAGGTGCATTATTGCTTAAAAACACCTCACAGAACTGATATTTTTCTCTCTACATAATATTTTCTTTCTCTACAGAACATGTTTTTCCCTTATATTTTCATAGGGGTAGCCACTACAGAATCTTGCTTTTTCTAGTAGTTTATCCCTTATAAAACACCAACCATGTCTTATTTGCTTAGCTTCAGGACATTTGGGCACCTGAGGTGAACAACAAAACGGTACCTCCCTCCATACCAGGGAGAAAGGGGTGAGTAGAGATATATATCAGGAACAGGGAGGGGAATATACCTTGAGATCTGCTGCCTCTGTGGCTTCTGCCACCTGAGGCAGTTGCCTCACCTTGCCTCATGGGTAGGCTGGCCCTGGTAGGACTGGGTATTGCTAGCATTATCCACAGTCATCACTTCTGCCACTGGAGCTCATTAACTAGAGGGCAGTGAAATTGTTTATAGTACGAAGGTGTTTATTATGACTTTGTGGTGAACTCTACTCCAGAGGTAGGGGACTTTTCCAGCTGGGAGGCTGGATCCTGAGGTTGCCAACCAGGCTTTTGCACTTGCCAGCATCAACTGCTTACAAACCCCACTTTAGGCAAGAAGCCATGTCATATGACGCTCGGGGGAAATGGTCTCATGTTGGCCTCATTAGTCCTACACATTGGAGATTCCCAGCTGCTGCTCCAACCAACAGAAAAAGAGACTTCCAAGACAGAAGAGAACTCCATTCATTACAAAGTTTTCCTTCTGTGATTCTGCATACTTTCCCCTCTTGATGACCTCTGCTAATTTTGTTTTTCTAGTGTAACTGACAATGCATTCTTCAGGCTCACATTTCTATTACCCCTTCTCTTTGTGTTATCTCATTCCTTTCTGTGCGTTTCATGAAGCGTGAGAGTAGCCCAATTCATCTTATCTTCTTCACTTGCCAGGACCATGGAATACAGTAGCACAACTACAGGAGTAAGATTTAATTGAGATACCCTGTAGAGCCACAAGTCACATAGAAACAAGTTATATTGTCTCTGGAAAATATATTTGCAGCACACTTTTAAAAAGTAATGACATGGAATGCTTTTCCCTCCCAGTCGTGCTGAAGAACAAACAAGAATAGCCTTGTCATATGAAACCAAGGCTTCTATAACTTGCGATTCCTGTTAACCTTCAGACAAGTTTTTATAAGTCATCTGCCAAACCACTGAAATATTTTTTTTGGGGGGGAATACAGCATCACACCATTCCATCTGTACAGTGGTACCTCAGTTTTCAAACGTAATCCGTTCAAGTTCTGAAACATTTGAAAACCGAAAACTGAAAGTAGAAGCCTCAAAACGGAAGCCTCAATACAGAAAACTCAAAACAGAAGCTAGATTTCCTGTTTGACTTCCGTGGTGTGTTAGAAAACCGAGGCATTTACTTCCGGGTTTTCGGCGTTTGAGTTCCGAAACATTCAACTACGGAGACATTAAAAAACTGAGGTACCACTGTAAAGTAAAGTAAAGGGATCCCTGACCATTAGGTCCAATCGTGGCCGACTCTGGGGTTGCGGCGCTCATCTCGTTTTATTGGCCGAGGGAGCCAGCGTACAGCTTCTGGGTCATGTGGCCAGCATGACTAAGCCGCTTCTGGTGAACCAGAGCAGCGCACAGAAACACCCTTTATCTTCCTGCCAGAGCGGTACCTATTTATCTACTTGCACTTTGACGTGCTTTCGAACTGCTAGGTTGGCAGGAGCAGGGACCGAGCAACGGGAGCTCACCCTGTTGCGGGGATTCGAACCGCTGACCTTCTAATCAGCAAGTCCTAGGTTCTGTGATTTAACCCACAGCGCCACCCGCGTCCCACGAGGTACCACTGTATTCCTATACAAATAGAAATAGTTCAAATATCAGCCTATATTTACAGATTACCTGGATGGTTATTTCATATGTTGCCATTTCCCCTTATGCTTATAGCTCACACTATGGACTGTTCTTTTAAAGATGGAGCCTTTGGGGCCTGTGTGGTTTTTCAGAAACGAACAGCAGCTGATGAAAGTGACTCCAATTCAGCTAAGGATAGTCACAACTATGGTCCACTGGAAACCTTAGCTGTGGTCCTATAACCATTTACCAGACTATAAGCCTCGAAGGGACTTGCTTTTTAGTCAGCATTCATACAATGTACATTAAGTTCCATTCCCATGTGTGTTTATTCAAAAGCAGGTTCACTCTGGGCTCACCCACACTCCTGCTTGTCCTACACTTGGAAAGCGTGGGTCCAGGTGGTTTTCGACTTGTCCTGCGCTTTCTAGGCACAGGTCTGAGCATTATTGCCTTTGCCCCACTGCTTTCCCCTGGGAAACCCTCTCTTTAGTGCTAAATCAGAGCAAATGGTGGTCATGGAAAACCCGATAGCCCTTTGTTCTGCTTCAGTGCTAAGCTGTGCGTTTTCCCAGGGGCAAGCAGCCGGGCAAGCAGGAGTGTGGATGAGGCCTCTGTTTACTATGGCTTACTCAGAGGAAATTAGCCATGACTAATTTTACCTAGATTAAGAGTATTTCTTAGCAAGGCAATGCTGTTTAAACCTATCACACTTTTGTGGCACAGTAAGCAGTTCTTTGTGTAAATACATTTTTAGGAAAAAATAAACTGGAGTTTGGAGTTGCAATAATTAGAGCTTATCCAATTAAAATATAATCTTCTACCCTACATCAAGCCTTTTTGCAATGGTCTGTGCTTTCTTCAGTGGAAACGTAGGAATCCATTCCCGGTTGCTCCCAGTAAAGCAGTGTCAAATATAATGGGACACTTGGGTGCAGCTTTACCTTCTGATTTCCTTGCTCTTTTCCGATTCCTTTATGTTTAATGCAACGAACTGTGCATTTCTTCAATTAGCTTTATTAAGTGGTCACTGTTTCCTGCATTATTAAAATCAAGATAAAATACTCCTGTTCATTACTTAATAACGTAATACACTTCCATTCTATTGCCCCACTAGCTTTTTTGTTTTTCCTTTTTTTTTTAAAAAAAAGGGTTAATTGGTTTATAGTATCCATGATCAATTGTATTTTAAAATTCCTTATTATGATTTTGTAAAAACAAATTTGCATTTTAGGGATAGCACCGCCCACCTGTAAACAATAAATAAAAGGGCCTCTGAGCTTTAAGAGCATTAATATTCCAGCACTTCTGAACTGCAGTCTGGACAAAGGATGCCCTGGAACTCCCTTTGGTATTGCTAACAGCAAGAGCCGTTCTCCTGCTGCTTAGGGAGGCAAACGTACGATCAGGAGTTGCCCCTGCATCTGAACTTCTGGAGGAATGCTAAAAGTGGAACAGGAACAGCTGTAGCTATCTTTGGAAAAGCTGCATGACCTTCAGAGCCAATCCTCTTGGTCTTTTCTCAGAAGGATACTTGCGTGTCCCCCCACTATTTTTATGGATTTCTGAGCATTTGCCAGCATCTTGAAAAAGCAATTGGAAAAGCATCCCTGGGTTTACCTCTATAGCAGGAAATTACCAATACACTTCCTATGTGGCAAAATACACAGGAAATGTATTTTGCCACATAGCAAAACTCCTTCATTGTAAAGCTTAACCACCTGTGAAGCTGTCACCAGTAAGGATCCCCCAGTTATGGAGTGTGTATGCTCAGGCATGAGGATTAAATGCTCTTACAAAATGAAAGTGAAGGATATAAATGTTGCATGTTGCATGTCTAGCTTTTGGAAAAAAATGCTTTCTCCTCTCCTACAGTTGCGTAAATATTTTACCATACCATGAATTAAAAATTATGATGGTCACCAGGGCCACAGACAGAATTGCCTTAGGGACTTAATCCAGTTTGTAAGACACCAACTGGCTATCCCTCATATACCATCACTCAACTATGTCATCCAGTTGCAAAGGAATTGAAAACATATCTCCAGTTGAAGTTATCACTTGCCCACATTTATCAGAATGGACTTCTGATAAATCTGTGTATTATAGTAACTAAACCTTGGGGTCAACAATCACATTTTCTCTTAATTATTCCCAATGCAGTTAATTACACTTGCAGATTTTTCACCAGCATCACCCTGGACTATGTTGGTATTGTAGTCAGAAATAATTAGAGATTGACTGCCACCTATTGCTTTGAAAGGTGTAGTTCATTTCAGTTAACACATGGTGGGTCATAGAGGATTGTGCCATAGAGAAGGCAGTAGTCTGTCTGAATGACGAGCATAATCCATTGTTTTGTCTTACAAATTAACTCACTTACTCCTTCAGAACTAAAACTCACAAAAAGATAATGTAGAATATCAAGACAGACCATTAAGTTTTATAGAGCCCCCGTAGAACAGTAAACTAAAGACATGAGCCATAAACCCCTGGTTTAATCTTCCTCTTGGCCATGTCACTAGCTGATTTTACCCAAGCCACCACCTCTCTCAGTAGAACATAGGACATGAACTGACACTTAACAGGGTTTTCGTAAGGATCAGTGAAATATATGAGAAGCATCAAATACTAATAAAATGTACATAAATATTCAGTTTTACCTACTGTTCACTCATATCTCTGGCATATTAGCGATCAATCCATCTCATCTCTCTCTGCACACACAAACTAATCTGGCCCTTATATTGATCAAGCATTTGGTTATTATACTGTTACATCTCAAATCTACAATCCCAATACAGCTACTCAGAATAGTGTTCTGTAGTTTTCCAAAGGCCAGTAACTGAATGGAAATGAAAAGATTACAAGGAAAGTAAAGAAAGGAGTAAACACGGACTGGCTGTTGCTCATACAAGTATGCCATACCCTCCAACGTTCCTCAGATGAAAAAAGGGACATTTTCTCACTCCTCCCAACTGAACCTCCTCGACCCCCCCATTTCTCCCCCCCCCCCAGCATTTCCTACCAGAAGGGAAAGCACCACCACGACTTCACCAATGGGACACAACACACATGCCACTGACGCGCCTTTGCCCTTAATTCTGATTTTTTTTAATTCTTTGGTAGATTTACAAAAAGAAAGCATCAATAAATAAATTTTAGAAAGGGGCAAGATTGGAGACAGACACACACACAGGTTTATTAATATTATTAAATCAAAGACTCTACTCCTTGCGTTCCGCCTTTC
Source organism: Podarcis erhardii (assembly GCF_964252035.2). Lineage (NCBI taxonomy): Eukaryota > Metazoa > Chordata > Lepidosauria > Squamata > Lacertidae > Podarcis > Podarcis erhardii. The sequence continues at coordinate 48,596,470 of NC_138513.1, read as the reverse complement.
TTCCCACCCAGGGTAGCCCTGCTCTCTGCCTGCACCTCACAGCCAGCACATCATGCAAGGCTGGGCCTCAGCGGCAACAGCCTCCCCTTCTCCAGCCGCCGCCACAATCTGCCCAAGGGAGGAGGCCGGCAGCAGCGGCCATGGAGAGGCAACAGGATGCTCCCTCGCTGCCACTGCTGCTCAGGACAAGTGCTGGCTCATCTTCCTTCTTGAGCTCGGTGGCAGCACCACTGGCAGAGGAAATAAGGACATTCCGGGATCAAATCAGAACCCGCAATGGCTTTCATAATTCTGGGAGGCAGCCTTGTTCAGGCAAGTTTTTAGTGTGTGATGTACATTTTTTGTTGGGAGCAGCCCAGATTGGCTGGGGCAACCCAGTCAGATGGGCAGCATATTATTATTATTATTCCTCTCCCCTTCCACTTGGAAGGTATGGTATGGCCAGTGTTCCACTCATGCCAGGTTTTGTCTAGGGCTTCAATTCCATGTGATTGTGTGCTCTTTTCTGTTGAGAATTTGGCTCTAAGGATCTCAACTCCTTTAAATTTCAGCTCTTTATTTACAGGTTCCTAGTCATGATGGATGTAGAAAATATTAGAAAAATAGGAAGTATCAAAGGAGCTAAGGCTGCCGTGAAGCCTTGAAACTCCCCCGTTATTCCAACACCTTCTAGTCTTGCTTCATAATGTCTCATCTCTTCCTATTCCTTCTATACCCAGTTCCTGCTAAGTAACTCAAAATTCTGCAAAATATCAACCATGTACAGTGGTACCTCGGGTTACATACGCTTCAGGTTACAGACTCTGCTAACCCAGAAATAGTACCTTGGGTTAAGAACTTTGCTTCAGGATGAGAACAGAAATCATGCAGCGGCAAGTGGCAGCAGGAGGCCCCATTAGCTAAAGTGGTGCTTCAGGTTAAGAAGAGTTTCAGGTTAAGAACAGACCTCCAGAACGAATTAAGTTATTAACCCGAGGTACCACTATAGTCATAAAACCAAACACATCTATGTTGATTTGTTTCTTTTTCTTTAGAGCACAAAATGGGTATTTACTTGGGACAGAGTTCTTATTTTCCCCCTGCCAGAGTAACTTTGTTATTTGAACTGATGGATAAGAAGATAAACAACTGTATGTGGTAGGTGCAAATGTCACTTAGTAGAAAACAGTAAGTTTTACATGCATTACAAACAAGGAATTTTTCTAAAGTCTGTATCATGGGAAAATATTGGCCCTTATAAGAGATGAAAGTTGATGAGCTCAGTAATAGGATTCTCAAAGAATAGATGGGAAAAAGTTAAACTCCAAGCCCACAATGCAGGTACAACATGGTACAGAAGAAGAGTTTGGATTTGATATCCCGCCTTTCACTCCCCTTCAGGAGTCTCAAAGCGGCTAACATTCTCCTTTCCCTTCCTCCCCAAAACAAACACTCTGTGAGGTGAGTGGGATTGAGAGACTTCAGAGAAGTGTGACTGGCCCAAGGTCACCCAGCAGCTGCATGTGGAGGAGTGGAGACGCGAACCCGGTTCCCCAGATTACGAGTCTACCGCTCTTAACCACTACACCACACTGGCTCTTCAATGTCATCTAATCAATGAGATTAAATTTGTGTTACTAGTGGCTGGATCAATGAAATGATGTTGGTTTAAGAAGTGCTTCATGCATACCCAAGTTATGGTTCAGACTATTAACGTAATTGTCCTTTTCATTAAAGATTCTCAAAGGACCTCACAAACACAACTAGCTATTTTACAAGCTTCTAAATGGAAACAGATGTCACTATTTAGATGTAGCCAGTAGCAAGGAAAGAACAAAACCACCTCTCAGCCATTGGGCTCCAACTCAGCAAGAGATCCATATGTCAACTCACTTCATTGCTCTACTTGACTTCTTACATTCTCACAATCCTCACCTCCTCATAGCTCAAAATTTCACAGAATTTCAAATGGAGCCACACACAGTATTTATTATAATGCTGAATATGCTTTATTTCATTTACAAATACAGTTTAAATCCATGGTTCCCCCCCACAATGCACAGTACAGTGTAATATGACAAAATAGATGCCGTAAGAATCTGCTCCTGCAAATGATTGACTTTGCTTAACCACCTTTAATACAATGACAAAATCAGCTATGTTTACATTAGCTAAATTAGCCACCCAGCTAACATTTAAAGTACAGCAGTGATGCTGTACTACAATGGCAAATTAAAAAATACAATTTAAATTTACCCTTTCTGGGGATAAGTGTTATGAGTAGCATTTTTTCCCCAGCTATTTTTACTCTGCGAGATCAAGGATTTTGCGACCAAAGATTCCACCGTGCTACATAATCAGTCCTGTGTGAACCAAGATGGGCGCTTCCTTGTTCGTTCTATGATCCGCTTGCCTTCATCTTCATCTCTAGCTTTCTCTCCCTCATACAGGACAACAGTCTCTACAGGTGGAGCCTTATGTGGTCCTCCCTCCTGTGCCCATATTTCTTTCCTTATGGCAACTGTCTCCCGTTTAACCTTTGCATAACAATAGCCACAAAGAATATGCTTCAGTTTCAGGTTGCCACACTGAGGACAGACATCAATGTTTCGCTAAAGACAAGAAAGAAAATAAAAAGTTGGGCAATGAACAATTTAAAAAGAGAAAGATTTCACAAATGCTAAGAGCCATATAGGGCAATGACTATCTCATTACCATTGTGATATAATACATTGTTTTCCAGCAACCTGAGAAAGCCCTCATGTCAAGTAGTATACATAAAGGTTTAAGTTTTCAAAATGTAATACCATCACAATTTAAATATTCAGCACAGGACCTGCAGACAGATTTTAAATGAAAAAATTCCTGTGGTAAATTTACAATACAATATGAATAAATAAGAAATTACAAGCATCTTGAGAGCATTGAAGAATAGAAGATCTACAAAAATAAGGGGAGAAAGACAACAGAAATGTGATGAGTTACCTTTATTTTTATAAGGTTCCTAGGATTCCTTCGCCTGCAGCGATTTACTTCAATGGTCCGCCTTGATTTTGGGGCTGCCATCCAAAATATGCTGTCTAGAAAGCTTGGAGTCTCCTTACTTTCAGCATTCTCTTCTATAGGTTCAGGCAAAAAAGCTGGACCCTGAATTGCTAAAGCAGGAGCTTAAAGACAAATACAAATAACTTAGTTACAAATAATTTAGTTGTGGTAATTTGCTTACCTTTATTAATTAGATACAATATTTCAAGAAGTGGTTTTGCTCAATGAGACTCTTACTTCCAGGTTTGCCGCTCTCACATGTGCAGAAGTGCTAAATCGCACTTCACACATGCGCAGAAGCACAAATCGCTCCGCACGTGCAGATGCGGCGCTTTGTCTCTTTGTTTGATTTTTAAGTTGCTCTGGTCTGCCACGATTAAGATAAAGCGAATAACAAATTTAACTAGTAACAATAGATAACCGACAGTAACAACTGTAGCGGTTCAAGTTATGTTAGTAATTGCATACTGTATTCTGTTTCCATAACCTTCATGCTTCAAAGTAGGTTTGTGAATTTTTCCTCGATTTTGCTGTTTTATCTTTTTCTAAACCACTTTGTGGTGTGTGTGTGTGTGTGTGTATATATATATATATATTCAAACGGCACATAATTTTTACAAAATATATAAATAGAATACCATACTGGCCTGAATATAAGCCTCTTTAGCCCCCCAAATTCCGACTATGAAAAGCTAAAGTGTGGCTTATATTCGCGACCTTCCGGTATGCAGCGATGCCCACCTTGCATGTGGAGAGAGCGAGGAAGGGCAAAGGGCAACGCAGCACAGCTCCCCACTCCCCGGCCAGTATGCAGCCAACGGCAGCAAGGAAGAGAGCAGCTTACATGCGGGTATTTTTTCTTTTCGCCCTCCAATTCTAAAGGTGCGGCTTATATTCTGGCCAATGCAGTAAATAACACGGGTGATGGGTGGGTAACAAATCTTATAAATAAATAGTTTCCAGAATCCAGCCCCCTCTGCAAAAAAACACAAAACACACACACGCATTCGGGGCAGCTCCCACCAGCATAAAAATACCAGGGGAAAACAATATATATGCCTGTAATGAAAGCAAGAGCAAAAGAGTGCAAGTCCTTCCCGCCCCAAGTAAAGCGGCGTCTCCAGCGGCGCTTGTCCTAAAAGGGCGCCTGGGATGACGGGAGCGCCAGGTTTGGGAGGCGAAGCCCCTGGGGAGCCGCCGGCCCCGGAGGAGGCCCCGCGACACCTCGAGGAGACGGAGCCAGGACCTACCCCCGGGCGGGCCGCGGCAGCCCAGCTGCGCCCAGCAGCTTCGGAGGAAGCCTTGGATCCGAGGCAAAGGAGACGGGAAGACCAGCAGCAGCAGCGCGGCCGCCGCCATCTTGACCGGCCCTCCGCCTTCGCGGCGCGAAAACGCGCCTGTCAGGATCAGCCGCGCTGAGGGCGCTGGGAAACCGAGTCGTCCTTCTCTCTCTGGCGGCGTTTCCGCCAAGCCACTTGGTTGAGAGTGGACTACAGGTCCCAGCACGCCCTCCTCTAGCGCCTGAGGGTGAGGCAACGGTTCCCGGCATGCATAGCAGAGGGAGCCGGCGATCCCCGGATCTCGTCGTTGACAATGCTGAGGGAAGGAACGGCCCCGCCAACGGCCCCGAAACCAAACCATCACCACTACCACAGTCTTTTTCAACCTGAGGAGGTGGCGGGTGGCTCAGACGTTGTTCGACTACAACTCCCATCACCCCTGGCTACCAGTTCTGCTAGCAAGGGATGCCGGGAGTTGTAGTCCAACAACGTTTGAGGGCGGGTACGAACGACCCAAGGTTGAGAAAGGCTGCCATAGAGTTTCGCGGCTTTCGAGAGTTCCCGGAAGTTCCATCTGTTCATGGTTCTGGTGTCGGCGCTCTACATGGTTTCTCTTTTTGCGCATGCGCTGTAAAAACAGTACGCAGCGCGCGTGCGCAGCCTCAGAAAGCGGGCGGAGCCGGTTATGCAGGGAGGGCGGAGCGAGGGGGTTCAATCGCGCTGGTCAAAATGGCGGAACGCGGCTACAGCTTCTCCCTCACCACTTTCAGGTAAGGCGCGGTGTCCCCTCAGGGGCGGCAGGGCGGGCGCAGGAGGCCTGGGGCGCTGTCCGTTAGTGAGGGGAGGATTCTTGGGCCTCTCGGAGCGGCTCCGTTTCGTTGCCGCTGAGACGGAGGGAGAGGCGAGGTTTTTGCGGAGTCACCGCTGGCGCTTCTCGCCTCTCGCTCGGAGGAGAAAGTGGCGCGTGTGGAAACTGCCGTAAGTTTCTGACGCGGATCCCCATCAGACATGCTTGAGGGAATGCGGGTTTTCCAGCAGCCCGGTCCTGAGCACTTTGCACCTGGCTAGGGGCCGCTTGTGACCGAGTGAAGATGCCGGGTGTCAGGATGGCACCCGAGGTCTCCGGAGGTGCATGCCTGGGGATCACTGGATCTGGACTGTTTTCACACAAAAATGCCACACCTTGTAGAATTCTGTCAGTTATATTTTATCTGCACAGTCAGAATGAATTTCAGGAAACAAAAGCTTTTATTGAAAAATACAACTTTCGAGCCGTCTGCCAACTAGACCTTCCATTTTGGTGCCTGTAACCCTGGTTTAAGGAGGCATTTGGCATCTAGTTTATATCTCGGGATTTCTAACACTGGTAAACCATGTAGAGATGAGCCTTTGGATCCAGTATGCAGGGTTTTAAGCCACGGATTGACTCTCCCTCCGCCTGGCTTGGTTAAGGCAAGAGCCCAAAGCAGGCCTCATTTCCCTTATAACCCTATAGAAAGTGAAACAAATATCTCTGAACACACGACTAACGTATATGCGTTGAGATTTTATGAAAATAATAAATCATATCATAGTGTCGCCTTGGAAGTAAGACCTATTCAATTGAATGGGATTTGGACTTAATCCCAAATTAGTTTCCATAGGATTGCAGCCTTACAGATGCATGTTTACTTGGAAATAAATGACATTCAGTGCGTTGAGGATTATGAACATGAAACAAATGTTACACCAAAAACGAAAGTAAAACTATTTTGGTCGGCTTTCTTTTCCCCTTTTCAGTTTTTATTATGAGATTACTTTGAGCTTGTTGCCAGACCTTGGATGGAGTGCATGATTACATGAAAAGTGTAGTACAATTCTAAACACTCTTATACTAAAGTAAGTCCCACTAAATTGACTGGGGCCCACTCCCAAGAAAGTGTGTGTAAGACCAGACAATTATTTTGGGGAGAGTTTTGACTCCTATCTGTTTGTTTTTATTATTACTGTATTAAAATGTGCCCAATATCATATTGATGAAAAAAGGCCCAATGAAAGGCCATAAGTTGCTTGGCATTTTCAGATTTGAAAATGTTTTCTTACCAAGTTGTCTCATGAATTGTGTGCTTTCTTTTAGCCCTTCTGGAAAGCTTGTTCAGATTGAATATGCTTTGGCAGCTGTTGCCGCAGGAGCCCCATCAGTTGGAATTAAAGGTATTCAAATGCTTGCACGATTAATAAGCCCACAAAAGTGTTGCTAGTTTGTATGTCTGTGTGTACCTACTTTGGCATTTTGTGACCTAAAAGCAAAGAAAGAACGAGAAAGCAGACATAGGTTATGGGTATTGAGGCTGAAGTGCTAGCCCCATTTGCTTGAGAGTAAGCCACATAGAGTTCAACACCAGGATTAGGATTGTGGTGTAGTATGATTGCCAGAAATTGATCTGAAAAGAATCAGCGTGAAAGCAGTAACCTGGTTTGACCCTATTTTGGTCATACCAACAGTGCAAACCTATACATGTCTACTCAGAAATAAGCTCCATTGAGCTCAGAGGTTAGGGAACCTGTGACCCTCCAGATGCTGTTGGATTGCAACTTCCATAATCATTGACCATGCTGGCTAGGACTGGTGGGAGTTAGTCTAGCAGCATGTACAGTGGTACCTCAGGTTACATACGCTTCAGCTTACAGACTCCGCTAACCCAGAAATAGTGCTTCAGGTTAAGAACTTTGCATCAGGATGAGAACAGAAATCGGGCTCTGGCGGCGCAGCAGCAGCAGGAGGCCCCATTAGCTAAAGTGGAGCTTCAGGTTAAGAACAGTTTCAGGTTAAGTATGGACCTCCGGAACGAATTAAGTACTTAACCCGAGGTACCACTGTATTGTATTGCTAGCTGCCTTGAGCACTATTTAGTGGAGAGGTATGATACAAATTTAACAAACGACAGTCATACCTTGGGTTGCGAACGTGATCTGTGTGGGAGGCACGCTCGCAACCCACAGCGTTCGCAGCCTGAAGTGCAGCTTTGCGCATGCACATGACATCATTTTGCACTTTTGCATGCGCAAGCACCAAAACCTGGAAGTAACCCATTCCTGTACTTCCCGGTTCGGCGCGGTCCGCAACCTGAAAACGCACAACCCGCAGCGTTCGTAACCCAAGGTATGACTGTATATAAAATATTAAATAAAGGGATGGGGATGGTGGGGACATGAACCCATCCTAGTACCCCCAGAGCTTTAAAAATACGTTTTTGTCCCAGTGGGGTTCCAACCATAACCCTTCCAGAGTAAGAACTACAGAGTAAGTTGTTGTGGGCCAGGGAGGAGGGGATGATTGTGGAAATATTCATTTTCTCCTTTTGGCCATCTAATAATGCACATGTAAGTCTTGATTCCCATTACCAGCCTAGCTTTGTAGCAATTCAGCAGCAGCCTGATGTTAAAATACAGATAACGCGTGGTTTGGTTTTGAAACAAAACAAATCTCTTCCTGGCCAGTTTTTGAGTTCAAGAATTGAATTCAAACCCAGTGCGTGCCACTTGGGGCCCTTGGGAGGAAAAGCACTCTTGTCAATGTTTAACCAAGCTAGATATAGGGATTCTTAGTGGGACTATGAAACATCTTCAAAAAGTAGAATCTAAATATATTTTCAAAACAGAAAGTATAACTATAATTTTCAGATTGCATTTTGGGAAACCTTGGGTTCCTTACATATTTTCATTGCAGGTTTCCTAATGAAAAAATCAGTAACAATAGGCAAGCTTCCTTATGATATAGCTTCTCTGCCACTACTAATTTCCCTCGGCAGTGCACCCCATAGGACAGTTCTGGGTATATTCTATGGTGTGTTGTAAGGTACAGTCAATTTGCATTGGGCCACTATGAGGCCAGACAGGCCTAGCCAGGGTGCACTTCACACAATCCTCCACATCTGTTGTGAGGCAGAGCTGCTAAGATTCCTCAGCAGATAATGTGGAATGAGATCTTTGAAGATAGAAAGTTTGAAAAGCTTCTTTTCAGTTTTTTACTGAACTTTTTCTTTTTTCCTAAGTAGGCATGTCTAGTGATATTGAGGTAGCACATAACCATTAGGGGTGTTTATTTGATTTGGATGAATCCCAAGGAACAGCAGGCTGTCTCGGAAGGATTTTGAGTTTCTCCCAAAGCAAAGTGAGATCTGCTTCAACCCATGCAGCCTTGTACTGTACAATGAACCCTGAAGTGATTTGTGATACCTCGGTATGGGTGGAAGGAAGGAAACGAGAGCAGCTTTGCAAACCAGAAACTTGTATCACTAACGAGGAAATAGGTTTTTTTGAGGGCGGGGGAGAGCTGTTTCACATCTAACAACCTTAGTTTATAATTGGAAGGAATTATTTTATTCATAAAGAAAATCTCATCTGATTCTTTCTACCCAAGAATTAACTTTAAAGGAACTTTGGCTGAGGGAGATATAGTGGGAATCACTTAACAGCTGCAGGAGCAAAACTGCACATATCCTTCTGAAATTTGGCAGGATTCATGCCTTCAGAAGGGGCAATCTTTCTTAAGATTTCATCCAATTCTACCCAAATATTAGTATGTTTTGATGTTTGCTGTTCTTTGTTTGTTTTTGTTTTTTTAATCAAACTTGAAAGGTGTCCATCACAGAGATCCCTGAGTTGAATCGAGCTGCCTCCAAATTCATCTGAGTCAAATTGGCCTGTTTTATTATGCAGTGCCAATTTGGAGTTTGAACCAAATCTTCTGGTGGCTAGGCATCCTTAGTAATAGTGCTAAATAATGCATTGGATTTATATGATATGATCAGTAAAGGATATACAAGTAGATGAATTATTCTAGTTGCCTGATTTAAGCATTGTGGATTTGAAGGATTACAAGGAAAATGGAAGGAAGATATTTTAACTACATTGACTAAAATATTTGTTTTCTTTGTGCAGCTTCAAATGGCGTGGTACTGGCAACAGAAAAAAAGCAGAAATCCATTCTGTATGATGAACGAAGTGTACACAAAGTGGAATCCATAACCAAACACATAGGCTTGGTGTATAGTGGCATGGGTCCTGATTACAGGTATCTTGAAGGCAAAGAGGGAAACACTTTTGCTATTGGTCTTTGTCTCTTGCCCCGCTATAGGCAGCACAGCATTGGGTCTGTGGTGCCATTTCAACATCCTCTGGATGGATGCTACATATCTTGACAGCTCTGGTCCTGTCCCCAAGGTTGCACAAGGCTTCGCCCTGACATGTATGCAAGGCAGGAGTCGCCAACCTTTTTGGGCCCCTGGGCATATTTTGAATTTTGAGAGAGTTCTGTGGGTGCCAGCCACAAAGTGGCTGCTAGGGACAATTGGAAAGTACATCCATGGTGAATCTTTTCCCATAATTGTATTTCCATATTAGGAAAAGCTTAAACTACCATAAAGCTGTTAAAGACACAACCCTGTGTTTTACCCAGTGCCAACGCTAAACTAAAGCCTAGTTTGCCATTCTGTACTCACTTACCTAGGAGTAAGACCCATTAAAGACAAAGAGACATACTTATGCATAGACATGTATACCATTGCACTGCAGATTAACTATACCATGAATTCTTAATAAGTGCCTAGTCTTTGGTTCCTGCACATCAGGAGTCACCCATATGCCTGTTTGCAAAGTTTTACATTTGCCTTTTCAGGTTGGTGGATTTTTAATATCCACCCACACTTATTATATAGTACTGTTTGCAGAAAATAATTTCTAGGGAGTACCTGATCTCAGAAAACCCATCACAGAAAAGATGCATTCTGGTTGCTAGGAAAAAGGGGAAAGTGAGCTACAGAGATTTCAAAGACTAGAAAATAAGGAGGAGGAAAGGTGTACGAAAGGGTAGGGTAAAGCAGGACCTCCTTAGGACCCAAGAAATTCCTGTTGCCTGTCATCCAGACTTATCAGTTGCTTCACTGATTGACTGAAAAAGCAACAGGCAGGAGCAGCCAGGCTGGCTAATTTCACGGAAATCACTTGGTAGGGTAACTGTACATTTTGCTTGATAAAATTCTCTTTAGTAGGGCTTGAGGCTTTTCTTTTCTTTTTTAATGAAAGTGCAAAGTCTAGGGCCCCCACCTAGTGGTCCTAAGTTAAGGCACCCATTGGAACCGTGTTGGCAACCCCTGCTGCAAGTCTACTTGCATAAGTTTTTTGTTGTTGCAGATGTGTCTGTCTAATGTGTAGCTCTTTGAGGGTGGGGCTAGCACTGTTAGGAGTGTCTGACAGCTAGCTTTGTTCATGTTACAAATTAATGGGCCAGCGTTTGGTTTTTAATCATATTTGGAGAATCTTGAGCTACCACATCCCACAATATTACAGAGCTGAGAAACATTGCTCATAAGTTATTGCAGAGATAGGGAACATTGGGCCTTCCAGGTGTTTTTGGCTCCCAACTCCCATAAGCACCAGTTACTATAGCCAGTGGTCAGGGATGATGGGAGCTGATTGACTGGATGAGGGCAAATAAAGTGACATTGAATCATGATAAGACAGGCTATGGGTGAAAGGTTCCTGGATCCAAATTTTGAGAGATTGTCTGTTCTGAATAGGGTTGTGCTCCACCTAAACAAACAGGTCCATATTTTAAGGGTGTTCATTGAATCATCTTCTATACTAGAGGCCCAGGTGTCCTCTAGTGTGGTGCATCTGTTACCAGCTTTGGCTGGGATGCTAACCACTCCCTTTCTTGGGCAGAAATGTTCTGGCCGCTGTAGCACATTCGTAACCTCATAATAATAGACAACCTTTTTTGAGTTGATATATCCCAGTGCAGTGTCAAATTCTTTTATTAGCTGATAGTAAATATTCCTTCAGTTTAATCTTTCCCAAGTTGCTTTGGACTTTAAGTTATAATGGATGTTCTGATTTCTTCACTCACTCACTCACTCACTATTTCTTTTCTTCTTTTTCGCAGAGTACTTGTCCACAGAGCACGCAAACTGGCCCAGCAGTACTACTTGGTTTACCACGAACCTATTCCAACAGCTCAGCTAGTGCAGAGAATTGCTTCTGTAATGCAAGAATACACACAATCTGGGTATGCCTTTCCCCTGCCCCTTGTTTATTCTAAAACAACTGAAATTTACCAAGAGCTGTACTGTACGCAGAATAGATTGTACTCTAATGCAGCCCCCTCACCCTTTTACCATATATCAGTGAGATTTTTGCCTCTGCATCTGAGGAGCTGCAAATCAGACTGGGTATATACAGACAAGAGTTCAGCCTTGTCTGCATGCCATGGCCAGCCTCATAAAGTCTCCTCCTGTTCTTCTACAGTGCTACCTCTGGATGCGAATGGGATCCGTTCCGGAGCCCCGTTCGCATCCTGAGCAGAACACAACCCGCGTCTGCGTGTGCGTAGGCTGCAATTCGCTGCTTCTGTGCATGCACGTCACGTCATTTTGAGCGTCTGCATGCGCGAGTGGTGAAACCCGGAAGTAACCCATTCCGTTACTTCCAGGTCGCTGCGGAACACAACCTAAAAACGCTCAACCTGAAGCTACTTTAACCTGAGGTATGACTGTATTCACTTTTGAAGAGCATTTGGTCTGATACTTTTAAGTGTGCTGAACAGCAATACCACACTCTCAAGCTGATTACCTATAAGGCTGGAAGCTATTTATGCAAAGGAGAATGAAGAGCAGGAAATACAGTTACTGTTATACCTTAAATGCTTTTCTGTGCTAAAGTCGTTTTTGTATATTTTTTACAGTTTTCTAAGTAGGAAAAGTAGAGTTGCCAGTAATTTCCTAGACCTGCTCTTGTACATTAGAACAGTTGTTTGACTTGCTAAAATTAAGTAATGGGGTGGTCTTTCCTTTCTTGTATTTTCTCTACTGAAATATCTATGAGTTTTGTATTTAACTGTTTTCTTCAGTATTGAATACAAAGTTTATAGGTATAATGTAGCATTTTTTATATTGTTTTTTGAAGTCTTGTGTTTGTTTCTGTATGATGTTAGCTGCTTTGGACTTCCTTTTTCATAGGGGAAAGTGGGGTCAAAATAAAGATGACGATCTCTTCTCATCTGTCTCATAGCCAGCAAAATATTGAGCTGCTTAATTTCTGTATGGCAGGTTGCTGGTTAAGGCATAGAAACAGAACCAAGAAAACAGTTGGCAGCCATAAAGACTCAGAAACAGTGTACAAACTATTTGTACGAGGCATGATGTAACTTCTTTAGAATATATAGAAGAGGAATATGCTTGTAAGTGTGTATATAGATGAGTCCGTCAGTCAGCATCTTTAATGCTGATCTTATTTGTTCCCAAGATAACCTTCTGTTATCATTAATCCTTTTCAAATGTTTTGCTTCGTAGGGGTGTACGCCCATTTGGTGTATCATTGCTAATATGTGGGTGGAATGAGGGACGACCATACTTATTCCAGTCTGATCCATCTGTAAGTATTAATAATGGAGCTTCTTAATAGAAAGCATGGATGTTTACTCAAAGATCTGTAATATTGCCATATTCTTTCTGTGTATGTGTTTTTAATTAATCCAGATAAGTGGGTGGGGAATGATAAGCATCTGGACTAGAATATGGTTACAGACTCTCAGGACATCTTGGGTGATCAGTTTTACAGTTGTAAGAGCATAAAGAAAGCCTTGGCAGATTAGGCGAAACATCTGTCCTGTCCAGAATCCTATTTCCAACATGGAAGCCCATAAGAAAGAGATGATTCAATAGTTCTCCCACCTCAGCAATTAGTATTCAGAAACTAGCTGCTTCTGAACTTGAGGTTTCCATTTTGTTACAATAGCTAGTAGTGGTAGTAGGTGATTTTTCCTTAAATTTCTTTTTAAATCAAGGGTTTAAAGAGTGATTGGGGAATTAAAGTGGGGGAATTTTGAAAGTGAACCTGGTAGTACAGATGTATCAAGCAAAAGCACACTGGAGGCTTTAGATAATAGTTCTCAACTTATTTTTATTTTTTAGAGCCTAGTGTTATGACATTGAATTGGTCTGCTATCCTAAACCCCAGGTATAGTGCCCTTCAGATGATATTATACAGCAATTGCTGGCAGCCTCAGCCACCATGGCCAATGGTCAGAGATGATGGGAATTGTAGTCCAGCAAATCCTGAAGGCTCCATCTTTGCTACCCCTGCTATATACCGTCCCACCTAGGGTTAAGTCCCACTGAACTCAGTGGGGCTTACTTCTGAGTAGACATGTATATGATTGCTCTGCATCTCTCCAAGCAGAGATCCCTAAATGAGGCTAATTTTTTACTGTATTGATCAGTGACTAGAAGATAATGTGTTCTCATACATTTACTCCCTGTCTTTCTCACTTTTCCAGGGTGCTTATTTTGCGTGGAAAGCAACTGCAATGGGGAAAAACTATGTAAATGGAAAAACATTCCTTGAAAAGAGGTAATGTTATGATTACATAACTGTGAATCAATAATAAAATCTGAAGATAGTAGAAGTTTATAAGTATTGTAATGATGTGTTGTTTTCCATGTCTAGCCTGGCTCTTTCCTAGGTGTTGAAGTGCTATAGTTTAAAAACGACTAAGAATGCTAGAAACACCTGTGAAAATGAGACAAAAATGGCAATTTGCTTTCGTTAGGAGAAGCTTGTGTAGGTATGGTGATCCCATTTAACAGCTTGATGAGAAGTTACCCATTAACCTTTCCCTAGAGTACAGCTTGGAGCATGGAGGTTTCGAGTCCCATCAATAAGGGAGAGTTGGCCATCCTTGGCTCTCGACTCTCTTCCATCCCAGGATCAGTAATCACATCATCATCAGCAGTGGTGAAAGCATTGGTAGTGGCCACATCCTGTGGATTCCACAGTTTCCTTCAGAGCCTCATTGATAATGTGCATGACTCAAGGCTTCACAGCAAGATTCTGCTGTAATTGAAACATCCTGTAATTCATGGGGATCAGGGCCAGCTCTTTGAGGCCTCAGAACCTCCACTTGGGGTTAGTGCACGCTAATTAACATAGAATTTGTGTACATAGAAAAGCTCCCTTACTTTGGGGCAGATGGGGCTCGTCAGCCTGGGAAGATAGCCCACCTAGGAGTAGGAAAACTGACAGTTGGATGTTGCCTTGTATGCTGCCTTCTGGCAACTCCTGCAGCTAAGCTGGTGCCAAATGTCTTGCTGTTTTTCTTTGGACCACATCAGCGAGGCCGAGAGGGGGAAGGTCTTGTCGTCCGGCAGCTCAGGTCCTCCATACACACTGCCCAGGCTCATGCCCCGGGGAGGTCACTTCAGTGCTGCTAACGTCCAGAGGAGCACTGGTCTCCCGGGGGGGGCAGTTTGATTTGATTTTTTTAAGGGGAACAATTTGAGAATGAGTTATTAACAATTAATGGCCTTTTCACTTTCTTAATAATAAGAATTATATGTCATGGGTGGGGGGCATCAGGATTTTAGAGATGCTTAGGTGGGGCATGGCCAAAAAAAAAAGGTTGGGAACCACTGGACTAGCTGAAATACAGCATTCTGTTAATATTCAGACTTGTGAGACTCATGCTAAGTTGGAGAAGAGAGAATGCAATACAGTTTCTACACTTAAATAAACCAGTTGTGTGGGTACTATTTGATGACATTTCCTCATGGTCTTGAATGTTTAGCATCTAATAAGACCAAAGGTGACGAAGGCTTCTGAGGGTTTTACTTCTAGAAGGTTTTGATACCTTGTGTGTCTAATAAACTGGTGTAACTTCTACTGTAAATTGCAAAATTTTGTCTAAATCTTTTGGTTGGCATCCAAATACCCTTTAATTGTGTCTAAATAGTTTGTGTGTGCCCAATGCGTGTTTTTTGAGTACACTCTACTGTCCTGCCATATCCCCAAATGATTTGACATTCCTGTGTTTCAAATGGTATTTGCAATGTTGCATAGGAAGTTATTTGCAAAATGCAGCCCTTGGCCATGTGAAACTAATTTTCAGTTCTGTGAATGTTTGCTGTTGCAGCAACAGTAAAATATATTTATTAGAAAACTTCTGTTCTTTCATAGGTACAACGAAGACTTGGAGCTTGAAGATGCTATTCATACTGCTATATTGACACTGAAGGTAAGAAACATCTGCAGTGTATTTGTTAAAACTCTGGTTTGTGAATTGCATTTTCATGAAGGAACCCGTCTTTCCCTCTCTCTAGGAAAGCTTTGAAGGACAAATGACAGAAGATAACATAGAGGTTGGCATCTGTAATGAGGCAGGATTTAGAAGACTCACTCCAACTGAGGTCAAAGATTACCTGGCTGCAATTGCCTAGTATGCGTTAAGGAAGACTGCCTCGATACATACAAGGATCTTTTCCCCCAGCCATTTAAATATTTGGCTTCTGCACTCTCATTTCTACTTTATCTGCTAGATTTTTTAAAAAAGAAATATTATGGATCCAAATACTACTGTCCTAATATTGAAAATGTGGAATTATTGTTCTTTAAAATATTAAACACTGTACAAGAATACGCAATATGAAAAAATAAACATACCAGGAGTGGTGTGGTTTCTAGGTAAAACTTCATAAGGCATTTAATTATACTGAGTTCCCTCTGGTTTCACCACCACCACAAATTTTATTCAGAAGCACACAATTTTAAAATATTCATAAATCCTTTGGAACTACCCTCAGCTGAACTGGCAGCGCTTCTGTTAAAAGCTTTCTAAATGTATTTCTTGAGTGAGATATTATGCAGGCCTCTATGGGAGCAGTTAAATCAAAGGGGCTGTGAATCAAATCAGATTATATGCATGCAGCATGTAATACTGAAAGACTTTAGTTAGCAAGCTGCTACAAGTCAGAACAGAAAGCAGTCTTGGTACCACGTGTGTTAGAGATCTGTCTTCCACTCATGTGGCAGATTCACTACCTCCCTCCCTGGTATAAGTGAGAAGGTGCAGTGTTTGCCCCCACTGTCACAGTGATCCCATAGGGCAAGAAATATATAGGAAATGCACCCTTTTTTGGACGAACTCATTGAAAGACAAAGTGAGTTTTCCAGATACATGAAAGCTCATGTTCAAAGTTTTTACAGATGGAGAAGCTGGTGGTAAAGTGGCAGGATAACAGCAACAGCAAAAAGTAAGCTGGGTGAGGGCAGGAGGAGGAAGGGTGGTCTGAGGGGGGTGTTAAGGTAACTGGTCTCACATTGTGATTTGTCTTCACCCCCTGGGGGACTGCCCCATTTGGACAAAGGTACCTTTCACTTGAGCTCCATAGGTGACTTTGGGTCAGTCATCCTAATTTAACCTGAAGGATTGCTGTGGATAACCACATGTAGGGCTTGTTTGAGAAAAGAGTATGCAATGCGATAAATGAGTAAGACGTTGCTCCCTCATCCATGCACATTGATCATTCATTGACTGTAATGTGAAGAGGCACCATAGAGTAATTGAGAAAAACATTAACATCACTGAATGCAGTCAAACTTTTTTCTGTGCGTGTTTGTTTTTAATTTAGCTGAGTCATAAGCATTTAAGAGTTCTGTTGGATCAGACCAAAAACCTAGCCCTATCTACTTTACAGTATTCTCTTCCCACAACGGCCAGTCATATAAGCTTGGGAAACCCACAAGCAAGACATGCACACAACACAACTCTCCCTCTTATGTTCAATGGGGTATTTTCAGGCATTCTGGCTGATACTTGAGTGTTGGGGTAACAAGTAAAGTACACACTGGTACAGTCTGACCCCTTGGGTAAATGGTGTGTGCCACTGAATTTCCAAAAACTAAAAAAAACCCTGATACCATGTAAATAGAATGTTTGAGCCACAGGGAAAAACATTGATTGGAGAGGCATATAACAATTTAGTGGATATATTTGCTTGGAAACTTTGTCCACAGGGTGGTGATATGGTGTGCTTGGAAATATGATAAAATCTAAACACGAACAAAAATAGGTTTGTCTGACCAACTGAGATGGTATGTTGACCTTTAGTCAAAATTCTTCTCTAGTAAGAATTCCAGGTGCTGATTGTAGTCTGCAAAAAAACACTCTTGTGAGCTGTAGAGATACACAAGTGCACAAGGTTAAAGGTTCCCTTTTAATCCAGTGCTATAACCTCTGCCAAAAAAGTATGTAAGGTTGACAAAGATGATTTATTCTCACAGAAAAATGTCTCGCAACAATCAGAAATTCAATACAAAGGAATGTCGTAGCTTTGTTTTCTGAATTTCTTGCTTAGATTTTAAAACTCAGGATTAGAATTAACGCACAACAGCATAGCACTGCATTTCCACCCTGTGAAACTTCCCCTTACAACTTTATTGATGGATAGGGATGCCATATTTCAAAAAGTGAAAATCCAGACACAATCATTTTTTTAGCTTTGACCAATGTTGTTGAGCTTTCTTTAGCAAAATTGCAAAAAAAAGACGTTTTTGAGCTATTTTCAGGAAAGTCGGCAAAAATGACGGTCAGCATGGGTTGCCATACATCCCAAACTTCCTAGACATACACGGAATACTGCAGTTGGAAGCAGTGCCCAGGCAGAAATCAGTCAAATGTTCAGGAAAATCCAGATGTATGGCAACCCTATATAGACACATCAGACCTAATGCACTAACTGGTCCTATCAGCTGGCTGTGCCGATAGGAGTTGTGGTTGTCCAAAATGCCAAAAAGGCTCCAGGAAAACTTGTGCTCTGCACACAACTGCACCACTTGTTCCTAACCACCCTCCTCATCAAACACAACTCATTGGTTAGTTTAAAAGAAACCAGTTTCGACAGAAAAAAACAACTTTCCAAGGGAGGAGCCACATAGCTCTGGTAGTGTTTATCTTGCAATCATATCTTTGCAACAGAGTTGGAAGAGACCACAAGGGCCATCGAGTCCAACCCCCTGCCAAGCAGGAAACACCATCAGAGCACTCCTGACATATGGTTGTCAAGCCTCTGCTTAAAGACCTCCAAAGAAGGAGACTCCACCACACTCCTTGGCAGCAAATTCCACTGTTGAACAGCTCTTACTGTCAGGAAGTTCTTCCTAATGTTTAGGTGGAATCTTTTTTCTTGTAGTTTGGAACCATTGCTCCGTGTCCGCTTCTCTGGAGCAGCAGAAAACAACCTTTCTCCCTCCTCTATGTGACATCCTTTTATATATTGGAACATGGCTATCATATCACCCCTTAACCTCCTCCAGGCTAAACATGCCCAGCTCCCTTAGCCGTTCTTCATTAGGCATCGTTTCCAGGCCTTTGACCATTTTGGTTGCCCTCCTCTGGACACGTTCCAGTTTGTCAGTGTCCTTCTTGAACTGTGGTGCCCAGAACTGGACACAGTACTCCAGGTGAGGTCTGACCAGAGCAGAATACAGTGGCACTATTACTTCCCTTGATCTAGATGCTATACTCCTATTAATCCCTTCTGGCATCTTCAGGTGGGGCTGGGAGAGACTCCCTGCCTGAAACCCTGAAGAGCCACTGCTGCTGCCAGTCAGTGCAGACAGTACTGAGCTAGTTGGACTTGATGGTCTGACTCCATATATGGCAGCTTCCTAAATTCTGTGGCAGAAGTCCTGAATTGATTTCGAAATGGGTTGCACTTGGGAGCCCTTCCAATTCTATGACCTTCCTCACAGGGTTATGTGGGGGGATTAAAGAAGGAGAACCATATAAACCAGGCATGTCCAAAGTCTGTTTTGGGGGCCTAATCTGCCTCCCGTGACAGTATATATCTTGGAGCAAAATCCTAAAAATAGCTCAACCACCTTGGTCGGCCCTCACGCATGCTCACTTCATCAAATCTGTCCCCCTTTGAAAAACGTTTGGGCACCCCTGATGTACACCATCCCCCACACTAGCCTTTCTAGGAAAAAGGTTGCACCTGGGGAGAGGGAAGAAGGAGTCAAACAACACCAAAGGGATAAATCAGAGAAAAAGCTTTATTCTGCCATTCGGGGTGGCAGAAGGCACCTGCGTGATAAATTCACAAAGCAAGTACAAGTTCACAGCCATTTGCACAGAGCATATATTCCCCTTCAGTTCCCTCCCCTTTCTCCTCAGGAGTCCTGCCCCATGATGAGTTTCCTGAGCATGAACAGAAAGCTCCTGTCTTGGGACTCTTTTGGACTCTTGGTGCCCTTCCCAGGAAAAGGGGATGACCAGCCAAGGGGGTGGGTTAAGGAGCCTCGCGGTTCAGCGTGTTCAAGATGTGTTGAAACTAGAGTGAGATAAGAGTCAATTCCCAGGCCTGGGAAGCAGAAAAGGCATTAAGCTACCTTTGTTACAACAGAGCAATGCCTTTTAGCTGCTGAGAAAATGATTTTGAGAAGCTTTGAGCCTGCTTTTTTTTGGGGGGGGGTGACTTCGGGTCTAGGTGGGGCACCTGTCCTCACCTCCTTCAACACTATCCTCCTTGGGAGAGAAAAAGGTAGTATATTTAAATGCAATCAATCAAAATATACTATACCATACTATAATTACAATTTAATAATAATTTAATATAGGATAGCTCAGTTGGTAAGAGCATGAAACTCTTAATCTCAGGATCATGGGTTCGAGTCTCACATTGTGCAAAAGATTCTTGCACTGCAGGGGTTTGGACTCGATGACCCTTGTGGACCCTTACAACTCTACAGTTCTATGATTCTGTGGCACTAATTATAATGTAATTAAATAAACACTATTATACTAATATAAATTATTTAATAATATTATAATATAACATTTAAAAATAAAGAACGAAATGCAATTATAAAGTAATACTATAATTAATATAAAATAAATAATAAAATGTAATTTAGTAAATGCCTACAAGGAAAAAGGTTGACCCGCCACCCTTGCCCCGCACATGGAGGCGCCGAACGGGAACCGGAAGTGAGGGCTGGGCCCAGTGCCGGCTTCTGCGCCTGCTTCCTCCCGCTTGTGAAGCTCTGAAGGAGCCCGTCTCCCCCCGCTCTCTATGGTCTGGAGGCGGAAGTCGCTTGCAGGCGCCGGCGCCGGGCTGGAGCTGCAGCTGCGGGGACGCGGAGCGAGGTGGCCGTAAGTCTTGCAGGAGGAAGGAGGGCGGCCGGCGGGGGGGGGGGGGGGTTAAACATTTCGTATTTTCCACAACAGAAAAATGCAAAAGGAGAAGACCGGATACATAAGAAGAACGAAAACAAACCAATGATTCCCCCTTCCACAAACATATTTGAAAGGATATAAATCGTTATTATATTTTAATATGGAGGGAGGGAGGAAAGGAGTAAAAGAGAAAATGTGATTATTTGTACAGGTTTAATAGATTTTTAATGTGTGCGTATCTGTTTAATTCTATCCCTGTTTAATTGTCTTTTAAGAACGATTCCCCTCCTTAGTTTTCTATGGTTTTAGCTGTGTTTAAGCTAACCCCTGTCAGGGTTAAAAGACGGGGCATAAATAAATATATAATAATAAAAATTCAAAAACAGGTCGGGGCTCGTTTCCAAATGACATGTTAGTCTCCCGGGGCTTTCAAAAGTGGGAGGAGGGGATACAGGGTTATGTTGTGTCTGCAGATGGGAAGAAAACACTTGGATCTTGGAACATTATGTTTGCAAGACCAGAAAGTCCTACAGACCAAGGAAAGCGCTTGCTGTTTGTTTACTATTATTTCATTTGTTTCTTAAAATTATACACCATTTGATTGTTGTTGCTTTTTTAAAAAGCTCAAAGCGGTTTTGAAAAAAAGATCACAACTATACTTTAAAAACATATGACAGTTAAAGTACTAAAAGTGTTTAAAAATACAGCAGCTTTCTGTTGCATCACAGGAAACAAGTGAAAGTTGCCATAAGTTGCTGCTGCTTTTAGCTGCTCCCAAACCAAAGTCCATCACCATCATTTCATTTCGATGCCACCTTTCCATAGCTAAAACCATGCTCAAGGCAGCTCACAGCATGAAAATATTTACATAATTGCAAACATAACAAAAGTAGTCATATTCTGGGTGCTGTAAGGTTTATCAACCAGGCTTGGGGCTGGAATTGTAAGGGCACTGGGAAATTTCTTCTCCTGGTGCTGCTTTAGAGGTATTTTTAATATTCAAAAGTCGAGAAAAGCCTCCTGGTGCTTTTTTGTATTTGTAGCTCATCTTTGCCTCTCTTTCCTAAGCTAATTGCACTCTGACCTGTTGAAATCTCATTCTCTCCCATCCGGCTCCTCTTCTATTTTCTAGGAAAGCAGGGGCAATAGGAGTTCTGTGTGCTAAACCCTATTTATTTCAAGAGAGTGAACAACCCTATGCAGTGGCGTAGCGTGGGTTGTCAGCACCCGGGGCAAGGCAAGTAATTTGCGCCCTCTAACCCGTGGATTTGCGCCCCCTAACCCTAACCCCCAGATGTTGCGCCCGGTGCGCCCGGCCCCCCCTGCACCCCCCACGCTACGCCACTGGGGGCGAGGATCCCCCAAGTCCCCCCCCCCGCCACTCCTGACAAAGAATCTCGCGCAGCGCATCCCTCGCCCACCTGGACGGAGAGGAGCCCCTCCTGCTCCAAGCCACCCCCCCCTTCAAGCGGAGCGGAGAGCAGCCAGATCTCCCCCAAGAACCAAGAAAGAAAGAATGCAAGCGATGCTGCTGCTGCGGCGGCGGGGGGGGGGCAGGCACAGCTACCAGACGGCAGAGCAACAGCCCCCCCCCCCCCGCAAACGCCGCGGTCCCTGTGCGGGCGAAGCAGGCAGGGAGCAGACGAGGAGGCGGCGGTGAGGCCCCTTCCTCGAAGCCGAGACAAAGCAGGGGACCCCCCGCGCGCGCGCCCGCGTATCGGAGAGGGAAAGGAGAGGCGAGCCCGGACCCCCCCCCCTCACCCCGCCAGACGCGCCGGCAGCGCCCTCAGCTCCCTCCCGGCAGCGGCGCCTCCCGGCTCTTCCGCCTTCCTGCCTGGGCTCCGCAAGGTGGGCGGGCGGAGACGCGGAGCCAGGCCAGCCCCATCAGCCAGCACTGTGAGAGAGAGAGAGTGAGCCAGGTAGGGGCAGAGAGCTGCGAGTGCGCCCCCAAAAATGTTGCGCCCGGTGCGGCTGGCACCCCCTGCACCCCCCACGCTACGCCACTGACCCTATGGTATGTAGGATTGCTTCAGTTCAGCCTCCCAGAGTTTCTCGCTCCACCCCCTTGGGCATATAGCTTCTCCAACCAATGTTCTCCAGGATATTGCATAAAGACTTCCACCTCTGCTTTATACCACGGATAGGGAAACTGCTCCCTGCAAGATGCGATTGGACTCCAGCTCCCACTCATCTCAGCCAACAGTCGGATATTGGGAATATTGTCCTGAAAAACCTGGATGGCCACAGGTTCCCCATCCCTGTTTTATACATCTTGCATCTGGCTTGACAAGGAAACGTTCAGCAAATGCTCCTAACCATGACCCAAGAGTGTATTTGGTTTCTTCTGCAACATGATATTGATGCCATTGGACTCTTTTCTTAAGCTCAGAAACTGCTTCCGCTTTCCACATAAACATTTTCAGATTGCACAGTTGTTTCAGCATGGCCTTTCTTGTGCTTATTTTAGTCTTTCATATTTTTGAAAATACAGTGGTACCTCGGGTTGCAGACGCTTCAGGTTACAGACTCCGCTAAGCCAGAAATAGTGCTTCAGGTTAAGAACTTTGCTTCAGGATGAGAACAGAAATCGTGCTCCAGTGGTGTGGCAGCAGCAGGAGGCCCCATTAGCTAAAGTGGTGCTTCAGGTTAAGAACAGTTTCAGGTTAAGAACAGACCTCCAGAACGAATTAAGTTCTTAACCCGAGGTACCACTGTAAGAAGATAGAATTGTAAGGGAGAGGGAGGGAGAAAAAGAAAGAAAGAAAGAAAGAAAGAAAGAAAGAAAGAGAAAGAAAGGGTGGTTGATTATAAATTACAGAAAACAAAGAAGAAAATTAAAGGGAAACAGTTCTATGTTGCCATATCATTACTGATTTTATCATTACAGCAATTAATAATATGTGCCATTTTTTCTATAACTTTATATTCTTGTTGATTCATGGATTCCTTTATTTGTTTAGCTAACAGTTTCCCAAATCTCTCTTTGTGTTTAATGATTCTTGCCTGACTAGTTATTGTTGCTGTAATTATTATGATGCATTTTTAAAGTACCTACAACATATACTGAAACTTCCTAAAATACCTGACTCCGGATTAGCCCATTGTTTTTGACTGTTAACTAGAATCATAGGATTGTACAGTTGGAAGGGACCCCGAGGGTCATCTAGTCCCCTGCAATGATAGTTCTGAGACTACCTAGGTCATTTTGCCCCAGTTTGGTACCCTCTAGATCAGGCTTCCTCAACCTCGGCCCTCCAGATGTTTTTGGCCTACAACTCCCCTGATCCCTAGCTAGCAGGACCAGTGGTCAGGGATGATGGGAATTGTAGTCTCAAAACATCTGGAGGGCTGAGGTTGAGAAAGCCTGATCTAGATCAGTGTTTCTCAACCTTGGGTCCTCAGATATTGTTGCGACTACAACTCCCATCATCCCTAGCTTGGCGGGACCAGGGGTCAGGGATGATGAGAGATGTAGTCCAAGAACGGATGGAGATCCTGGTTTAAGAAACACTGTGCTTAGCATTTTGTACTGCGATATCCATCTGCCCCAGCCTGCATGACTGCGCTGGTTGAGAGCTGTAGTCTAAAAAATCTGGAGTTACCTAGGGAACTGTAGCAGATTCTGCCTTCTTTCTTGGGGAGAGACCATAACTTGGTGCAGACAGTGTGTTTGCTACTGTAGAATGATCAGGCTTAATTTCAGTTCCTAACATCTGTGGCTCCAGGATCTTGAGTGAGCAAGCAGGTATGAGGAAGATCTCAACTTCCATTCAAGCTGGGAGATGGGTGAGGGGAGGGCTCTTCTGACCAGCCTGAGCAGCAAGGGAGGCTTTGCCAGAAGTATCCTGTTGGGCCCTTATCTTCTCACCCCAAATTCCCTCTGGCTTGGCTTGTGTGTAGGAATGGGGCCGTATAGGGCTTTGCCAAACTCCTGCTGTAGACACTGAAGCAGATGGGATCAGGAGCTATGCTCAGAGCCAAAGAGAAATTCCCATGTGTGCCCTGGATCCCTAGCTGCCTATCCTTGATCAAAATATAAAAGTATTTGCATTGCTGTCCTACTATCAACCCAGCAGCTGGCAGTAACTAAAAAAACCCACACACCCAATTGAAGGCTATTATGGCAGCTATCTGAAGCAGCTTACTGTGTAAGGGCTTGGGATAATCAGTGACTATTGTGTGAAATACTGCTAGATTGCCTCTTTTTAAAAACAAGATCAATAAGGATATAGTTCACAGTGTATTTGAAGAAAAGCTTTAAAAGCAAGGGCAAAACTCGAGAGGAAATTAGGCTTCAGTTCGCTTATTACAGAAGGATTCAATTGGATTGAGAGGAACTGGGTGACGAAATTTGCGGCATTACTGCCTCGTTTCTCTCCCCCTCCAACACCCCACCACCTATGTAAATTAGATTTATGAGGGTGGACACAGTTTTAAAGCAGCCAAGGGTGTCGAAGTTGTGCTATCCAGGTAGAAGCATTTCTTCAGTGTGGCTACCATAAGAGAATCCCTCCCATCATGTTTTCTCTTTTTCTCTCCTGTGTTCACAAGTGACTTAGCCCTAAATCTCTCACATTCTTTGTCATAGTTCCATAATCTCAGGTTTCTCCCTGGATTTATTTTTTTAATGATTTTTTAATTAATTGAAAAGCATGTTTTAGTTTGGAAGTGGGTTTTTTGTTTTGAGCTTCTGCTTTTTGCTTTGCTGATTTAAAACAGTTTTTGAAAGGGAATCATTGTCCTAGATTGAGAAACGTCTTCATAAATGTCTTTATATTACAGCTTGAAATAACCGTGATCTTCTTCGCATTTTTCTCAGGAATAATGTTGCCATGTCTGTACACGCCTTGCTGTGCGAGAGGATTGCTATTGCAGAAGAGCTCATCAAGAGGGCAGAAGCCCTTTCTAGATTCCGGAAAGGAGGCATAGAAGGTGGATCAAAACTCTGCAGCAAGCTAAAGGCCGAGTTAAAGTTCTTGCGCAAGGTGGAGGCTGGCAAGGTAGCCATCAAAGAGTCTCACCTGCAAAGTACCAATCTCACTCACCTGCAGGCCATCATTGAGTCAGCTGAAAACTTGGAGGAGGTTGTCAGTGTTGTCCATGTCTTCACGTATGAGGACCAATTCGGGGAGAAACAAAGCTTGGTGGTGGACGTCGTTGCAAATGGTGGCCACACCTGGGTGAAAGCCATAGGTCGAAAGGCTGAAGCCCTGCACAACATTTGGCTGGGCAGGGGCCAGTATGGTGACAAAAGCATCATTGAGCAGGCAGAGGATTTCCTGCAAGCAAGTGGCCAGCAACCAGTGCAGTACAGTAACCCGCACATTATCTTTGCTTTCTACAACGGTGTGTCCTGCCCAATGGCACAGAGGCTGCAACAGATGGGCATATCGGTGCGGGGAGACATTGTTGCCGTGAATGCATTGATGGAGTGTGCTAGTGAAGACCTCCCCTTGAGCTCTGGCGAATCTGATGAAGGAGGGGAGGGACTTCAGGTGACCAAAGTAGATCGGGACAACTTAATAGCTAGTGTTGCTTTTCCTACGGAGATCCGAGTAGACGTGTGCAAGAGGGTTAACTTGGATATTACTACTCTGATCACATATGTCTCTGCCCTGAGCTACGGAGGCTGTTACTTCATCTTCAAGGAGAAAGTATTAACGGAACAGGCAGTGCAGGAGAGGGAAGAGAGTGTTCTCCCACTCCTGGAGGATTTCATGAAGGGCAAGGAGCTGTTTGCTTGTGAATCTGCAGTCAAAGACTTTCAAGTCATTTTAGAGACTTTGGGAGGGGCGGGTGAGAAAAGTCGAGCCTCGTTACTCCTGGAGAGAATCAAGGTGGTGCCAGACCAGCCCTCTGAGCGTGCCTTAAGACTAGTGCCCAGCTCCAAAATCAATAGCCGTTCTCTGACCATCTTTGGCACAGGAGATGCTTTAAAGGCCATCACCATGACTGCAAACAGTGGCTTTGTGAGGGCAGCAGCTAACCAGGGCGTTCGATTTAGTGTGTTTGTTCATCAGCCGAGGGCGCTGACAGAAAGCAAAGAATCTTCTGCCACACCTTTACCAAAGCATTCAGTTGGGCCCTAATGGTTCAGGAGTAGTCTGTGGCCATTAAAATAAGAGAACTAGTGGGTAGGTCTTATCCAATATTTGTGTGTTTATAATGTCTACAGTTTCAAAAGCAAAGCTTTAAAAATATACATTCAAAGATAATCTACCCACAGGGCAGAGAGAAACATGATACAGGACTTGGGGCTGCCAAGAAAGTATTGGGCCTGAGTTGAAGTCCACCTGCACCCAGTTGTGGTGCCAGGTGCAACTTATTGTATGTGCTGACATCATTTTGCTGTGCAGTTCCTTGCTTCCAGTGCATATTGTATGAAAGGTTGGGGACATGTGCAAATGGACACCAGGCTACTGCTTTGGATGCAGCCCTGCTGTGTTCCTTGTAAAGTTTTCATTCTGTCCTGGGATGAGGCACATTTAAGTCCCATACATTTATCCTATTGATAAATGTCATGCTTCCATGTGGGACTTCAAAGTGCATGCATTTGGCTGGATTATGTTCCAACTTTCTGCCCATGGCATAAGGTCCTATGTTTTCCAGGATCTATCTTCAGATGAAAACTATGGAATGAAGAAGAGCAGTACATGATGTGGAATATGTGGCAGAATACGCCCTGGGTACGATCCCACCAAAGTGAAACACACTTAAACCCATTTATTTAAATGTGAACGCCTTGGGCACCTGCTAACGTCTCTTACAGAAAGTGACAGGTTTTTTTTTTTTAGAAATCTCTATGTAGCTAGATTGTAAATGGTATTTTTTCAGAATCCTTCTGGTTTTCTCTTTGATGGTTCCACAGTAATTTATTTTATTAGGCGTAATTAAGTTATTAACAGAGTACAGCGTATCATCATAATGTTACCATTCAAACAGAACCAGTCTATGGAGTCTTAGTGCTCAAAGGCTGACTTTTTATGACTTTTCAGATTTTACTGCTGAAATCCTTAAAATGGCTTGGGGTTGTGGGAGTGGGAAAACTTTATATTAGGGATCAGAATAGCGCAATATGAATGATATGACAGCAACTGACAAAATACAGATGCATTATAATTAAGAAGCGAAGTTATACTATTGAACTCTCCCTTGTTACTTTTACCAGCTGTGTTAGAGAAGTTGAAATCTAATAATAATAATAATAATTAATAATAATAGATGTTCTGCCCTGTTCCTAGTGCTCTAGGTCAGATACTTAGTTTCACATTATAAAAGGAACAAGCAGGAACCTTTCCCCTAAACGGTGTCTTGGTACCTGCTCTCTCAACCCCCCCCCATCTGCTCTACATATGCATGAATTAAATAAATATGCAAAAAGTTGGTGTTAAAAGTTGAGTTGCATTCTATCTCCTTCTGTGTGCCATTCAGACGCAGAAATGAGTTTATACTTACTCAGCATGGTCATCAAGTCAGTGTCTACTGTGGGTTCTTAAACATTCTGAATATAGTGTGTGCTGTTTCTTTGACACGGATTGTGTAAGAATTGTGGGTTACGGACGCGCCGAAAACCAGAAGTACTGGAATGGGTTACTTCCGGGTTTTAGCATTTGCTCATGCGCAGAAGCGCTGAATCGCAACCCACGTGTGCGCAGACGCAGCGCTGCAGGTTACGAATGCTGCGGGTTGCGGACGTGCCTCCCACATGGATCACGTTTGCAACCCGAGTGTCCACTGTATTTATGAGGCTCCCTTCACTCCCTAGGGCTCAGTGCTCTGGAAATGTTGCAATACTTTGCCTTTGTTTGTCAGGTGGAGTACAGGAAAAATATGGAAGAGCATGAAGACTGGATGCAAAAGGGGATGGAAAACAATAAACAGTTGTGCAATATGCCCTTCTGTATACATACCTTGGAGTAAGTGCCGTTGAACACACAAACATGCATAGGATAGCACAGTTGGAAAATTTCTGTAGATTTTGCCTACATGTTAGCACTCTGCTTTTGATACCCATCAGGCCTAGAAGTTTAATGTGCATGTTTGTGGGGGTTGGGGTTCATTTTTAGTACATCAAATTGTGCATTCGCATCAATGCCATACAAAACTTCCTCTGGTACAGTAATTATTTGTTTGAGTATACTAGTTTTGAAGACTGAGCGGAGGATGGTAACCAACAGTACAGTGGTACCTCGGGTTACATAGGCTTCAGGTTACATACGCTTCAGGTTACAGACTCCGCTAACCCAGAAATAGTACCTTGGGTTAAGAACTTTGCTTCAGGATGAGAACAGAAATCGTGCTCTAGTGGCGCAGCGGCAGCAGGAGGCCCCATTAGCTAAAGTGGTGCTTCAGGTTAAGAACAGTTTCAGGTTAAGAACGGACCTCCGGAACGAATTAAGTACTTAACCCGAGGTACCACTGTATTTAATTTTCACAAATGGGAGAGAGGAAAACTTTAAAAGGTACACTCTCTTGTGCATAGGCTTCTTATTCCTACTAAAGAACCCATAATTTTAAGCAGCTTAAATTTGTTAAGATTGTCAGGCCCACAGTGAATCAAGATGGGTTTAGAACGTGGAAGAGAATCCCAGGTCTTCCTGGAAAAGGCCTAATTCTCACTCCTCTTTTCTTGTCACTGAAAAGTGTTGTCTGATTTATTCCAAGTGCTTGTCACCACACAAAGGACATGCAAATGTTCTTTTCAATGCAACCAGTTTTTGACACTTCTTTTGTGCAACTGTTATCCACTCAAGTCAAGGGCTCTTAAACTCAGCCACTCCACGTTTCTTCCATAGAAACTTGACTTCTCATTCACTTTGAGAAAAGAGTAAAGTAGCCCTCTTTCTGCTAGTTTTACTGCACAATCATAAATGGCATGTTCTCAAAGGAGAGCCAGTCTGGAGGCTCTTTGATCACTACTAGGCCTCAAGGGTGTACTTCTAGTCTATAATACTGGTACCGTACCATGAACACGTCAAGCCCAGACATTTTGCAAAGCTGTGCATGCAAGCATATCTGGGGACATGGGTCTAAATGTGTGAATAATTTTTGCCCCTTTCTCCTGAAACTTGGCGACCTGTTGGGCAGAACAGGTTCTCTCTCACACATGCAACACTGACGTTTGCACCTTCAACGTGTGCCACATTATGGCCCTGTTAAGAAGGGGTGGGTTCTGGTTTCCTCATACAAAAAAAATAGCCAACTTCTAGTATTTTACATGCAGCTGAAAGTTTAAGGCAGGGAAGTTGTGATGTCATTGCTGTAGTCAGATTTGATTTCTTGAGAATGGGAAGAATAACACACTGTTATATTGATGGGGGGGGGCGGAGAGACGCTCACTTGCTAAATCCGGGTGGCTAACCCACAAACGCCCAAGTTATTCTGCTCCTGTCCTGATGGGGATGCAAATCACTCCCTCCTTGGTCATCAAATAATCACTTGATGACCAGGGAGGGGGTGATAACCTCACCTCAGCTGAGAAGGGGGCTGTGCCATGTGTATGTGCAAGAGTGTGGATGTGGAGGAAGGGAGGTTTGGCCAAGAGTGCATGTGGCTTTCAGACCAAAGCAGTCAGCAACGTTTGTGCTTGATACTACCTTGCATCAGCTTTTGAAAAGTAAAAAACTACCATATTCTGAATACAGTATAAACAGTCCTACCTAGCTCCGTTAGTAGTGTGTTGTGTGTGAGAGAGGGGTACACATCAATGAGGGAAAACTTCACGCTTTTGTCCATGTGCAGGTAGACAGCCCAATGTAAATTGTTTGAGGGGTGTATTATTGACTTCTCTGCCAATAAAATGATCAATCTGATGACAATGGGAGGGAGCAATTTGCATCCCTACTAAGGAGCTTGGCTCTACCCACCCCAATGCTGTGTCTGCTTTAATTGGCTAATCCTTTTCTGCCAAAATTGGTTGGGGGATCAGGGAGAAAAGGACTGGAGAGGATCCGACTCTTGATGTAAAGAGTTGCAAGTATTTCTATGTAAATATCCCTAGCCTTCAGGTGTAGATCTGAATTTAGTGTAATATGTGAAGGGGCCTGTGGGGGGGGGGGTGTGCTGGACCCATCCGCTGCTGCTCTTCTTGTCTCCACAAGTTGGAAGATGGCTGTCAGAAGCACCCCCTGTACTCAAGAGCCTTTTTAGAGCTCTGGATTTTTCAGGGCTCACAAATTTGCCCTCCAACTTGCAGAAGAGCACAGGGGCTGGAGCCAGCACATCCTTTCTCACTACCCTCCTCCCCCCACATTTTAGATAATATTGAATGTGCCCACCTGAAGAGGTCTTCTGTCTCTCCATAATCCGCATCCACTTTAAAATGGAATTTGTGAGTGTTAACGGAGAAATCTTGAGGGCTCCCTTGGACAAAAAACAAGGACACCAGCCAGGAATACTAGAGGAAAACAGCAGCCAGTAGGCTTGGTCTTTATTGAAGACTGCTGCGACAGGACTCCCACCTGCCACAAGGTGGAACAAGATGGAAACCCCCGAACAAAAGAGAACCCAAACTTTTATTAGCTGCTAATCCCCAATTTACACACCCCAAACTACATCACTAATACATCATGGTTACATCATAAAAGGGGAGGTCTGGTGGCAGTAATCCGAGCATCCTGGACCCTGCCCCATGGTTCCCCTTGCCCTCCACCAAACACCTGTAACAAAAGAGATACCGGTATTTACATTTCCCTGTTTCCAGCCAAGTTAATCACACCCTTTTGTCTCTGTCTGGGTTTGGTATTTCTGGAATGG
The DNA here is from genome assembly GCF_964252035.2 of Podarcis erhardii. Classification (NCBI taxonomy): domain Eukaryota; kingdom Metazoa; phylum Chordata; class Lepidosauria; order Squamata; family Lacertidae; genus Podarcis; species Podarcis erhardii. Next base: position 48,565,420 of record NC_138513.1, on the reverse strand, counting down.
CTACCTGTCTGGCACTCAGGTATCAGGAGGCCAGGAATTATCACTCAGGCAGAGGGGCTGCTGAGTAGCTGAGCTCACATATCTATATGAATTTCTGATGTTTTTCCAGTGCCCAGTACATAGATACACTTATCAGTTAATTGTTACATTTGATATTGTGCAGGAAGAAACTGTGATGAAGTGTTTTTTGGGGACAAATCACAAAAGTCACAAAAGTGATTGGGCTGATTTTGGTAGTGGGCTGCATGTGCATGATATCTGCTGGAGGGGCACCCCCCCAACCTATATATACATTCCTGCAACATGAGGCTACAAGTCTATAGTGTAAAGACTGGCTTGTAAGGAACGGCGAACTGGGAAAGGCTTGGAAACAGTAACACAGCACAGTACAAAGGGTGATAATGTCATTCCATTTTTATTTTAGTTTGCAAAGCAGACGGCACATACAATAGAGACAGCCCATTGGTGTGGGAGATGATTGGAGGGGAAAGTGATAGTAGCATTAACACAGTATAACTGCTACAAGTCCACTGCGAGCTGTCTGGCATGTCACAGTTTAATAAATAACAAACAAAATGTAGTGGACTGGGTGGGATAAACCACCAGATACTTATTTATCTGAAACCCAACCAATTAGGTTTAAGGCTTGTTGGCATTAAACCTACATTTACTGGAGGGCAACTTCAATCAAGACAACATTATCAGGGAGACATCAATTCAGGTTCTCTTTCTGGATTCATTTTCTTTTTATTCTGAAGACAAAAACACAAGACAAAGATCAGATAAAAGCAAGGCTGCACAGGGGGCCATTTCAGTGGCAATGAAGTTGTACAGAGATTCTAGATTCATTTAATTAAGCATGATTAACAAAGTTGGAGTACCAATCCCCAATTTATTATCACTTAGACTAAAAGTTTGTACATGTGATTCCTAAGGAAATTTCAGAGGCAACAGGAAATGAATTTGATATTTAAGTTTTTAAAGTGCATTTTTATTCTCTGACATTACTTCCATGTTGTCTAGAGAGCATGTGGTGGTGATGGGAACACATGATCTGACAGTTCTTCACTGCTAACAGCTGTGTTCTGGTGAGTAAATAATTGTCTCATTGCCCAATGGGGTTGGTCTTGCGTGTCCCCCATCCCCCAACCCCAGGGCTCCTGTGCCTTTATCAGCTGTAAGGCTATCAGCTGGCAAACTTTCTTGGGCCTTTAGCCTGCAGAATTTCTACATGTCTTGAGTGCTCTGCCAGAAAACAGTGGTAATACTGATAGAGAACTTGGGCCTTAAATCCAAACACAGACCCAAGTGTAAGTAAGGAAAGGCAAAAGGAAAGAAGGAGGTCATTAAGTGTCTCTAGTAAGTTAAAAATTTACAGATGCCACACAGAAAAGCAGACTGGATTTATATACAGTGGTACCTCGGGTTAAGTACTTAATTCGTTCCGGAGGTCTGTTCTTAACCTGAAACTGTTCTTAACCTGAAGCATCACTTTAGCTAATGGGGCCTCCTGCTGCCGGAGCCCGATTTCTCTTCTTATCCTGAAGCAAAGTTCTTAACCTGAAGCACTATTTCTGGGTTAGCAGAGTGTGTAACCTGAAGCGTATGTAACCCGAGGTACCACTGTACTCCTCACTGTGATGCAGGCAATATGTGGGATTAGTATTTAGTTAAATTATTTGCCTATTAAAAATATAGGTAGAAGCACTGACTTCTCAGCATACATCTAATTTCCCCCTGAACCTAATCACACAGGAGAAATGATCTCTACCTCTGCTTGTCTTGGTTCTGGTTAAAAGAAACTAGGCTCTTCCATGACATCCGTCTATGTTAAAAGTTTAGCATGGAGCTTATTTCTTGCACCAAAGTTTCATTTAGGGATGCTGCCTCACGCCCTGAGCACAGAATATGTTTCTCCAAACCTCCTGACGCAGAAGACAGACATGACACCTTTTCTTTGTGGTCCAGTTATCTCACCCTCCCCACCCACATAAAATTTGCTGCAAGGAAGAGGGGAGATGACAGTTGAGGGGGGAGGAAGGAGAGAGGAATCCTCCATGCTTTCACTTCCCCCTCCAAATTCACATCCAAAATTCTAGCTAAAATTGCTCCTGATGCTATTTTAGCATGACCTATGGACCAAGTCAGTAGAAAAGAGAGATTTAAGTTGCTAATCACATATGGAACTCGGTGGGCCTTACTTCTGAATAGACATATATCTACTGGTGCTGTAAGGTTATGACCCTAAACACATTTAGCAGAGAACAAGTCCCATTTAACTTAAGAGAGACTACTTGCCTCTAAAGTAAACAAGCTTAGCATTGGCCTGTAAGCTACTGTGTCTGTGCCAAAAGGAGTCTTAAAAAAGTAGAATCCTAGGATTGGAAGTCTCAGCTTTATACTACTCATTTCCTTAATCCTAGCTTACACAACTTGGTTATGGTGGAGAAGGATTGTGCATGCTGTTTTCCTGCATAATAGCCAGTGATAAGTTGGCCAGGTGTACTGCTAACTCACATGCAGCATGTAAAAAGACAACCCCTGTGATTGTTGCAGGGGGCCACTTAACAGTGAACTGATGAGCATGGAACTCATCATGGTCTGGGGTTTCCTGCTTCTACAGAATTCAGGAATCCTCATATCTATTAAGTACAAGAGGTGGCCATTATTAGGGAGTCAATGTGGTCCGCCCCCCTCCCCGATGTTGAGTTCCAATTTTCACTAGCCCCCCCCCCCCCGCATGTTGAATGGGCAGGGACAATGGGAGCTGCAACCTAACAATATCTGGAAGGCCCCATGGTCTCTCTGTTAGACTTGTCGGAGTGACATTGCCACACTGAGTTTCTCATCTCCACTCCTATACTTTATTAGAAATTACTGTGTCTGTTGGGAACAGGGCATTGAGTCTATCTATCCTACTGGTTAACACCATCATTAAATCATGTGGCGACTGGAGCTGGGAAGTGGGGTATTCTCTTGGAGGATGCCAGTCCTTGTCAAAGTGTCACATACAAACCAGTTCTAACTGTTGCTAACAAGGTCACAGTAATTGCAGAAATAACTTACTTGACTCGTCTGTTTACGCTGCAGTTGGTTTTGGCTCTGTGCTTGGCTCTTTGCTTGCATCTCCATGGGTTTCTTCAGTTGGCAGGATAAGTGAAAAATCTCCTGATTCTACGCTGATCTCTGGGGCGGCCTCTGAAGTTGGCTCTGGACTTGGCTCCTTGGTTGGCTCTTTGCTTGCCTCTGTGCCTAGTTGAATAAGATGTGAACCTCCTTCTCCGCTTCCTTCCCCGCTTCCTTCACCGCTTATTTCCCCACTTCCTTCCCCGCTTCCTTCCCCACTTCCTTCCCCGCTTGCTTCTCCGCTCGCTTCTCCGCTCGCTTCTCCACTTGCTTCGCCACTCGGTTCTTCGGATGGCTGTGTGCTGGGCTCCTCACTTGGCCCTGCGCTTGGTCCTAAGCTTGTTTCACCAGTCGGCTCTTCTGTGCTTTCTTCGCCACCTGGTTCCTTGCTTGACTCAAGCGTTGTCCCCTCGCTTGGTCCTGTGGTTGGTTCCTGGGTCACAGGGGCAAGAGAAGCCTCTGGAAAATTAAAAACAGCAACATTAAAAAAATGCCAGGTGTCTGCTGTTACCAGATATCAAGAACCTGGGTACTGACATACACCAAACTCCTATGGCATTGTACTCAGAAATAATAATCATCCCAGAATGTTAAGGCATGATTAACTTTTCCATCTAGCATTAGAAGAATTTAACAAAACGCTAAAACTAATATTCCTTAAAGTATTTTGCTTACCTTGTATGATCAGAACAAGAGCTAATGCTGAGAGAATTGCAATTTTGGGCAACATTGTTGGCTATCAGCTCCTGGTAATGGGTAAGCAACTGAGAAACAAGCCGAAGTATCCCATGGGAAGTGATCTTCGGTTGTATTTATTGAAGCAAATCCTTTGCCTCCACCTACTCCAAAATCTATCTCCACCCTCAACGGAAGTTGCAAGATGAAACCCTTTAACATACTCAAGACTCAGAATAGGATCAGGAATCACCATTCCCATTGGTAAAATTCCACTTTGCTATCTCAGAGCAAGATAACCTTTATGCAATGACCTCAAAGGAAAATTACAGGTGTTTGTTGGGGGGATGGGGTGGGTATAGCAATGGAAAAGACTAACAGAGAATAAGGCCCATAAGAATTTGCTTCTGGCAGTGCTGATTTCTCAAGGCAAATTATCCCAATGCTCTCTGGCTGAGTGTGTTGGATACTGGGGAAAATGACCACTGACTCACTGAAAGTGCCTCTGGGCTGTTGGTGGAAGGTGAAGAATCAGTGGAAATGACTGTGCTGGGATGGGCATGCTATCCCAAAGCTCTCCTTTTAACATACTTTAAATGTCTTCAGTGAATCCCATCTTCACACTTTTCATGCTTTGTTTGTGATCCAAAGGAAATTATTTTTTTTTAATAAAGATTTTTATTAAAATTTTCCATAGAAACTCCAATCATACCAATTTCCACATCACATATTTTGACTTATTGGACCTCCCTCAACTTCTCTGACAATCATTCGTAATTGAAATCCTATCTTCACATTCCTTAATTTTAGTATTGCCTTTAAATACTATATTTCTATCCTTATTTACTTTCTTACAATATTCCTTATATTTTCACAAAGCTTCTTTAAAACACACTAGCGTTGTATTTTCCTCACATACAGTTTTCAAATACTCTGTAAATTTTCCCCAGTCCTCAAAAAACTTGTGGTCCTTTTGGAATCTGATTTTTCCAGTTAGTTTGTCCAGTTCTGCATAGTTTGTTAATTTTGTTCTCCATTCTTCCAAGGTCGGTACTTCTTCTTGTTTCCATTTTTGAGCCATCAATGTTCTTGCTGCTGTTATTGCATATTGAAAAAGTTTACAGTCCCTCCTATTTATATCCATCCTTGTTATTCCCAGCAAAAAGGTTTCTGGTTTCTTAGCAAAGCTATATTTCAGCATTTTCTTTAGTTCATTATATATCATCTCCCAGAACCCCCTTACTTTCTTACAGTCCCACCACATATGCATAAATGTACCTTCTTTCTCTTTACATTTCCAACATTTGTTACAAGTTTTGTACAGTTTTGCTAATTTTACTGGTGTCATATACCACCTATATACCATTTTCATAACATTTTCTTTTAATGTGATACATGCTGTAAACTTCAAGTTTTCGTTCCATATTTTTTGCCAATCATCCATATCTATATTATATCCTAGATCTCTGGCCCATTGAATCATTACAGCTTTTACTTCCTCATCTATTGTATGCCATTCCAACAAAATTTTGTACATTTTTGAAATTGTCTTACAATCATTATTAACAATTTCTGTTTGAAATTTTGAATCTTTTTCTTTATACCCTTTTTCTTTCACATCCTTTTTAAACATTTCACTTATTTGATAGTAGTGCAACCAATCATATACATGTTCTTTTACTTGTTCAATCTCCATTTCCCTCCTTCTTTCACCACCAAGTTTCCATAAGTAATCCATTCACTTCTCATATTAGTTTTTTTGACACCTATAACCTCTAATGGGGATAACCAATGTGGGACCCCCGTTTCTAGTATATTTTTGTATCTGTCCCAAATTTCCATTAGCGATCTCCGGAAGATATGGTTTTCAAACGATTTATAACCCTTTTTCTTCTCTTTCCAAAGATACGCGTGCCACCCAAATCTGTTATCAAATCCTTCCAAATCCAGGAGCTTTGTGTTTTTAAGTTTTATCCATTCTTTTAGCCAGCAAAGACATGATGCCTCATAGTATAACTTCAGATCTGGCAGGGCAAAGCCTCCTCTTTCTTTTGCATCTGTTAATAGTTTATATTTAATTCTCGGCTTTTTGCCCTGCCAGATATATCTTGAAATCATTCTTTGCCATTCTTTAAAAATCGTCACCCCTTTTAGTATTGGTATCGTCTGAAATAAAAATAACATCTTTGGTAGCACCGACATCTTGATCATTGAAATCCTACCCCAAAAGGATAGTTTTAATCTTCCCCATACCTCCAGGTCCTTCTTAATTCCGTTCCACACCGGAACGTAGTTGTTTTGGAACAAGACAATGTTTTTTGGAGTTAACCATATTCCCAAATATTTAATCTTTCTAGCAATTTGAATGCCCGTTTGTTGTTGCAATGCTTCCATCATTGTTTTTTTCCATATTTTTAGCTATAATTTTAGTTTTCTTCCTATTTATTATAAAACCTGCCACCTCTCCAAATTTTTCAATTTCCTCCAGTATCTCAGCTGCAGTATCTCAGTATCTCAGTGATCCAAAGGAAATTAGACAGGGCTGTGCTGAATCTTTGCCACTTTTGATTTTTCAGGTCAAAAGTAGTTACTTGATGGAGTAGAAATTTAATTTTTAGGCACTACAAATATAATAATTGTTTGTTTGTTTGCTTGTTTGTTTGTAAACTGGTTCTTCAGGTGCTATTTCACCACTGTCACCCCTGCCCCCTGCCAACTTTTTCCTTCTTCCCTCTTAGATTAGTTACGTATATCTATTATCTATTAGTAATAATTATTGCCTATCCACCTACTCAGGAATCACATTGTAAGCAGAATGCATGATGAGCTCATTTAGGTTAGGGGTAGGGAATCTGTATTTGTCTAGACACCGCAGGACTACAATGCCCATCATCCCCACCAAGTGGCCATGCTGTCCTGGTCTGATGGGATCTGGAGTCTTGCAGGTTCTTACTTGTTGGATTAGAAGGACAGTAAACACAACTCTCATTTCCTTCCAATAGCTCAGTTGGTAGAGCATGAGACTCTTAATCCCAGGGATGTAAGTTTGAGTCCCATGTTGGGCAAAAGATTCCTGCATTGCAGGGGTTGAATTAAATGACCTTTGTAGTCCCTTCCAACTGTACAATTATATGATTCCATTATTCTAATTTTCATTTATAAGCTTTGTTTTTGAAACTGCTATAGTGTAATCCAACAGATATGCAAACTTGAGTAGATATGGCATCAATTATATTGATGAATGTAATGAAAGGCAAGGTTTCAATTGCTTCTTTTTATTTTATTCCATTTAGTCGAGGGTGTCTGTCAGAGGATGCCACAGAGGGAGGAATCATTTCCTGATTCTGCTTCCGTTTCCCACAAAAGATAGTGATGGCCATAGCCTGGATGGGCTTAAGAAAGGATTAGACAGATTTATGTAGGATAAGGTTACTAGCCACAGTGGCAAAGTTTGACATCCATTGTTAGAGGCAGTAGGCCTCTGAATGCCTTACTGATGTAAACCTCCAGAATGTAATTTGTATAGTTAAATTTTCACCTCTGTCTTCAGTACATTGTATTTTATTTTATTGCTATGGCCAGTGGCTGGTGCAAATAAAGATTCTTCTGATTCTGATTCTCTGAATGCCAGTTGCTGTTGTGTACAGGTCCTTTTTGCAAGCTTCCCATAGAGACCAAAATGCCGGACTAGATGGGCCTTTTGTCTGATCCTGTAGGGCTCCTCTTAGTGTTGTAAAAATGCCCTTCTGTGACACAGCTTCATCACACCGGGGGGTGGGGATGCCAGTACAGCTGTCTGCAAAATCAGGCCAGGTGGCTGCCCCCTGAACCACCCATTTCCAGGTCAATCCAAAGCATTTTTCTTCCAAAGCAGATCACACTGAGCAAAATGGGGCTTACGCTAAGGTTACCAGACGTCCCTGTTTCCCGGGGACAATCACCGGATTTACAAATCAGTCCCCATACAAAGTCCATTGAAGTTGAAAAGTGTCCCCAGATTCACTGAAAAAGAATCTGATAAGCTTAGCTTATGCCCAAATAAGCGTGCTTACTGTTTTACTTGGAGCCAATGGCATAAATTCAACTGGAACGAAGCCACTATATATATATTTAACATTAAGGCATTTACAGTTACAAATGTATGCATGCAGTTCTTTTTCTGGGGGTACGCACGGGTACACATACCCCTAAACATTTTGTGAACTTTTGTCCATTTACTGTATTTATTTTCCCTGATTTGAACTATAAAATTGTGATTTTCTTGAGTCAAAATGAGAGTACCCCTAAAAAAAATTTAAGAAAAAAAGCACTGTATGCATGATTATTCAAAAGTGAGTCCCACTGTGTCCAATGAGGCTTACTCATAAACGAGCTTAAAGTTACAACCACTGGCCAAGAAGCAGCCTGTTCCACCTAGTTCACAGTATGATTTTGGGAAGTTGTTATTGTGAGTAGAAAAGGGCACTGTGTGAAAGAGAATTATGACTTCCATCTGACATCAGCCTACAGGGATTACCATACAGATATTTGCTCTATAAAGTGGGGAACAAATAGTTCACTTAAGAAACCCAGATGAGTCAGTTGAGCTTTCTGGTAGAGAGACTGGAGGCTACTCACTGAGAGAATGTTTCTCCTTTGCGCGAGTTGCGCAACAAAGACACTCAACAGCAGCAGCAGCAGCACAACCCAGCTTTTCTGGAAAGGTGAGAGAGGTGGTGACAGCATCTCATTCCTTTCTTATCAGATAAGGACAGTCGTCTGTCCAAAACATCAGCTGCAGGGGTAAGTGGCTCAGCCAGGGTGAGTTGGATTACTCTCTCCAGATAGTTTATAAACTAGTTTCAGATTGTGGTTGGCTAGGTCTAGGTGAAGCTATTCTTATGACTATTATTTATTTTTAAAAGATGAGCTATAGTGAAACCTGCATTCTGTAAACCTCCCCTTATCCATCCATGCTATCCATTTCCAGATAGCTTCAAATCTAATCAAAGTTTGTAATGGTGGAAAAATCTTGTGGGCTGTGGAGAGCTATGCATAGATAGGGCTGTGAATAGGAGTGCAGGAAGGTTCGCCTGGCGCCTTCATTACATATCTTTAGGCGCCAGGTGAAAACGTCTCTGAAAAACCAGGCCTTGGGCTGAATAACATTCTGTGGACTGGGGGGGGGGGGCTATTGGTTTTTCTGTGCTTTATGTCTTTTGTGTTCTCATTTTGTATTTTTCTGTTGTGAACTGCCCTGTGATCTTTGGGTGAAGGGCAGTATAAATAAGAAGAAGAAAATAGGTGTGTGCTCTGTTTCTGTAAAAAAACCTAAATTCTGGGCCAAGTTAATATAAATTGTGGTGTAAAGGAATACCCAATATTGGCCATATTTTGTTTTAAGAACTGGCAATTTTTACTTGCATTTACTGTAAAATGCAAATTAAAAAAAATCACTTTTATTTTCAGGCAAGCAAGTCTGAGGTTGTTGGGTTGTTTTTGTTTAATAACAACAACCCTAATGCACCAGTTTTCATTGTGACTGTGTGTGGGCCAGAGGCCACCAACACGGTGCCCACAAATGCACATACCTGCACAGGGGCCCTTCCCCACCCCTCCTCTGGCCAAAATTACACTTGAAAGAAGCAATTTGTGGTAGCCAACAGAACAGGTTGCAGCAGGTGCATGCTTGCAGTCTAGTGTGGGGACCACAACAGTTTCTCTGGTTTGCAAATGTGCCCGCAGTCTCCAAACGTTCAGCAGCCCTGGCATAATAGTTCTGGGTCCACAGACAACGAGGAGGAATGGCTTGAAACAGCTTTATTCTTCGAAGCCTTTAAGTCAAACTTGTGCAGCAACATTTGGTTTTTTGATCATGCAATCTCAAGGCAGGTCCTTCTTAATACTGAGGAAATATCTCTAAGTTACAAACTCTGTCATTACATCTTCCCCTTAATTATTAAACAACATAAACAACAATCCGAAAACAGTTACTTGGAACATAAGAGGCTGCCTTGTGCCATTGCTCCATCTAGCTCAGTGTAGCTTACACTTTTGTGTAAACAGCGAGTCCATGAAGGCTGGGGCCTGGGCCAGTGAATACGATCCCTCTCCACAAGCGGAGCTGCAGGGGAAAAGCAGGGATGGAGAACTCCAGCTCCCATCAGCTGCAGCCAGTGTGGTCAATGGCCAGGGATGATGGGAGTTGGAGTCCAGCAGCGCCTGGCAAGGCACAGGTCTCCCATTGCTGTCACTCTTTCTTGTGCTGCAGGAATTAGTCCTCTCCTATCAGTGGTACTTTGAGCCACTGTTATAAGTAATAATTATAAGCAATTAGCTGTGGCACTAATTAGAAATAAGCAATAGTGACCACCAGGGCCAGACTTTGGTAGTCTTTTGTAAAACGGCACCCTGCGCAAGGCCAAAAATTGGCGCCCCCACCCAAATGGATCTTCTCAACTTTGCACCCCCTCAGCTCAGTGCCCTGTGGGGAGGGGGCGGAACTGCCTGCACCTCCCTAAAGCTGGCACTGTGACCACTTTAGAATGAGACTCTTAGATTATATTTGTATATTACGGTGGTACCTCTGGTTATGAACTTAATTTGTTCTGGATGTCTGTTCTTAACCTGAAACTGTTCTTAATTAGTGGCGTACTTTTGCTAATGGGGCCTCTTGTTGCCGCTGCGCCACCGGCACAATATTTCCGTTCTCATCCTGGGGCAAAGTTCTCAACTCGAGGTAACTCTTCCAGGTTAGTGGAGTTTGTAACCTGAAGCGTTTGTAACTGGAGGTACCACTGTATTCCTAACTGCTCTGCTTAGAGCAAGCAGTTATTTCCCACCCCTTCCCCTACAGTAAAGAAATGATGTTTGAATAAGGTAAAAAGCTATTTTCCTTTGTAGGTCTGGTTTGCCCAGTAGTTTCAGAACTGTTCAGTTGCTATTAGGCAATTTCCTTTTCAAGATATTCCTGCATAGCAGACGGAGCACAGCACAGCCAGGTGGCCTTCCCTGGGGGCTTCTGACTCCATTTCCGTTTCCTTCATCCATTGGGTAGATTTTTCTAAGCTTAGTGTTTTGTTCATTGGCAAAGAGAGCCCCAGCTTGCACGACACACTGAACCACAGTTCAAAACAACCTATCGTTTTAATGTGAATGAGGAGCAGACTAGTGCCTGCTGCTCAAAGAGTCCCATGCTGCTCTTTCCCCACTCAGGAGGCAGATGAAACAAGCTAGAGCCTGAGTCGCTGTGCTGTCTCAACCTGGGATGTTTGATCTTGGTCACTCGGGGTGGAGAACAGACCTTGAGCCCAGGTTCTGATAACACAACAAGCCAGATTGTGGCTTGTTTCATCCGCAGTGTGGCAGGAGCAAGGGAATAATGTAAAAAACTTTTTGAGTACTGTGCACCAATGCACTACTTGTGTGAAACCTCTGGCCCATGGGGGCAGTTTTTACCAAACTGTACCCACTTACCTGATGTCATCTGTGGGGCAGGTAGAGACAGGGCTCAACTGGAATTGGCTGTGTGACTGAGTTCCTATGGGGAACTTGATGGTGCAGACGGCAGTTGATCCCTACAGAAATCAGCTTTGCCGGCCCTGTGCCTGGTGTTTGGGAAATGCTGAGCTCAGGGCTTGCAAGGCGCTTTGTGCAGCACTTCACATATGCCTGACAGCCAGTTGCTTGTTGGGTGTGTGGAAAGCAGTGTGCAAAGTGCTTTGCAAGCCCCAGGCTCAGGGTTTCCCATGTTCTGTGTGCAGGGGTGTTAAAGCCCCATGCGCTTTGGTTCCCAAGCACCAGACAACCAGCTGGCTGTTAGGTGTTTGGGAGGTGCTGGGCCAGGGACTTTGACAGGAGGGTTATCGCATCCAGCTGCCAAAGTTGGCCCACAGGGGTGGGAAGATGAAGCCCAAAAGGTTCCCCAGCCCTGGGACAAAAAGGCTTCTCCAAGGGTTCAAATGCAAAAGCACTGATTGGCAGAGTGCTGTGATGCTGCCCAAAAATGTTCCCCTCTCTAAACTGGCTGTATTCCCTTTTACAAAGCTGCCTTTTGAGAACAAATAATGTGAATTAATACATATGCATCCTACATATGGGCTTATTCAGAAATCAAGAGTTTCTAAATGTACACAACACATTTTGACATTTATGCAGTACTTTAAACAATAAAACATATACACATCCCATCTGCAGCAGGGGATGGGGTCGCAGCTGATGGTCGTTGAGCCAGGTTTTGACTCACTGGTGTGCATTTTAATTGTGAGGCGCTAAGGAAATCAGGCTTGAAACAGAGTGTGAGAATTGGGGTTTTTCCATATCAGTGTATTAAATCAATAAAAAAATATTATTTATTTCCATTTAGTCAAGCTTTGAGAATAAGAAGCCAAAAGTCATGTGCATGAATTTAAATTGCATGCCAGCAATACTGGCAAATTCAGATTGTGCAATTAAATTAGATTCGGTGCTCTTATGCAACAAACCTCCTTCCAAAAAATAATCAAACTTTTTGCAGTAAGGAAGTATTAGGAAAATGCAAAGGTAGGATAACACTTTTTAGCTGTTCTCATTTTTATCTGTAAGCTGCCCTGAGTCCCTGTCAGGGAAGACTATGGGGTATAAATAAATTCACCACCACCACCACACTTCCGTGCCTCAGTTTGGGACGTGGAAGAGTTTGTGCTCATTCAACAAATTTTTCTCAGCATTCAAAACAACCATAAATTGTTTGGAAAATGCAGTTCAATCCCAGCCACCAGGGCCACTGCAGGTTGTATTTATTAAAAAATAAAAATCTGGGTTTCTAAGCTCACAAGAATTGAAAGCATACTAGCTCTTTCAAGAAACCCAGGGATCAATTCAGCCAAAGTTAAGCAGTTTAAAGTCCCATTGATTTCTGTGGAAGAGTTAAGCACATGCTTAGCTCTCTTCCACTGAGAGCTCAACAAGACTTAAAAGTGGTAAGATTGCCTGAATTGTATTTCCTGCAATGAATCTTGTCACGGGGGTGGGAACAAAACACCACATTTTGTGCTGGAACACAGAAAGAAAAAGGGTTTTGGAAGTTTCCTTAAGCCCACATTAAAAAACTCCGCCTAACCCAGCAAATGAAATAAAAATAAAAATCCTGAAGAGGGAGCCCTCCTTCAAAGCAAGACAGTCATACTTGTCATTGTCTGAAATTCATAATTGTTCATGTTCTTCACTCAGGAGTTTATAGGCATACAAATGACACTTTAGTCCAAATCTCCAGATGACTTTATGCGAGAGATAAAGAGCAGGGGGCCAAGATGGACCCCTGTAGGACCCCTGATGTCAGTGGCCCCGAGGCCATGAGCTCCTGAGCCCAGAGTCTGGAACCTGCCCTCCAGGAATGAATGGAGCCAGGCCAGTTTGGGCAGATTGAAAGCTGCATGGTAATTTACCGAAGAATTGCCCTGCTCCTTCCTCTCCCATGGATGTCCGGGGAAGCTGCAAATGCCAAAGGGCAGCAAAGGCATAAGTCTGTGTTCTGTAAATTGGGTGACGTTTAAAACAGCAAATTCAGGCTGCTGAGATCTGCACGGGGTGGGGGGGTTCTGTTCCAGCCACATCCCAGGCCACTTTGAAACAAGAAGCCAAAGCCCAGACAACATTTATGGCTATTGTATCATTTCCAAAGCACCTCTGTGACTTTTTCTACCGCCAGTGTGGGTTCAGTCAGCTTTGTGATGATGAAAGGCCTGGCTGGTGGGCAGAAGGGCAGCCCCCTCCAGCCACAGGGAAGACGGGAACTGCTTGAGCTCCCACAGCATGATGGACAAAGAATGAAAGAGAAGTGGTGGGTCTGCCTGGGCTCTGCAGGCCCTTTCCCACTCACTGCTATTCCCAAGCAGCACTGCGAAAGCACACAGACACAAAATAGTACTGAAGAAGTAGAATCGTAAAGAAAGGAGAGTGAATGCTTTCAATTCCTTCTTGGGACGGTGCCACTGTAATCACCTGTACTCACCTTATGCTTTCAAGATTCCCATGGAATCATAACCTTGTAGGGAGCCCAGAGGCCACCCAGCTGAACCCACTCCTTGTGGCCAGAAATTCAGAGTTACAGGATTCCTGGAAGATGGCTCCCTTGTCTCGAAGAGCTCCACTGTGGGAGAGCATCCCTGCACAAGTCCTGGCCTGGCCACTGGCTCCATTGTTCAGTCGCCATCACCATCAAGGCCGTTCTCCTAATGTTCAGCTGAAAGCCACCCTCCTATAACGTCAGCCCTTTCTATCTAGCCCTGAGCTTGGAAGAAGCCACTTCACACTGCGGACTCACGTGCAAGTACAACCTGAGATCCTTTTCACATGTTGTACAGGCACTCCCCACCCCCCTTATCCGCAACTGTGCAACCTGTGCAGGTTGCTGCAAAATAAATAAACAAATAGATAGATTGGCCTCCCCTTGCTCAGGGCTGCTGCACATAACTGCCGGCTATGTTCCCGGTATTCTTAGGCCTGCCACAGCCATGTGGAATTGTACCATGATGACAGGACTCTCTACAAGGGTGTGCCTAGGGCTGCCACCTTTGGTCAGGCAAAATAAAGGACAGGTTGGGCAAAACACGGGGCAGGTCAGTGGGGGAGATTGGGGGGCTAAACATTACCTGGTGCAGAAATGACAATGGCATACGGGGTTTACAATTCAGTGACGAAACCAGGCCTGTGCAACGCCCCCCCCCCAATTCTATGAGTCTCCGTCTCCAACCCACCTGCCTCTGCAAAAATTCTCCCACACCAGACCAGGCCCGTGCAAACCCCAGTTTCACTTTCCACCCCTCCATCGCCCCCCCTGCTCATGCAAAACCTGAGACTCCACCACACCAGCCTTGTTCATTGCAAACTCTCCGTGACTCTCCCCCCTCTGCATGTGCAAAAATCCTCTCTCTCAAACTCCTCCTCCCGGCCCCACTCCACTTTCTGCCCGCATCCCGTGGTAACTCTCACTCTCTGCTCTCCTCCTCACGGACCTACTTTCTGCTTGTGCAGATGGGAGGAGGAGGAGAAGCTCAAATATGTGAAAAAAGGCATCCCGTTTGAAGTCCAAACAGGACAGGGGACACTCTTCCTAAAAAATAAAATAAAATAAAATAAAGCCATTCACTTTTTTCTAGGGCTGGATGGCAACCCTGGGTGTGTGGGGAAAGGCCCCCAAGACTCACATTAAGTAGCACCTGTGTTGATAGATTCACGGCATCAGAAGATGCTCCATGCTGCACAGCCTCCAACATTCCTCAGATGAAAATAGGGACATTTCTCACTCCCTCCAACTGACCCTTCTTGTCTGCCCCATTTTGTTCCCCCCCCCAAAGCATTTCCTGTCAGAAGGAGTCTGAATGCCACCACCAGCACACCAATGGGACAGAGCACACACACCCTCCACCGTCTGAGAAAACCCCTTAATCCTGATTTTATTTTAATTTCTTCTTTGCTACATTTACAAAAAAAAAGAAAAACGCACACCAATAAAGAAATTTCAGAAAGGGGCAAGATTAGATGCAGAAGCACAAAACACTTTTTAAAAGCAAGACTCCCTGAGCTCTGCTCTGCTCCCTGTTTCTTCCCATCCAGGGCAGCCCTGCCCTCTGCCTGCCCCCCGGAGCGGACGTGTCACACAGGGCTGGGCTGGGCAGTGCCAGCCTCTCCTCCTCCTCCTCCTTGCTCTCCTTTAGTCGCTGCCCAAGGGAGGAGGTCGGCAGCGGCAGCCATGGAGAGGCCACAGGATGCTCCTTTGCAGCTGCTGCTGCCGCCATCGCTCAAGACAAGCACCGGCTCATCCTCCTCCCTGAGCTCAGTGGCAGTGATGGTGGGGGAAATAGGGACATTCCAGGATCAAATCAGAAGCCAGGATGGCTTTCATAATTCTGGGACTATCCCTGGAAAATTGGGGCACTTGGAGGGTATGGTGCTGCTGCCCCTAAGGAGCCGCTCAAATGTCTGAGCTAGCCTGGCTCCTTCAATATGTTAGGCCTACCTTGATTATGGTAGCTAGAGGACCAGTATATTAAGACTCAGTCAAGCCTTACTAGTTTATGACTTATATACTAGGCATATGTTATACAAGGAAACATTCCTTGGCACCATGGATAGCATTATATATTGGGGAAATCGGCACTGGACTCTTTTACTGAGGTGCTGGGAAATTACCTTTTCAAAATGCTTTCCTTATGCGTATTTTGGAGTAAATTGACCATTTTGTTTTCCCCATATTTCACATTTTTATGGTAGGATCTTAGTTCCTGTAGTATAGGGCAGTACTAAAACCACTGGCATGGAAGTATATGGGTATGGCTGTAAATGTAGAAATATTTTATCTTCTGCAGCTGATGATCCTACAATAATTATCTGCACATCGATTTCTATGAGTGATTTAATCATCTGGTTGATTAGATATATTAAAAGGCTAGCCTTTGGAAAAGGAGAACGGTATGCTACAAAAGGGGATGGCTGACTTGTTATTGCTATTTCTGTCGAATCTTTCCTAAAATGTGAGATTGGGCAGACAGATTGCCTGGTGCTTGCAGCTTAGCACTTGGGGGGGGCATGTGTCCTACTTTACAGAAAACAGTTCTCTGTTTCGAAGGGCTGTCAGGGGAGGGCCCTCTGTTTGAAGGTCTTCTCTGCTTGAAGCCTGACCTAATAAGAACCAAACGAAGGGAGAGCAGAAGCCTCGAAGTTGCCCATCAACAGAGTGAGCAGGCACACAAGTCACCTGTGTCTTCTGCCCTATGATGAGATGCATTTTATTTATGTTTAAATTGTAGTAATTATTTTTAAGGCATGCAGGTGGCGCTGTGGGTTAAACCACAGAGCCTAGGACTTGCCAATCAGAAGGTCGGCGGTTCGAATCCCCGTGACGGGGTGAGCTCCCGTTGTTCGGTCCCTGCTCCTGCCAACCTAGCAGTTTGAAAGCACGTCAAAGTGCAAGTGGATAAATAGGTACCGCTCTGGTGGGAAGGTAAATGGCATTTCCGTGCGCTGCTCTGGTTCTCCAGAAGCTGCTTAGTCATGCTGGCCACTTGACCTGGAAGCTGTATGCTGGCTCCCTCAGCCAATAAAGCAAGATGAGCGCCGCAACCCCAGAGTCATTCGCAACTGGACCTAATGGTCAGGGGTCCCTTTACCTTTTAATTACGTATTTCTAAATTTGCATCTATTCGTATAAATTGCCATAGGTAAATTGGTGTGCTCTTCTGTCCATGTTTTTGGTGATACAAATCCTTCTTTTCATCAGTTCACAACTGGGCACTCTGCTAGTAACTGAAAGGTGAGATTAGATTGACAGACTAACCTCACACTGAATGGACAGGGTGGACTAAGGAAGATAGATAGCTGGATGGACAGCTTAAATGGTGGACACTCGAAACATGCTTAAGAAGGTTGTCCGTGGAGAACAGAACTTGATGGTTTATGGATATTTCTCTCCTTCCATATTGGAACACTGATAAAAGAAAGGTTGTGCAATTTGTGCCTTTGTACTGATAGTTAACATTGTCCTTTAAAAAGCAGGTTAGGGTATGGAAAAAATCAAAATGAAATCAGTGCCATGTTTCTGCTTATGAGGCTGCCTTAAAACTCAGCAATAATTGAAAAAGCCTCCTATTGCCCAAAGACAACCAGTTAACTTTTGTATATAAAGTGTGCCAGGCTAAGAAACAGTTTCAAACAAATGAAAACCAAATGCCTCTTTTTTAAAAAGAAAAAGAAAAATTCTTATACCACAACAGATCACATCCCAGAGAAGCAAATGCTAAGACAGACCTCAATCTCTCTTATTCCAGTGTTTGGTTGGCTCTTTCAAAAGCGAAGACAGGGTGCCTCTATTGAGAAGAGCTGTGCATCGTTCCTTTAGATACAGAATCTATAGAGTAACTGTGCTGCAGAGATTAAGAATGCTGCTTGTATGGAACTATTCAGAATAAAGAATCCCTAGATATGGGAAGCATTATGCATCTCAGACTGACGCTTGTTGTGCTCCTCGGCTCAAAATAGTTGCTATTGTCAAACCGGTCTCTTTAATATTTACATGCAAAAACATTCACAATGGTGGACATTCTAGGTCTCAATAGGCTATGGACCCAAAGAAGCTGCAATATAAATTGGTGCACCACTGACAGACATCAATAGGAATCTCACCCAATTACATCAAAGCTGGATTTGATTTATAATTCTAGTATGTAAATGTGTTTGCAGACTTCCTCTGTTCAAGTATGTACTGTTGCAAAGCCAACCTTCAGGTGTTTCTTGAGCAATTTGCCTCCCTACTTGTGTTTCCTGATGGGGATTTCACACATCTAGAAGATCTCTCCCTCCTCTGCTATGCTTCCCACTGGGATTTGTACTACCAGTTCTGCCCTTCAACCTCTTCCTGTGGTCTAAACCACCACCTCTTGGCCTTCGCTTCCATTGGTGACAGCCACCTTGGAGTTTTATTTTCAAGCAAGTCCTTATATCTTATCCAAACATTAAACAGTGCTTTTCTGACAATATGGTTTTTAAACGCTTTATGTGCTTTGACCTTATCATACCACAAATATGCATGCCACCCAAAAACATTGTTAAAACCTTCTAAATCCAACACGTCAGTGTTTTCAAGAAGCAACCATTTTCTCAGCCAGCAAAATGCGGCTGATTCATAATAAAGTTTTAAGTCTGGCAGGGCAAATCCCCCTCTTTCTTTAGCATCAGTTAATATCTTGAATTTTATTCGAGGCTTCTTGCCCTGCCAGACAAATCTAGAAATATCTCTCTGCCACTTCTTGAAACACTCCATTTTATCCAAAATTTGCAATGTTTGAAACAAAAACAACATCCTTGGCAGTACATTCATCTTTATCACAGCAATTCGGCCTAACAATGATAACTTCAGATTTGACCATATTTCTAAATCCTTTTTCACTTCCATCCAACATTTTTCATAATTATCCTTAAATAGGTTCACATTCTTAGAAGTCATATTAATCCCTAGGTATTTCACTTTCTTAACCAGTGTTAATCCTGTCTCCTTCTGAAACCTCTCTCTCTCAATCACTGTTAGATTTTTCTCTAAAACCTTAGTTTTTAACTTGTTCTACTTAAAGCCTGCTACCTTGCCAAATTCTTGAATTAATTCCAATACTCTTTTGGTACTAGATTCTGGCTCCTGTAATGTCAAAACCAGATCATCAGCAAATGCTTTCAGTTTGTACTGTTTGGCTCCAACTTGTATACCTTTAACTGTTTGGTCCCTTCTAATCATATTTAAGAGCACCTCCAGGACCGATATAAAAAGCAATGGAGAGATTGGGCAACCTTGTCGTGTTCCTTTCTCTATCTTAAATTCTTCCAAGGTGGTTGTCACCAATGGAAGCAAAGGCTCAGAAAAAGCTCAATATGGAGGCCAAATGGCCGAAATATTGGGAAATTTTGGAACAAGAGGGAGACAGACTAAAATTGCAGAGTTTTGAAAAACTAAAAAATAGAGTGCGAGATTGGCTTCATTATTACCAGATAATGGAGGCATATAATTTGGACAAAAAAATTGGTTTCCAGGTGGAAAAATCAAAACTGGAAACAGAATTGCTAGATCCTAAAATTAAGAACTTGTCAAGAATGTATAACTTGCTGTTGAAATGGAATACTCAGGATGAAACGGTGAAATGGGCACAAGACGTTGGACATAATATTATGATGACTGATTGGGAACAGTTATGGACCACAGGTATGAAGTTCACGGCATGTAATGCCTTAAGAAAGAATATAATGAAAATGATATACAGGTGGTACATGACACCAGTCAAGCTTGCAAAAATCTATCATCTGCCCAATAATAAATGTTGGAAATGTAAAGAGACCGAAGGTACATTCTTTCACCTTTGGTGGATGTGCCCAAGGATTAAGACCTTCTGGGAGATGATCTATAATGAAATGAAAAAGGTATTTAAATATACCTTTCTGAAGAAACCAGAGGCCTTTCTCCTGGGCAGGGTTGGCCAATTGGTGCCAAAGAAGGACAGAACTTTCTTTATGTATGCTACAACAGCAGCAAGAATACTTATTGCAAAGTATTGGAAGACACAAGATCTACCCACCCGGGAAGAATGGCAGATGAAGGTGATGGACTATATGGAATTGGCAGAAATGACTGGCAGAATCCGAGACCAGGGAGAAGAGTCGGTGGAGGAAGACTGGAGGAAATTTAAAGACTATCTACAGAAACATTGTAAAATTAATATTTGTTAGAAGGATGTTGGAATAATAATATATGATTTTAGCAGAAATGATATAAAGGATTTGGGAATAACTGACTGTTAATTGGTGAAAGGAGGAAAAGTAAAATTCCATTATATTAAGACAATTTACAGGACAAAATTTTTAAAAGAGGGAAAGGATTTGCTGAAATAGATAATCGACCTAGAATACAAAAAAGGGAGGTGTGAGGAGGTCAAGGAAACAAGCTAATGAAAGAATAGAAAGGAGATTTGATGCTTTTTCTTTTTTCTAATTTTGTTTTAGTTCAATGGGTGTTATTTTTCTGGTTTTTTTCCCCTTTTTTATATATTGTGGTGTGTTGCTTGGTTTTTGTTTAACGTGGCATGTTCATTTTTTCTTTTTGTAATTCTTGAAACTTTAATAAATATCATTTTAAAAAAAGAAATAAACAAGTAAACCACCACCTCTTGGGCTTGCTGATCAGAAGGTTGGTGGTTTGAATCCCCGTGAGCGAGTGAGCTCCTGTTGCTCAGTCCCAGCTCCTGCCAATTTATCAGTTCAAAAGCATGCCAGTGTAAGTAGATAAATAGGTACTGATGCAGTGGGAAGGTAAACGGCATTTCCGTGCTCTCTAGTTTCCGTCATGGTGTTCCGTTACGCCAGAAGTGGTTTAGTCATGCTGGCTGCATGACCCGGAAAGCTGTCTGTGGACAAACACCAGCTCCCTTGGCCCGAAAGCGAGATGAGCGCCGCAACCCCATAGTCGCCTTTGACTGGACTTAACCGTCTGGGGTCCTTTATCTTTTACCTTTTACTGCTACCATATTGCTGTTTGCCATCAAGGTGAGTCAAGAGTTTTAAAATGGCCAGATTCAGCCAGCCAAAGGAGGCCCAGTTGACTGGGTGAGTGAGGTTTTGAATGCATCACTGTGCAAAGGTGTTGTGCCAGCAGCTAATCATCATCATCATCATCATCATCATCATCATCAGTATGAACATAACAAAGACTATCAGTTAAGGTACAAGGAGAACAAGCTACTGCTCTCAAGTTAAAAGGGATTGCTGGAAGGAGGAAGAGAAGAGTGTAGGTAAATTCAAGTTGACATTCTGTCAGGGTTGGCAGCACAGATGTCCAAATAAGTGCCTGGGAGCTGTTGCTGATATGTCCAGATGTAGAAAGGGCAGCAAGATAATCTGAGAATAAAAAATACATAATAAAACAAAAGCAAACCAGTAACATCCCTCCCACAAACACATATTATTTTTTGCAATCATTCTGTATTAATAATAATAATAATAATAATAATAATAATAATAATAATAATAATTTATTTATACCCCACCCATCTGGCTGGGTTTTCCCAGCCACTCTGCAACTTCGACACCAGCTTTTAAAAAGTCCCAGCTAGGGGTGGGGGTGGGGGGTGTTCATAAATTAATTAGAAATCGTATAGGCATTGGGATGTCACATTGTCTGGCAGCTCATCAGATTTGGCTATATGGGACAGCATCACAAAGCCAAATCAGAGTGCAGACAAGAAGCATTGCCCTGATTCTGATCAGGTTTTCGTAGTAGTACACTAATTAAGATGCTTTCACGAGTTGATCATGTGAAGGGTTAATGTGGGTCTGCATGGCTCTGAGATGCTGAAACCTTTTTGCCCTGCTCCACAGATGTCCATGCACTGAGCACCTATGCATGTCGACTTTATTCTTGCAGATGTTCACGCTCAACTTCTGTAGGAGGGCAAGAAAGCTCTGAGACTTTTGGGACAGGGCTATCAGCATAGCCCCTTGACCCTATGACTATATGGATCCCTTTGCAGCAGTTCTCAACCTGTGGGTCCCCAGATGTTGTTGGACTACAACTCCCATCATCCCTGAGCTCTGGCTTTGCTAGCTAGGGATGATGGGAGTTGTAGTTCAACAACATCTGGGGATCCACAGGTTGAGAAAGGCTGGTTTAATGCATCATGAAGCTACAGACCTGCCCTGCCCACAAAGATAAGTAGCAGTGACACAGTTTGTGTCAGGAGGGTGAGTCTGGGGCACTGCCTCCTCACTACTTCCTTCTGCATGTGGTTATGAGGTTATGCCACAAAGCCAAGTGGTGGGCAACACTCAATCCAAAGGATGCTTTGCACAGGAGGTGATATTTAGCTCTGTTTTTGGCCCATCCCCTGCTGGCATGTGTCTGTCTCGAGAGACAATGGAGTGTGCCTCTAGGGGTGAAATCAAACTGCTGGGCAGTGTGTATGGAGATCTTGGGCGGCCCAGATGACAAGACCCCCCTCTCATTCTAACTGATGTTGTCCAAAGGTAAGCAGAGCAGTATGTTTGGCACCAGCTTGGCTGCAGGAGTTGCCGGAAGGAGGCATACAAGCGTCATCCAACAGTTTTAAGGACTCCACTCCAGATTTGTGTAGGGTTTACTCCTGAGCCCTTTCTTCTCTCAAAGATATCACACATGGCAGTGGAGGTTTAGGATCAGAGTTTTGCTTCTCCTAGATGGGCTCCCTTCCCAGGCTGACAAGCCCCACCTGCCCCTCTCTTCCCTCTACAACATGTGGAGGAACTGCCTTCTTCACTGTTGGACCCACTATTGGTCTCATCCACCTGCCTTTGCATGCAGGGGAAGCCTCTAACTCACTGAGGGTTGGAGACCCATTGGCTCCCCTCACCTGGATTAGTAGCCAGTCAAAGCTGTTTCCCAGGATGTGGTCGCTGTTGCATGCTGACAACTTCTAGGAGCCACAGGTGAAAGCTGAAGGCAGGGTGGGGACCAAAGGTGGACAAACTATCCAAGAAGGAACATGACGCGCCCCCCACCAGAGGTGCTACCCCTCCCCCAACCCCCATACATCCCATCCTGTCCCTAATATTATTATTACTATTGTTGTTATTGTCGTTGTTATATATTTATTTATACCCCACCTTTTCCCCTGAAGGGACTCAAGTCAGCTAATGGATAAAAACAAGAACTGCTAAAACCATAGAAAAATTAATCCTTAAAATACAATTAAACATTAATAGAATTAAAACTGGATACATATTTTAACAAACTGTTTAAAAAGGTGTCTTATCCTAGACATTTTATAATGACCTACTACAGGAATGGAGAATTGCGGAGATAAGAAGCAGAAAAAGCAGTGGAGCAATGTGCCTCAAACTAGACTTTCTTGAAATTTCTAAGATTTGATGGGAGATGCAAAAGAGATGTGCATCACAAATAAGGAAGAAACATGCTCCTTTTAAAGCTTTCCAGGTGTTCAAGCTCTCACATCCGCTTGTAGAGAGGATTCTATAGATAGGATGGTTAGATGGCAAAGCATAAACTAATCCCACTGTAGCAGCAGTCCCACTGATTAAATCTGGACCATTCATGACTTAGGGCCTTGGGAATGTTCACCTCAGCTTTCTTTTAGAGTGCATGTGCAACATACAACTGCAGGAGTTTGATGGCTTGCAAGGTATGATAGTGATCAAAGAGTTTAAAACTCAATCCTAAACCCTTTATCTGTACTGGTGTACTATTGAGATGATAAAAAACGTTAAAGGTCTAGAATCATCCCAGCTTAAAAAAAGAAGATATGATGGAGTTATGATACCATCAAGGTAGAGTAAGTGAAATGTATTTGAAAACTGATCACAAGCATCTGATGAGAAGCTGAAAACATATGGCCTGGCATGCTTAGTATTTCAGAATATTTTTGAAGTAAACATGATTGGTTAGCTTTTCAAAGTACTAAAAACACAATTGACCATAACTTCAGTGGATATGAAATTTACTGGGGTGGGCTGGGGGAAGAAACATGCAGATTATCAGATGAATCTTCTTCCTAATAATGGGCCTGGTGTGTCAAACTCTCCATCCTAAGGGTCAGTGTGCAGACTCAAATAATCACCCATTTGTCACAATAACTGCAGAATCCCCTAATGGTGAGCATGTATGAATGAGAACCACCACTTTGCAGGCTGCAGCTGGGAACTGCATGCTTGATCCTGTTTGAAACAAACCCTCTCTTTACATATTAAAAACTAGCACATTTGAGGCAAAGGCTTCTCAAGCATGAAAATGTCCTTTCTCCTCCCCGTTTTCACTATGCTCTTGGAACCATCTCTAATATTAGGGTGGAGCCTCCAAAATGAAATTTCTTCAGCAGTTTACTGAAAATGGAAACAATCCTTATGGATTTTCCCTAAGCCTCTTTTCCACATTACAATTGTGGGGAGGGTGAACCATGAGCATGATTCACTTAATATGTCTTCCTGGATGTACTTGAACAGCATTTCAGCAGAGGTGTCTAAATTGGGGCAAGTAACATGCAAAAGGGCTGGGTGCAAAATTGCTTGGGATTTTAGAGTGGACAAGTTATGGGGAAGGAGGAAGCCACTGCTTCCTTCTGAACTTCCCATTTCTTGAAGTCTAATTGTATATATTTGCAAATATCTATTGACAGAACACTTTTAACCTTCTGAAAATATTCTCTCCTTAAAAGAACCCCCCCCCCCAAAAAAAACCCCTGAAATGATAAAGCTATCAGATCTATCGGCAAGGATTTTCTTTTTTTATATTTGAGTTATCAGAAAACTGAACTCTTGCTACCCCAGAAATTTAAACCTAGGGAGTTCAGTGTTCAGTGCATGACTACTCTGGGGGAACAAAGGATACCTTTCCAATTAAAGTTAATAGAGGGATAACTTCAGACATAGAAGGAGGGGGGGGGGAAAGGCACTTATAAGTCATGGTGAGTTCAAAAGGAAAGAATTAAGCTAGACACACAAAGCATCATGGGAAGTGCTATTCAAGCAACCATGTCAAAAAGGCTGATTAAGAGCAGTTCCAGGTCTACCTGATCACCAGGGAGTCTCACTGATAAAATTATTTTCTTCTCTAGAGAGAATCTTCCTGAACTGAACAAATGTTTCACTTTTGAATAAGGATTCATAAAAAGGAAGTGGGGGTAGGAGAAGAAGAAGAAGAAGAAGAAGAAGAAGAAGAAGAAGAAGAAGAAGAAGAAGAAGAAAGGTCCATATTCACAGAAGGATCTGAAATTTTGTATTTTTTATCAAGCTTTTATCGACTTTCAAATTCTGAATGAAATTAAAGTCTGATGGCAGTTGACTGAGCTCAGGTCATAATTTTCATATTTCCAAAGACCTGCTTGCAGGTGCAAATTTTTGCAAGGTTTATGTTGCAGAAGTTCAAATCTTTAAAATCAAAGCCTTTGACTGGCAAAAACAGGCAGCCACAAACCTATTTTGCTCTGAATGCATCCATGAAGCATATGATGCAAAACACATCCTGCTTCCTTGCCTTGGGCAGCAAAATATCTTGATCCAGCCCAGGCCTTTATAGAACATTGTTTGACAGAGTCCTGCAAGACCCATGGCCATTCTGAAAGCCTTATAAAGACAGCTAAGCATCCTAGAGACAATATCATAATAAGAAAAGTGTTTCTTAGATACCAGACACCTTCCCGCTCACACAACACTTTGATCTCAGAACGCAAACTGGAGAATAAACAGTGCAAGCCCTCCTTCCGCACTAATGCTCAACAGAAGTTGATGAATGTCTGGAAAACCAGCATAATGGGCATGCCATTTTCATTTGTTAAAATTGTTTGACAAGGGCCTATTTTCGTTTTAAGAGGTTCCCTATTTTGTTCTTCAGAAAATATGAGCAACGGGAACTAGGCACTTCTTAACTCAGCTTCCAGACCAATCAAACTAGGGGGGGAAATCTCCATCCTGTAATGTTCTCTGCTTTATATTTTTAAAGGACAAGTGTATAGACATTATAGGGCTGCATTTGTGATTTTTGGCACTGCAGTCGTTTTCATTAAAAGCCTCAATTTCCATTTACCTTGCCAAAGAAAATCCTTTCTGGCATCAAGGTTATTATACAATACGTTGTATATTTTAGGGATTTAAGCATTGATATGGAAAACATAAGCACTATTCTAAAACTTTGGGGTCTATCTAGAGCAGAAATTACCCTCTTTCTGAAATGTCTAGTTAAATATTTCCCAACAATGCTTCATTTGTAGTATTTTTTTTTTTTTAATGTTCCAATTTTGTTTGGAACACAGATACAAACTGAGGACCCATAGAAGATACTGGTTTTGATGTATTTCTGACCTGAGCTGGATCTAGACATATCAAAGAAGTGTTTCAGTTAAACGTGTTGTAAACTTTGTATGAGAAATCGGGTTGGCAAAATTGGAACTCCACAGCGCCATCTGGTGTGACAGTATTATAATGCATATAAAACATATACTAAGCACTAAGCCAGAAAGGATTTTCTTTGGCAAGGTAAATGGAAATTGAGGCTTTTAATGAAAACGACTGCAGTGCCAAAAATCACAAATGCAGCCCTATAATGTCTATACACTTGTCCTTTAAAAATATAAAGCAGAGAACATTACAGGATGGAGATTTCCCCCCCTAGTTTGATTGGTCTGGAAGCTGAGTTAAGAAGTGCCTAGTTCCCGTTGCTCATATTTTCTGTAGCTGAGTCCCAGAAGGAAGCTTAGAACAGTATTCACACAACCAGATCCCCTCAGAAGTTCAGAGAGGCCTGGGCCACCTCTTGCTTTTGAGGTCCCGAGCTGTAATAAAGTAAAAATTGGTGATCTTAAAATTTGTGGTGGGTGTTCTCTGAGATGCACCAGTGAAGAGAAAACAGACACTAGCTTTCTTCAGCATAATGTTATATTTTTTATTTTGCAATCATAAGGTTGGTTTAATGTTTACTATATGGTGTTCCTATTCTGTGCTAGCTGCCCTACACGAAATCTCCACCTGCAGTCTCTCTCTGCCCTCCTACATAAACTGCCCAGAGGGTTTTTCCCCAGAACAGAAGAAGCCTCTTGAAAAGGTATCACCACAGAGGGCTACAGAGATTCTAGCTGCCTGCTCTGCTTGGTCATAAATAACTCATCCACTTGAAACAGCACACAGAGTGATGGATTTGCCCCAGAGAGACCAGGGTTCAAATGCTTAACTGAACATAAAGTTTGTGGGGTGCCCACTCTTGCTAAACTGAACCTGTTCTTCATGGTTGTAAGAATAAAATGGGATAACCTGTGCATACTAAGGAGGTTGTTGGCATCTGTTTGTCTTGAGAGTCAATGGAGTGGGCCTCTGGGGCTGAAATCAAACCACTGGAGAATTAGTGTCACGTGACGCCCCCCCCCCCAATTTTGGTGCCTCTGACAGCATGGGCTACATTGGCTCAAAAGCAACTGCAGGGTTCCAGTCTCATATAACACTAGCATGTTTGAATCTAATTAGTGCCTGGGTTAAGGTGGCAGGTCAGCTGCCTCTAGGTTGCCGCTTCCCACATGGAGAGGAAATGGGTCCCCAAACCTCATCCTCCAGGTGGAATTTCAGTATGTGAGGAGCTGTGAGCATGCCTTTAACTCTGTTTCAGACCAGACCAGAGTCTGAAAGTAGTGTTTTCCTTACCGATACTTTTACCATTTTGACTACCTGTTCATCTTTTCTGACTACTGTATGGAAAAGCACATGAAGCGGACCTTTGAAGAGTTTTGTAAAATCATTTTATTTTACTTAACAAACATGTGCTCTATCTCTGTGCAAGGGAAATGGAAAAGCTTGGAAAGAGCTTTTAAAAGGTGGTGTTTTGAAACTCACTGGAAGGGCACATTTTAAAGGTTTTACAGCCTATATTTCCATGATTTGCTTTGCAGCATTTTTTAAGATGTTAAGTCTCCGCTGGGGTTTTCTCACCAAAGAGCGCTTGCCCCTAAACTTGTGTATTGGCTTCCAGGATTCCAAGAGGAATTGCCCTGCTTCCAGTTAGCTTCCAAGCCAAGTTCAAGGTGCTCGCGTGACATGAAAAGTCCAATATAATGTCTAGTTAGTAGTTGGATTGCCTGCTCCCAATACACTAGCCCTATCTTTGAGATCAGCTGGATATACCTTCTTAACAGTGCAGCATGTCTTGAAATGGCTTAAGCCTGGTGTGTGGTCTTGCAGCAATCGCTACTGCTGATTAGAATTTGTAATGACAGTTGAATATTTTCACAGCCAACAGCTATAGGAATAGTGAGGGTGTGTGCTGCTCCATTACAGGGGCATGGCGGCCGTATCTTAGAATTAACAATGAGATCTGTTCTCTCAAAGTGTCACAGTCAGCTTGAGCATAAAGTACAATGCCAGGAAAAGAGCAGGAGAAAATGAGCAAGGCACTCCAATAAAAGAAGCAGAAGAGGGAAGATTTGTTTCTTAAGAAATTCTTTTTTCTCCCTGTCTGCATTGTCATTGATTCTCTACCTGCTGTGCCTCTCTCTTACTTTCAATATGCATTGCATCTTCTATCTTCTCTTTTGTTCACTCTGAAAGTTTTCTTCTTCAAGCAGGAGGAATGGACACTTTTCACTGGTCTGGATATCAAATAGCTTGACACATTGTGAATAGCAAAGGAGACAGTCCAAATCTTTGTACACGTTGCATCCCTTTCTCCTTCCCCATCCTTAAATCATTATTGGTGGTAGATATTGAGTCCTCTTTCCTCCAGTCCTGTATTTTGTCATATGACAGACACGAAAACCAGAAAGCCATCGGAATCCTGTGGGTGAGAATTTTTTCACCCCTAAGCATTAGAATTTTTAACCCAAACCCAAGAAATGTCCTGAAATTAAAAGCACCACTATTTTCTTTACTATACTATCAGATTTGTACTTGGAGAGATTCACCATTAAAGAAGTAGTATAGAAATTTAATATAGAAAATATCCCTGGTATTATTTAGAGATGGAGAGTTCAGACTATTTGCAGCCTGTGTCACTTTCACAGGTGTCCATTCAATTCCACATATTTCTGCCTTAATTTGCAATTAAAAAAACCCCTAAGTCTAAATACTATTTGCAGAGGGTTGGACTAGATGATTCCCAGGGTCCCTCCCAGCTCTACAATTCTATGATTCTACATATTTTATCTCAATGCACACATTTCTAAATGTATTGCATCCTAACACATGTAATTTAAACACATTTGGGTCCCGTTTTTGTGTCCAGAGGAGGGCAACCAAAATGGTCAAAGGCCTGGAAACGATGCCTTATGAGGAACGGCTAAGGGAGCTGGGCATGTTTAGCCTGGAGAAGAGGAGGTTAAGGGGTGATATGATAGCCATGTTCAAATATATAAAAGGATGTCACATAGAGGAGGGAGAAAGGTTGTTTTCTGCTGCTCCAGAGAAGCGGACACGGAGCAATGGCTCCAAACGACAAGAAAGAAGATTCCACCTAAACATTAGGAAGAACTTCCTGACAGTAAGAGCTGTTCGACTGTGGAATTTGCTGCCAAGGAGTGTGGTGGAGTCTCCTTCTTTGGAGGTCTTTAAGCAGAGGCTTGACAACCATATGTCAGGAGTGCTCTGATGGTGTTCCCTGCTTGGCAGGGGGTTGGACTCGATGGCCCGTGTGGTCTCTTCCAACTCTATGATTCTATGATTCTATAATGCTATCTAACATTTACATAAAACTGTTGGCAGAGGTTGTCCGGGTTTTGGGGCTTGATGTCACCATATGCTGATGACACCCAGCTTTATTTCTTCTTTCTACCTAAATCCAAGGAAGCTGTCTTGGGTCTGAACTGTTGCCTGTCATCTGTAATGGAGAGGATGAAGGCAAGGCTGCATCTGTGTGATCCATGTCTTCAAACCAAGGTTTGCTGGCAGTAAAAACAAAAACCTAGTCAAGCTGCAGAGTAGGGTTTGCACATAATGCTAAGCTATGATTTCATAAGCCATAATTAAATAAACCATGGCTTTGTGTTACATGTGAACCAGGCCAAAGTATATTTAACTATGAATAGAGCTACACCATGAAGCCTGACTTTGTGACCTCAATCCAGAAAAAGTTTATTGTTTTTAAAGACAATTTAATAATAATAATCCAATTAATAACCAATTTAAATTAACAGAATTTAGGTTAGCTGTGACTAACTTGTCCTATTGAAATCATTGTGACTTAAGCACATCTAACTTCCACTGGATTGGAGCCCATCATACCAGAAGCCCGTTTAGTTCCCTCTAGAGCTGAATTAGCAAGGGGATGTGGAATTGCTGAAAATTGCTTCTGTTCCTGTTCTGGTGATGGAAGCCTTACCATCAATAGAGGGACACCATTAAATACAGATCTATATAATTGATAACAGGATGCTCACATTCTTTTGACCATAAATGTTCTTTGGGATGCCAATCCTATACAGACTTAGCAGGGGCTAGAAGTAAGCTCTGTTGAACTCAACAGGGCTTAATTCTGAATGGTCCTGTATAGAGCTGTCTTCTTATTGCACAAACTCCTCCATTTGAGAGCTAGTGTGGTTTTGTGAATTGAAAGTGTAGCACCCTGCTTGTGGTTAACGCTTAGCTGGAATGAAATATTCAACGCAGCAATAGAGAAATTAAAATAGTAATTTATTTGTCAGACAAATAAATAAGAGGCTCAGTGGTACGTGGTTACCAAGCTCTGGCCTGGCCTCCTGCCATTCTGGCCAGCACTTATATTCCCTTAATCCAGCCCCCTTTGCTCCTCCTGTGGCTGCCTCTGTCCAATCAGCCTGGTTGAAATTCCTATTGGCTGTTTGCTAGAGCCAATCACAAAAGATACACCCACAAAAGATACACCCATTTCCTTGCCCTTATAAGGGAGACAAAGAGCTATATATATGACATATAAGTAATAATATATCTTACATGGAATCTTAATTACCAGCTCACCTCTTGCCCTTCTTGCCCTATTGCCTTCTAAAACAGATGTTTAATCTTACATTTTTATGTTCAACAGATGTCAAGGATCTTGAGTTTCACATCAACATTGAAAGATTTCCTTCATTTAATGTTTCTAAACAAATGCCTGACAACCATATATCAAGACTGCCCGGATGGCGTCCTCTGTCCGGCAGGGGGGCTAGGCTGGTGGCTGACTTAATTTCAGGATAAATACAACTCTTACAACCATATGAAATAAGAATCTAGCATTCCTTAAATCCTTTGCATAATTACATTTAAGCCAATATATTTAAGCTAATATATTTCATACATTTATCATAGGTAGCCTCTTAAAAGAATAAAGCTTCTCAAAGTGAAAAGGAAGGAACTCAATAAAACACAGCTTTTAAAAGAAGCCTCTTCAGTTTGCACCTCCCCCTTTCCCCCTCCTCTCCAGCCTCAAAATAAAATAGGAAGAAGCTGCTTCTTCTGCCAAGCCAGTTGCCTTTCCAACATTTAACACATTTTAACCTTTTTTAACTCTCTTAGTTTAAGAAACAGCTTTAGAAAAAGACTTCCCCCAAAAATGTTCTCTTTCCAGCTAAATGTTTCTCCCCATTGCTCCTGGCCTTTTAACCTTAGAAAGAAGATCTGGCTCATTTTACTGGGAGGCACATTGGTATTATCTTCCCCATTCCTAATGGTGTTTTCTCAGCCTTGGGGCAGCATATGTAATTCTCCCTTTTTATGACTTTGAGAATTGTTTTTCTACTATAAATCAATGGGGCCCTTCTTGTCTTAGGAGGAAAAACATCTTGCCAAGGTTCTTTTAGGCAGCTGGTCTTTTGCCTGGCATGAAACATTTGAAAATCCTTTTTTTAAGCTCATTTTTAAATACAAGCCTTGATTGAAATATATAGAAGCTTTGATAAAAATGCAGGCTTATGATTAGATGCCTCAAAAGGATGACATCAACAAGGGAATTGGCTATAAAGCTTACCAGCCTCACCTTCCTTCTATGGTTGTTGTGAGGATAAAATAGGAAGTCCCCCGGTACAGTTTAGCATCTTCAGTTCTCTGGGCGGGCAGGCGGGGGGGGGGGGGGGAGGCAGCATACAATAAAGAAACCTAAACCTATGTCAGTAGATATACCTCTGCCTTACACCTTGGCTCTGCAAACCATAAGGGG
Source organism: Podarcis erhardii (assembly GCF_964252035.2). NCBI lineage: Eukaryota > Metazoa > Chordata > Lepidosauria > Squamata > Lacertidae > Podarcis > Podarcis erhardii. The sequence continues at coordinate 48,533,496 of NC_138513.1, read as the reverse complement.
GCTAATTCAATTTTAAAACCAGACGCTATCTTTAGTTTGAAGCTGGCTGCATGAAAACCCCAGGGGCACTAATTAGCTATAATGGAAGTCACAACCCCTAAACAAATTTTGAGGATTTGACAGGGCACTTTTGTAGTCTAGTCGCATACATCATGCATTTAAGAGTCTGCTTTATTTCATTCCACTTTTAGACTGGTGTAAATTTATTGATTTCAGGGAAGTTATTCCCAATTTCCTTTAGTGTGTCTGAAAGATTGAGCAAGTCACATATGGAGCCAGTTTCACAAGATTGCTTTGGTAACCAAGTCATTTTGGTCATAAACCTGACCAGGGACTGGCTAAATGGGCTTCCTTGATCTGTTTCTGGTTTGTTTCTGTAAGTCCCCTAACATGTAGTGGCTGAAGCTGGATGCACTGATAATCAATCTCCACACAACGCAGAGAACATACGGGCATGAAAAAGACCTGTAATGTTTTATTATCTGTGTTTTTTGGCCAAGGCTGGTCTTGGATCACTCAAGGCAACTGTTGGCACGTGGAAGGGACTTTCCATGATCAGCACTGCTCTGGTGCATATCCTGCTCCTGTTTAGAATCAGCAGGGAGCAACAGAAAGACATAGGGAAAGGTATGAGCGAGGCCAGGCCCTGGACAGAGGCAGGCAAAAAGCCCAGTGGGCTCAGCAGAAAAGAATTAGATGCATGGCTGCTTTCTCCCCGCTCTCAGTGAGGTGTGTGGCAGCACATAGGTTTTTGTAGGCAGGTAGGTAGGTAGGTAGGTAGGTAGGCAGGCAGGTAAGTAAGTAAATAAATAAATAAATAAATAGATGATAGATATTTAAATTTCCAATGCATAACAATTACAAAAAAGGGGGGAAATGCAAAAACAAAACCCCAACCTACCCCCCTACCCCCTCTATTTAAGTTTGCTAAAGTCCAGTTTGAGGCCACCAGGGCTTGTAGGGTTTAGGTACCAAAATGTGTCTGTCCCAGATGTGCAGAAAGATAAAGTACAAGGATTGCTATTGTTGTTCCTAAATAACTAGGCTTTTTTTTTTTTACAATAGCAAAAGGGGACAAGGCTTTGTAGTCATCAGAATTTAAAACTGAACCATCCACATGAGGATATATTCTGTGGAAGATTTAGGTCTCTCCTCCCCACCCTTAACAATGGCTTTGTATGTGCTACTGGGAGCAGAAAATAAATTTGGTGAAAAAGCAGGCATATTGTAGAAAATGATATTAAAAGGACTAAAATATGTTTTTCAAAACATATTGGGCTTTTAAGTATAATTTTCTCAAATAATTCTACTTTTGCACTAAATGGTTGACTATTTTCTGCTTTACATTGCTTCACTGCAATCCACTTTTAGGATTACATCAAGATAATGTGGATACTCCTAATAATTCATTGCAAGGAGCATCTATCTAATCTAGAGAAAGCCCAAAACATTTTGATGCCTGATGCAGAAAATCCAAATGGTGGAGCCTATGAAAAATAATAATGTAATACTAGATATTTGACAGGCTGCTACCCATTTTAGTGGTATCACCTAAAATAAAATGTTGGGCCAGCTGTAAATTTGACTGATGTTTTCTCCCCACTTTGGGGATATGCATTTCAATTAACACTTTTAATAAGGAACTTTTCTATCGATTTACAGTATTCAGTCATTCACTACATTTGGCTAAACTCTCCACTTGGAAAAGCTATGCCTGCTACTTTATAAACACCAATGCTTTGTCACCACTCTGGACTCTGTCAAAGAGGAAGCATTTCTGGGAATGACAGGTGATGGAGAGCCAATCAACCAGATAACTGGAGAATGGAATTGCTGAAAATATTTTATGAGGCAACATATAAAGGAGCTTTGGTTGCTCAAGAAGGGGGCACTATAATAGGTTGCAGTGACCCAGGCTTTGTCAAGCAAGATAAAGTGAGAGCATACCCGCAGGACCCCCAGCCACCCCAGAGGCCACGTGCTCCCACTTTGCATGGGGGGGGAGGAGTAGAAAGTGGTGTGACGAGTCTGTCATTCATTATTTTGATGCAGGGAGTACAATTCTCTGCATGAACTTGCTCAGCAAACAGTGTGTCTCTAGTCTAAAAGCTATGCATGAGAGACTTCTGACCTGTGGAGAAATTCCGCAGGGCTGCCTTCAGGTTTAAAAGATGCTTTACCCCATGTAGTCCCTCCTATGCGTTTCATGCTCTGTGGTGCTAGAAAATGCTGCATAGGCATGCAAACATATGAGCCAGTGCGCAGGGCAAGAGTCTTTAAACCAGAAAGCAGCCATGTGCCCATGTGCCCATGAGCATATGTGCTTTTCATGTATTCAATTGGTTCTAAGCGTATGGAGTTTGGGATTCATCATACTTATGCTCTTTGTGGGCCCTGGTTTTAGATGGATTGCAAATCATGCCAGGAGTTTAAAGACAAAGCAGAGCCAGAACTGTATGTTACTGCAGATGCATGACTGCTGCCAAAAATGGCAGCCTCATGTCTCACGGTTTCCTTTCCATGGAAGCATCTACTAATAAAGAACATATGATGCACGCAGCACCATTGCACTGTGAACTACTTCATTGGAGGGGAAAGTTAAGAGTGTGATGCTGCCGCAACACCTGTTTTGAATTAACTAGACCACTGACAGGGAGGTGGTCATCTGCCTTTGTTCCAGTCACATCAGGTTTCTTCAGTTTATTTAATAGTAGATGTGCCTCCACTGGTTGTTATGCGAACCACAGGGCATGGGGTGGGGTGTGGGTTTTGGCCAGCCGTGATCTCCGTGAAAACTGTCCCTGCAGATGAGGTTATTTTCCCTATTATGCATTGCAGTGCTGGCGGAGGGCAAGGGGAGGTCACAGAGATTGTAGCTGAGGAAGGTTAAAACTTGCCCCCCCCCCATGCAACTGTGGTCCCAATAAAGATGGGCAGGCGAAATATTAACGTATATTTTTTAATTTTTAATTGAAAAATCCTGATGCAGTGGTACATTTAACACCATATGTAGTTAAGACTACAGTGTCATTATGGAAGATGACATTCCAGGTCATTTTATAGTTCCATTGTGTCTATCAAGAAATAATTGACATGTGCATATTTTTTCAAGAGTACAGAGCCAGAATAGATGTTTAATGAGGGACCTGATTACTCCATGGAGGCATGGACACATTGCAACTCCTGTAAGCAGCTGTTAAAGATGTAAAAGGAAGAATCTAGAGAATTCATATAAAGCTTAGAAGCCCACAGCTTCTAAATTGCCCGGAGGCACTTTCCCACGTAGCAAAGGATTGCCTGTGGCACCAGGCGTAACAGATGGAAATTTCCAACTTCAGTTAAGTCTTACTCTTTTTTTAAAAAAAAGCAAGCCCCAAAATTGCAGCAAGAAGGGAGGACAACCATCTGTGACCTAGAGTGAAAGGGAGAAAGGGTCTTAGATCAGTTAGAGGGTTGGCTCACACATTGTGAGCCTGATAGCGATTATGAGGGCCAAGAGCTCCAGGGTCCTGCAAGAGGTTCACTAAACCTTTGCATGTTTACATACATGAGGCTCAAAGTAACTCAACAGCGTTTGTAATGCAAATGTAGAACCTCATGTGCATCAATAACTAGAGATGGCTGAGATTCTTCTAGCTTGTTTTGGACTGGGACCAGCAATCACAAGCAACAGTGGCGAACTAACTTTCTCCTTCTGTTTGTCCGTAAGTCCCCACATGAGAGTTTGAAATCTGTTGGGATTGCCAGCCCTCCGCTCAGCCTGCAAACTGGGGGTGGCACCACAGCAGAGAGACAGAGTGTCCTCTCTCATCTTCTTTGTGGTTGCAGAGCAGGAGGGTAGTGGGATCAGCCATCTTCCATGTGACGTCTGTAGTCTTTTGTAACTCCTCCAGTGACCCATCTTGGCATCTCCATCTGACCATGGCTGGGGGGGCGGGGCGGGGATCTCAGTGTCTCTAGCTTTATAGAGTAGTGCAGGAGATGATATAATTCTCAATTCTGTCTGCCCCCGCCCCCGAAGTTAAGGATGCAGGGGGACGCTGGACTGTGATTTATTGTAATATCAAATAAGAAGAAAACGGATCTTTAAATTATGAACACAGAAAACCCGTAGAAAACACAGATACACAAAATACCAATAAGTTGCATATCCTATCACAAATATTTACCTATACTGTACTTTCACAACATCCAAACTATATGTACGTCTCAAAACAAATTCTCATAAATACATTATAATTACATACAATTCACCTTATCATTTCTGCTATTTCTGGCAGGAAAATGAGGCTTTGTATGTATTAATAGGTTAATGGACCCCTGACCATTAGGTCCAGTCGTGACCGACTCTGGGGCTGCGGCGCTCATCTCGTTTTACTGGCCAAGGGAGCCGGTGTACATCTTCCGGGTCATGTGGCCAGCATGACTAAGCCACTTCTGGCGAGCCAGAGCAGCGCACGGAAATGCCGTTTACGTTCCCACTGGAGTGGTACCTATTTATCTACTTGCACTTTGACGTGCTTTCCAACTGCTAGGTTGGCAGGAGCAGGGACCGAGCAGCAGGAGCTCACCCCATTGTGGGATTCGAACTGCTGACTTTCTGATCGGCAAGTCCTAGGCTCTGTGGTTTAACCCACAGGACCACCCGCGTCCCTGTATGTATTAATACTCATGTTTAAAAGATAGCTCATATATGATTTTAATGGAGTCCACGATTTCTCAAACGTTTCATTCCATTTCCTTCTATCTGTAATTTGCATATCTTCTGCCTGTTTTGCCACCTTGACAAAATGCCAAAATAATTCAAACCATTCAGGTGTATTCAGAAAGTTTCAAGCAAAGATGTGGATTTAATGAATTTATCCAATATTCCTATTCATTATACACCAACTGTACAAGAAGACATGTTTTGTTACAGGGAAATCGCTTCCATGTAGAAAATTGGGTGGATGCCATCTGCCATGGATGCTTTAGCTAAGATTCCTGCATTGCAGGGGTTGGTCTAGATGACCCTCGGGGTCCCTTCCGACTCTACAATTCTATGGTTCTTTGAACGTTGCATGTTAATAATGTGTCTGTTTCGCTGCATTTACACTCAGCAGTGCCCCATAACTGGATTTTCTAGCACATATTGACCACTGCATGTGTGATTCATGTGTCCTTCATGAAAGTGACCCTTAAGCCATTACTTTTTATCTGCTTTCATCTGCTTTTATTCATAATAGACAAAATCTCCTCTGTATGCTAAAGGACACGCAGGACTCTTAATCAAATTGGCAACAAAAGCTTGCACCATCTTGACATAGCTGTCACTACTACCTGCTTTTTATTAAGGGGTGGTAGGTTGCAAAATCCCGCGTTTTAAGAGCCGTTAAAAACTCAAATTCAGGAGTTCCTTTCTTCTCTTAGTTCTTTTTAGCAGCACTGAAGAAAACACGAACTTTCTCACCTTTTCATATTCTTGCCTTCCTTTCTGCCAAGTATTGTATTGCTTTTTTCACACAGAATTACCTTCTTTCCTTTAAATCTGAAGAGTTTGATTATAGCAGACCAATAAGGTTTCTAAGCCAATGAACCAGGGGGATAGACCCGGCTGCCCTCAGCATTTCAGAAGTCTCGATTTCCACTATTCAAAATGACTTTCAACTTCTTTTCAAACTAAGTCTGTAAAAGTAAGCTTTAGAAATTCCTCTTCCCTGTAGCTCCTCTGCCAAACCTTCTTTGAGTTGTCTATGTAGCTGTAGCTTTCCCCATCGCCAGCAAACCTTTAGCACAGCTGCATTTTAGTGCAAGCTTTGTCATCTGTGAAACTGTGCGGCAATAACTGATGCTATAGAAACATCAGTTTATGCAACTCCTGACATGATCCATACCTTGTATCCCCTAAACTTGCAATAGTTCTGGGCAGTGATTCACAAAGAGGATGTGCCTAGATAGCCATAGAAGTATGTAGCAGGAAAGTGACACAATTCCTTCCTTCCTTCCTTCCTTCCTTCCTTCCTTCCTTCCTTCCTTCCTTCCTTCCTTCCTTCTACCATAACTGCACCTGTTTCCAACAGCATCGGTATGTCTACTGGAGCACTGGCATGATTCAGTTAAATATTGGGGGACACATAATAATAATAATAATAATAATAATAATAATAATACTTATTTATACCCCGCCCTCCCTGGCCATGGCCAGGCTTAACACAGAATATAAATTACAATAAAATGTAATAGAAAAAAGAAAAAAGAAAAAATGGGGGGGGGAACAGTTAATTAAAATAAGGCTTAAAATACAGCTTAAAAGGCAGCCTCATTTTAGTAGTAGCCCATAAATCAAGACCATAAAGGGAGGAAACATCAGATATTCACCTGAGCCAGCTATCCATGCTGGTCCTACATGGGCCAGCAAAAAAGCCAAGGGAAAATTTATATACCAAATCCCATATAAGGGTTCAGAGTGAGTCTAAGCTGAAAGCCAGGTGGAACAGCTCCCTCTTGCAGGCCCTGCGGAAAGATGTCAAATCCCGCAGGGCTCTAGTCTCTTGTGACAGAGCGTTCCACCAAGTCAGGGCCAGTACTGAAAAGGCCCTGGCCCTAGTTGAGACCAATCTAACCTCCTTGAGGTTCGTGACCTCCAAAGTGTTCTTATTTATGGACCTTAAGGTCCTCCTCGGGGCAGACCAGGAGAGGCAGTCCCGTAGGTACGGAGTTCCTAGGCTTCTCCCCACTACTCCAAAGGAAGAAGAGGAAGATGGCCCCAAACAAACCATTGCTTTAGCCTTGGCAGAATTCCTTCCCCTGCCCAGCAGCATTTGGCTTCATGGAGCACAAGTTGTGCAGGTCTGAAATATGTCTCCGTAACTTTTACAGAAGACATTTGTGGAAGTTGGCCAGTTCCTGTATACACAGTCTGATTGGAGGGCGGAGGCCTAAGGCAGACATTTGACTCCTCAGGCCACATTCTCATTCTGTGGCGACTGCTTATGCCAGCATTCTAAAACAGGCTTGTAAGCAGCCATTCATGCTTTCGTGGCAAGCCATGTAAGACCAGGAAGCGGATATTTTTGTAAATTAAATTAATTATTTCTCCTGCCCCCCCCCCTTCAGGGTAAGAATAAAGAGCAAAAATGACATGTGTAGCTAGACAGGTCAACAACAACCAGTTAATTAACTAAAAAGGTCTAATAATTTTTGTGGACTTACTTGCAAGGCTGTTTTAAACTGTAATTGATCCAAAATTAAGATCTCACTCTTGTCAAAATTTATCATTTTAAAAGCAATTATTCATATAAAAACAGCTGTTTTTTATAATCTGCAGGTTTACCTGAAATAATATTTCCAGCAAGATATTAGGTGTGTGGTTTCTCTGGAACTAACCCCTACATCTCAAAAGATTAAAGTATGCAGGGCAGATTTGCTCCTTTAATGTTATTATTTTTACTTATTGCTTTCCTGGCACTTGATGTTCAGCAGCCCCAGACTGAAGAGCCAGTGTGATTCAAGTCTTGGCACCAGCCCAGCATTCCAGTTTGTAAGCCATTCTTCAGCTGATTTTTTTCATCAATGGCTGCATTCATTCGTGGTGCCTGACTATAAAGGCCTGGGAGGCACAGGGGCAGGGAGGAGAAGAGGGAAGCTGCTTGTGAATCAAAGGTTTTTGGCGATGGAGTTCATTCAGAAATAAATCAAATTTAGAAATACAAAATTAGCAGAAGGCTCTCAATTGTACAAAACGACATTTAAAAAATATTAATAATGCAGTGTAAGGAGATGATACAAATGGCTCAGTGCTGTTTCTGATACAGTGGTTCCTCGGTTTAAGAACAGCCCTGCTTAAGAACGATTCGGTTTACGAACTCTGCAAAACCGGAAGTAGTGTCCTGGTTTGCAAACTTTACCTCAGTCTAAGAACGGAAGCCGAACGGTGGGAGGGCACCAGCGGCAGGAGCCCTCATTAGGGAAAGCGCCTCAGTTTAAGAATGGTTTCAGTTTAAGAACGGACATCCGGAACGGATTAAGTTCATAAACCAAGGTACCACTGTACACTATAATTAACACATACGTGTAACTTTATAACTGAACATTTGAAAATAGACAGCTGAATGAGTGAGATCTGTCCATTAAAAAGCATTGTATTTGCTGATGCTAGATCATCAAGTTTTATTTAAGGTGTTTGATGTGTATTATGGCTCATTCATACATGCCATTCCCTCGCTGACACAAAACCCCACATATATTAAGTAAAGTAGAAACATCACCACCCGACCCCACCCCCACTCATCTTCCCTCCCCCTCCCCCTCTTCCCCCCTATTCTTCCTAATGTCTCAACAAATGAAACCGATTTGTAAAAAAAGAAAAGGGAAAAAAAAGTGTTACGTGGAAAAAAAATATGAGAGAGACATTGCACATACCTTTGTAAATCAAGAAAATCTTTAATAAAAATACATTAAAAAGAATACATGCAATTCCCTACTTGATGACATGCCACTTCCATGTGAATCAAGCCCTAAGTATTAACCAGAGTTTAGGTATTTTGTTTGAGGCGCTGGATCTCAAGAACTTTGTGAAAGGGCAGAATATTAGATCAATCATTCTCAAAAAATGCAGCATAATGTACCAGTATCAGGGGATGGAAGAACTCCTGACTCTTTCTAAACACTCTTCAGAACACATTTTTTATTTAAGGTTAGATTGGATCAGCTAGTGAAGGGCTGACTATTATTTCCCAACATTGCAAAAAAGGTGACTGAGGGATCATAATTCTGTAACGTGTGCAGTTTTGAGCCACATCATAGTTTATTAATTGTACATAAGTATTGGAACCGAGGGGAAGAGGATTCAAAGCAGCTTCCTAGAGCCAGCTGATGGGATGAAGTAATCCTGCCCACAAGCATTTCCATCGCATGTTCCGTGATAGTGATAGCAAAACCTCACAGTTAGTAGGCTGAATTTGAGGTCCATATACTGGCTCCTGCTAGCGCAAAGCAGGACCTTCCCCTCCTTCCCCCCACAGCACCTCCTCTAAGTGGGGGGGGGCAGGACGACCCCTAGAGTGGTGCACAGGAGGAGGAGAGGGGAGACGGTTCTGTCTGGAAAGCAGAAATTCATGTGCAGACAGAATGATCAGAAGGTTGCATTGACTTCCACCTGCTGAAATTAATGCTACTTTCACTTTTTCACTCAACATAGTATTGAAGAACCTGATTCAATTTTTGTTAGTTGCACCCAGACTTGTGATCGTACAGCTGTGCAAGAGCAACTGAACTCTTTCCATAGATTTCTAGTACATTAGACTCTGGGAAATTGCCACTGCTTATGCATCAAATCTTTGTCACCAAGGGGCAAGTGAAATAGGATGCCTGCTTTGCAGAAAGCATTAGTATGTGTACTGGTTTCCAGTTAGATACCAAGCTAACTTCACCATGTTGGTATTGGTGTGAAATGTCTCATACATCTTGGGAACAGGTATTTCCAGCCCAATATGCAACCATTCAAGGAAATATTTGATGGTTCAAATGGCTGGGGAATTATTATGAGTTAATGTTGTCTTATGATAGAATCACTGAATCACCAAATTGTAGAGTTGAAAGGGACCACATGGGTCATCTAGTCCAACTTCCTGCAGTTGCCCCCCCCCCGCCCCCCAGCTGAGCCATGCAATGAAGCCCCTAGGTCACTTGTGGAAGAGTGGCCAGGGACATTGGGGCTTGCTGCATTGTCCCAGCCTGTGATGTGCTGGGGTGAAAGTGGTGGCAGCCCCCCCCCCCGTGCCTCATGGGCTGGGGCCAATGTAGCTTGTTGTTTCAACATCATGGTGCATCACCAGATCACAATGTTTGGCTGGTGATATATCACGATGTTGAGAAGCTCGACATCACCCAGCCCTGATGTGCTAAGTCTCATTCATGCTAGTGGCTGTGGTGTGACACAAGGATAAACACCATTGGACAATGTCATTATTCCCCACCCCACCCTTTCCGCACATTCATGCTTCTGTTCCCCCAATGATTCCCCTGTGAAAGCAGCAGGAAAGATACACTGCCTCCAGTTTCATCACTTTGCTCCCACAATTTCTGGAATCAACTAACATGGAAATGAGAACTAAACATGCACTATATTCAATTAGTTTTCTGGAAGTGCATTTTATGTCATGTGAAAAACTAAAATATAATGCCAAAATTAACAGCTAGGGAAATGTCAGGGGCATGGAATAAACTGCTGTGCAAATGCAACTTTAGTTCATCTAACATGCCACTGCCGTTGTTGGGCCCTTTCTCTGGCCTGGAGTTTTCTTTGTTTATTGGCATTTCTGTGATAATTGTAAATATATATTTACATGCATCTACAAACTTGCCTATGAGAGTATTTGCTGATCCACTCACCAAGAAGTAGCAACATATGGTTGCTGTAATGTAAGCTACAGTTGCATTAGAGCACATGGCAAAGGAAGATATATTTGCCATATGTCTGCTCCGGTTCAGAAGCTCTTTAAACGTTTAAGTTTTGAATACTTGTGGTTGAAATTTATCTACTAAAGAGAACATCCTGTGCTAGCATTGGGTGCTATGATGTGTTTTGTCCCCCAGAGGGTGCCAACACCACAACATAAAGAAATGTTTGCCCAGCTGGCAAACTTGTTCCATCCCAAGTTTCCTGCCTTAACTTTTCACATGGAGGGAACCTAGACCTCTTTTGCTGTTACCCACCGGAGGGACCAGAAGCCCTTTCAGATGGGATGCCATCTGAAGAAGTCCCAGGATTAGGGACATTGAATGAGAGTGGAGAACAAGGCCATGAGCTAGAATCTTACGAAAGTGTGGATGAAAGCTTTCCAAGGGAGATAAATTTCAGGACAAAGTTAAACTGGACTCCAGGAAGCTAATTAGGGGGGCTAAGAGGCAGCAGTCTTTTCCCCACCCCTTTCTTGGCTATGTTTCAGAATACATGTGTTCCTCAGGTGCACACCTTTCTCTCGCAATGAGTTATTTTTAAAGAAACCACTGCAAAGGGTCTTCACATGAACTGTGGCATTGCTTGTTCCACTCCCTTGCAAGCTATTTTGTTCTTCCTTTACCATCTCCTGAGCAGCATATTTCTTCATTTCCTTATTTCCTTACTAGATTTCTGCCCTCACTTCTTATTGTAATGTCCCAGAGTGGGTTGCAACCATAAAACAGACAATTATAAAGCAAATAACAATGATAGGGAAAGAACAGTGTAAAAAAACAAAAACAAACATTTAAAAACAATTACATACGGTATATAAAAACAGTTTAAAATAGTTCCAATACAGAAATACAGATTACACTGGGATAATGTTCAGCAAAGATTCTGAGCACTGCACATTAATTTCTTTAAACATTAAAGCCTTAGGTTGTGTGCACATGCATGCACACACACACTTACTTTGCATCTAGTGCGCTTCTCTGGCTGGTTTGTGAAGCTGCATCACACGACATTAGCCACAATCTGTATCTATTGTTTCTTATGAAACACTGAGTTGTGATGTGATTTCCCCTGCTCCCGGCAAACCAGATTACACCCAAACAGGGACTAAGAATGACCCAGCTGCATTTTAAGTCAGTAATGTGTACACAGCCTTATTAGCCACTTTTTAACAAACCCAAATTGTGCACAGACAAGCAGTGTGTGTTTTTCATGGGCACTGTTAAGCTTGGCACTTTCTAAAACCGTGAACAAGGTGAGGCTGTGCAGGAAAAGCAGCAGCAGAGAATTGAAATGAGGTGTCTGTCTGTAAAGACAGATTGACTCATGTACAGTCAGATTTAAAAGAGAGAGAGAGAGAGAGTGTGTGTTAAGAGCTGTGAAATATTTTTCCAAATAGTCATTGTTGGTTTAAGAGACATGGTAAAGGTTAGAATCTGTTTTATTAAATATTATTCACTATTATTATTCCTAAAGTTTTCTAGATGCTGTACAAAAATTTAAAAAGCAGCACATTTGTTGCTGCTCCTGAATCTGACAAATCATTCTCAAATGGGTGTGTAACTAGGAAATTTCTTGGGCCTAGATTATTGTTAGGGTGGTGTGGTTTAGTGGTTAGTGCTAGACAAAATTAAGAAAGTACCTGCCGAGTACAAGTCATTATCTCTCCGCTTACCCTACCTCACATGTGTATAAATATAAAATAGGGTAAACCAAACCTTGGAATATTTATTAATATTCTTTCCAAGAAACTCAGGGTGACAAACAGGATTTTCTTTCTCCTCATTTTGTCTTTACAACAACCCTATGAGGTAGGTTAGTCTGAAAGAGAATGACTGGCCCAAGGTCCCCCTGTGAGCTTCATGGCTGCAGATGGATTTGAACTCTGGCTTCACTAGTTGTTGGCTTCTGTCTGCTCCTCCAGGGATGAAGCCAAACTGCTGCGTTACCAGTGCCCTCCCCGGGGCGCATGCCTGGGCACTGTGTATGCAGGTCCTGGGCTGCCCAAATGACAAGACCCCCCCTTGGCCTCACTGATGTCATCCAAAGGAAAGCGGGTTGATACGTTTGGCACCAGCTTGGAAGAAGAGGAAGAGGAAGAGGAAGAGGAAGAGGAAGAGGAAGAGGAAGAGGAAGAGGAAGAGGAAGAGGAAGAGGAAGAGGAAGAGTAGTAGTAGTTTGGATTTGATATCCCGCCTTTCACTCCCTTTAAGGAGTCTCAAAGCGGCTCACATTCTCCTTTCCCTTCCTCCCCCACAACAAACACTCTGTGAGGTGAGTGGGGCTGAGAGACTTCAAAGAAGTGTGACTGGCCCAAGGTCACCCAGCAGCTGCAGGTGGAGGAGCAGGGAATCGAACCCGGTTCCCCAGATTACGAGTCCACTGCTCTTAATCACTACACCACACTGGCTGTTGCAAAGAGGCATGCAGCCGTTTTAGGGCCTCTGCTCATACTCCCAGTACAGTGATCTGACCACTGCCCCACACTAGCACCACACGCTGGGCTTGTCCACACCGGAATTTGCTGTGTGTTTGCATTCCCATTTAATTTGTATAGTCCACATGACATTATGCTTCAACAACACCAGCCTTGATTACTTTCCCCTGTAAATTTATCCGAAACAGGTATAAAAGGTAAGTAAAGGGAAATTACATTACCTTTGACCAAGTTGTGTCTCAGACAAGTGCCCTTCTCCTTAATCACCTCATCTAGTGACACGAGGGCTGAGGAAACTAAGCTCCTGCCATAGGGAATTTTTAATTACATCTGCTTCTTTATGCAGTTGTGGCATATGTTGTTGTTGTTAACTTTGCTGCCTGGTCCTTGACCACAATAAAGATTGATTGATTGATTGATTGATTGATTGATTGATTGACTATGCTCCTACCATGATAAGCTAACCGCTTGCTATGGCATCCACTTTTTTGCTTGTTTATTATTTTGCTTTGCACTATTGCTGTTAAGCATTGGCCAATAACTCCACTCCCTCTCAAAATGGGAGGACATGGGTTCTAGGAGCAGATCGTTTACAACTCTGGCCTTCTTGGGTTCTGCGAGGGGAAAATAAAGTAGGAGCGGTTGTATAACACAGCATCCTGTCTCCCTTTGTCCTGAAGAAGAGACAGACCGTTGAAGTTCTAAGTAGTTTATTTGTTCATCTTCATTCTTACTTCAGAACTTCTTGAATTTCAGTGCTTTGGAAATGTTAAGCAAGAACAAAAGCAATATAGGGGACACTCGTCATCCTCCGCCCCCATCTCCGTTATGGTTTATGGGGGTGAAGATGGCAGGAAGGGAGAACAGCAAAGAAAAAGAGCAAATACACATTAATCCCTTCCTGACAGCCCACGGTGTGTGCTACAAAACCTTTCTGTTACTGATAGGCTGCCTGGGCTTCCTCAAATGGACTGCTTTGATACATTGATTCTATTACGGCTTGGCTGGCAAAGAGAGTAGGTACATAAAGTATACAGATCCCGGAAGAGCCGATCTCCTGCTGCAGCAAGGCTGTCCTGGCCAGAAGACAGTGGTAGCAACCATATGCTAAATAAAAGCAGATACCAATCATAAACAATTATACACATGCTTTTTTATATTAAAAGATCCCCACAGGACATATTTATGTTGGCCTGCAGAAGTCACCTTGGCAGATGAATTATTCTGTTGGAGTAAGGGAGCTGGAAAAATGGACAGTTCTCTGTTTGATTTAACCTTGAGAAATTGAAATTTGCTGGGGTTGGGGGTGGAGAGAAAGGCATCTGGCTTTCACACCTGGAAGACAACAGAGTTACCACAAAGTGGGCTGTGTGTGTGTGTGTGTGTGTGTGTGTGTGTGTGTGTGTGAGAGAGAGAGAGAGAGAGAGAGAGAGAGAGAGAGAGAGGAGTCCATCTCCATAAGAAGGGGCCTGAAAACATCTAAGTAAAAGGCACACCAATGAAAATTACAGGCTCTGGCTGACCACTACCCAGTATATAAATCATGTGGCATTCTGTGCCGGTCAGATTTATGCAAACTCCCTTGCATTGGCTTCTTTGGGATGTTTGTACAACCAAAGTGGAACAAGCCAGATAAGAATTAAGTTTTCATATTCCAATTAGTAGAGCTGGTATGAACATGATACCAAGCATCCTCTTGATCTGATGATAACATTTAAGGCTTAACATGCTATTGGGGCTATATGCTCTGCAGCTAACCAGAATTCTTTCCTGAGTTGTTTTTTTTTTGGGGGGGGGCACTATCCCTTATCCCTGAAGAAGGAGGAACAGGTGAACAAGGGATCAGCCAGGAGGACCATGTAGAGGAGAACCACCTTGCTAATACATACTACAACTGGTTACGAACTTCCGGGTTTGCCGCGTTTGTAAGCTGAAAGTCCGTAACAAGAGTGGAACACAACTAGAGGTACAGTGTTACCTCTGGTTACGAACTTAATTTGTTCCGGAGGTCCGTTCTTAACCTGAAACTGTTCTTAACCTGAAGCACCACTTTAGCTAATGGGGCCTCCTGCTGCAGCTGCACCACTGGAGCACGATTTCTGTTCTCATCCTCATCGGGCAAAGTTCTTAACCCGAGGTAATATTTCTGGGTTAGCGGAGTCTGTAACCTGAAGCGTCTGTGACCTGAAGCGTATGTAACTCGAGGTACCACTGTATCTCCTCTTAGTCTCCTCTTTTCCAGGCTAAACATATCCAGCTCCTTCAACCGTTCCTCATAAAGCTTGATTTTCAGACCTTTGACCATCTTAGTTGCCCTCCTCTGCATTCCAGCTTGCCAGTATCCTTCCTAAATTGTGGCACCCAGAAGTGGACACGGTATTCCAGGTGGGGTCTGACTAAGGCACAATAGAGCAGGACCATTCCTGCCCTTGATCTGGACACTAAACTCCTGCTGATGCAGCCAGAAGAGCATTAGCTTTTTTTTGCTGCTGCTGCACCACGCTCTTGACTCATGTTAAGCTTGTGGTCCACCAAAACCCTGAGGTCCTTTCCACACAGAATCACAGAATCATCAATATACAGTATATGCATGTGTGTGTGTGTGTGTGTGTGTGTATGTTTATTGGCATTCATCTGTCTCTCTTTTTTTTAAATATTTATTAAGAGTTTTTAATTACAATACAAATAAATAAAACACAATAATATATATGATAACACATTTTCTTATCATCTTTGGACTTCCTCGCATCTCCCGTTCCTGCGTTCCTAGTTATAAAAAATTTAATCCAGCAATTTATCACCTTGTTTACATTCTTACTAACTAATTTTCCAATATTACATCACACATTTTAAATAAATTTGTTTGATATCTTGAAAAATTTGGTTTAGCCTAATCATTGTCTAATTGAATTTAACTTATCTTCATAATTCACCTCATCTGTTTTAATGGTGCCGAATTCTTTATAATCTAGCATCCTGCTTAACATTCATACAATTTACAATATTTTTGCAGATAAATCTTAAATTTCTTCCAGTCTTCTTCTACCGTCTCCTCTCCCAGGTCTCGGATTCTGCCAGTCATCTCGGCCAGTTCCATATAGTCTATCAGTTTCGTCTGCCATTCTTCCAGTGTGGGTAAATCTTGGGTTTTCCATTGCTTAGCGACGAGTGTCCTTGCTGCTGTTGTTGATTGGCATTCATCTGTCTCAAGGTGTAGTACTGGCAAGCCAGGTGTCTCCCATCTTATATTTCTGCAGCTGGTTCTTTCTGCCTAAGTGCAGAACCTTATATATGTCCCTACTGATATTCATTGTGTTAGTTTGGGCCCAGTTCTCCAATCTGTTAAGGTCATTTTGAATTCTGATTCTGTTTTCTGTCACATTAGCTACCCCTCTCAGTTTGGTGTCATCTGCAAATTTGATGAGCAACCCCTCATCAAAGTTATTTATAAAGATGTTTAACAACAACGGGCCCAGGACACAACTCTGCAGCAGACCGCTTGTCACCTTTTCCAGGATGATGAGGAAATATTAATGAGCACTCTTTGGGTTTGGTCAGACAACCAGCTAGGAATCTGCCTTGTCCAGCCCACATTTTGCAAGCTTTATAAATTCTGCTTTGGAGAGTATAGACCATCCAGATGTTATATGCTGTCTTTTTGTTCAGTTCCTTGTAATATCTCAAACACACAATGCACACTGTGATATCATGCTGTGTCTCTACTCCTCAGTGCCTCACACCATTGGCTGGAGGGGGTGGGAATATGACAGCTGGATGACATCAGGGTTTTTTTTATTAGGTCATAGTTTCTCAAATGACCTCACTAGGGCCTCTGATGCTGCTGTCAAGCCATTGCCTCTACCATCCAAATCAAAGGAGTATATTCACTTAATTTAATTTGCTTGTATGTGACAGAAGAGAGGCTACAACTTAGCCCTAACTGCAGAATTGGCAAAAAATACATTTTCAGAACTCTATGCATATGGCCAGTCCACCTGCAGCCACCATAAATGTCCTGTTGCTTTCACCTGTGACCATGGCTAACTACCAGTTTGAAAACCACAGTGCTAGGTTTTTGCAAAATGCTATCTCTCACCCCAATTCTGTGGTGGCGGCAGCAGACCGTGATAAATTCCATCACTCAGAAAAGGGGAAAGAGCTTTAGATTAACTTTGCACATGTGGTGCATCATTTCTGGAATTGTGGAACATGGCTATGAAAACGGCAGAATTAGTCATACAAGCTACATGGTAGCTTGCATGCATTTGGCACAAAAACTCGTATTTTAACCACATTAAATGCTTTGGGGGACAACCACTCCTTAGAAAGAAGTCCTGTGGTGTTCAGTAGGACTTATTCCCAGGAAAGTGTGCATAGGAATGCAGCATTAAACACTTAAAGGAATGAAATAAAATACATGTTTGGGTCTAATAAGCTCAGGTATTTATAAATTGAAAGAAACACCTATGGTTATCTTCTCAGGTCCCTGATGATGGCACCCCTAATCTATGGCCCTAGGAAGACATTCTCAGCTGTAGCAGCACCTATCCTGTACTAACCAATCAAATTACCTCAGTCAAACTAAGTTATAGCCAATAAAACGAAAACCCAGACACAGAAAGCCAATAAAAACAAAACTCTTACCAATCAATGCTGTCATCTCCCAAATGTTTATTTTTCAGAGTGTAGAGGGTTGCCCCTCCTGTTGAGGCTATTACAAATTACCCCAGCTGCTGCCAACCTGTGGATTGACTGACAGCATGCATGAAAAATGCTGAACCCTTAGCAGCTTGGGTTACAATATACATGGGGAACCAGGAAATGTTTAAGCCAGCTAATTTTCTAGGCCCAACTGAATGGTTAGAAAATAATTCCTGTTGTTTCTATTACCTGAAAAAGTGCAAATTGTATTTATTCCAACTATTGATTTATTATTAATGTTCATTCGCAGTGTACAACCCCTCTTTTGGAGGTAACAACTGCTTTTTCAAAGAAATCCTGATTTGAGGAGGGGTTTTTTCCCCATAACAGACAAGAATGGAACAACTTTTTAATGTTCAACATGTATTTCTTCAGAACAGGTAATTGAATTAGTTATTTTATCTGTTCAAAATGTATGTCCTCCAAGCAGTTTGTCTGGTTGCTCAGTTTCCTCTGGTTTAAAAACAACAACCTGAGTGCTCCAATTTAAGAAAACAAACAAAAACCTTGCAAACGTTTAAATGGCATGATACATATTGAACTTTTGTTTGAATAAACCGTCTGATTTCACAGATGTTTGCATAAATAATATTTGGGGTGTCAGCTAATCAGATAATTATTTGAAAGGGAGATGATTAAGCAACTAAAAGCTGTTTAATAAATTGCATGTTACCAAACCACAATATATATGCCTTTTTTGAAGATAGCAAAGAAATTTTAAGTCGAGGTCATTTTTAATCTAATCTTTTCATTTCCTGTTATAGTAATGATTGACAACAAGGCACCCTCAAAGGGACTCAGAGGGGTCCTGCCATGGTTGCATTTCATTCCACCGCTGGCTTTAGTTGCAGCACCTTCTGATTAAACCAATTAAGGCTTGCAGTCTTACTGACCATTTGGATGTTCACAATACTGAAAGAAAGGTATTATTCATAACCCCTGTTTTTAATTAAAAAAAAATGTTTGAAAAAGTAAGGGCTTGCTTGCCATTTAGCACAACTGCTACTATTTTTTTTTTTTTAGTAAAAACACACACAAACCTCACGAAAAACATTGATCATAGTGATGTTACAGCAGGGTCATAGGAACAGTGTTCAAAGTGGTCCCTAGCCACCTGTACTGTTAGCTCAACTTAACAGTGATCGGAACATATTTTTTACTTAGTGATATGTTGTTTAAGGGTCGAATTCCTTGGTTCCCAGGAGCAATGAAATCCATTACGTGCTACACAGCTACAAAGGGAACCTTTCCTCAGTGTGGAAAAGGAGAAGAAGATGTATGTGTATGGGGGAGGGGAGAAAGGAAGTTATGCATTTCAGCAATAAAACGAATTCCTGAAAGCATTTATTTTGGGGTAAAGGCCCATTGCTTTAAATGGTAACAATAGTTTAACATTTTTGTCCATTATTATAAATTTGGATGGCAATCGCAGAGCATGTGCCAAATGAGACTCTTTGAAGAACTATACATTTTTTTCCTGTGTATATAACTACTATGGAAACAATTAACCTATCTTTAAAAATTATGTGTGGTGCAAAATATTCCTCAAAAACATGGCAGTTGATCTTAATATTGGTTTCAAAAATGCCATAGTACACCAGCCATATACAAAGTAGGGGGATTTTAGTATGCAACTCAGTTTTTAAATAAATTAAGTTAAGGCTCCAACCCTACACCCATGTACCTAAAAGTCTTACTTCTGAACACTCATATAAAGGATTATAATGTAAATTACTACATTCTCTCTGTTCTGAAGCCCATAATGCAATGGAACTGGAGATCCATAATATTAGCACCATCACTTATCAGAATGAATTGTCTCTATGTAATACAACATGGTTAGGATTCTTTCTACTCAAAAGTAGGTCCTATTGAATTCAATGGGGCTTACTCCCAAGCAAGTGGGATTAGGAATGCAGTTTTAGCATCACAATTTTTGTCATCTCTCGGAACTTCCTAGGACATTAGCAGAGAGTTATGGACTCATTAGGACTGAACATTTTCCAAACTTTTGAATTGTGTGCTGTGTTGTAAAATGATGCATCTTGTGTAAAAATACATTATGGTGAAAACTGTAATTAGCTGTAAACCCCACCCCTTCCGAATGTCAAAGAATAAATAAAAAAAAAGGATTTTGGTTGTGCTCAGACTTGCTTCCTCTTAGGCTCTACAATAAAAATGCTTGCAATAAAAATCAGGTTGACTCCCCTCCCCTTCCCTTCCCTTCCCACCTAACAGCTAATGGATTTTCTTTGCCATTAACAGTTGTTGCATTTAACCAAGTTGTTACAGGAGACACCTGTGAAGGCAAGTCTGAGGGTTTCTAAGAAGCCAGGCAAATTGTGCTCTGTGAGATTACAATAACAATGCAGCAATCTGCGGCTTGCCCAGGGTCCAATTCCAGAGCTATGGGAAGCAACTCCAAAAAGCTCCCCACGTCCCTGAAGTGGCACCATGGGGACGCCTGGGAACTAGAATAGGCTGTGACCGCTTTGGGCTACCAGGGAAACAAGCTGATGAAGACTTCGGAGGGGGTGGGCCTCAGCCATCAAAGCTTTCCTAAGTGATGAGCCAAAGCTAGGCAATTGTCTCTTGCGGTAATTAGGTTAGATCAGAAGTGAATACAAGGTTCTCTTCAGATTTCAGGGCTACATTTGTCATACTTTTTGTGGCAAATTGAATTTAATCTGAAAGACAAGTTGACAATTTCAAATGTCCAATCAGGGTAGCAGAAAACAAAATGGTATGTGCTAAGATGTTATGCATGTTTACTCAGGTGTAGCTACTGCTGCAGCTTAATCTTACGTTTTTGGGAAGTTCCAAAATTCTGTAAGGTTTTCTCATTCCATAAGAAATATTTGTCACTTATGACATAGCCTCTGATATAATTTATTATCTAAGAAACAATAGAAAGAAGCAGCAACATTTAGCAATGATGGCCAAGAGATCCTGAGGCATTAAAATTCCTATGTAGGATTATGATTATGGCTTCATTACCTGCCATTGTGCATTCCGTCAAAATCTCTTAACAAAAGTCATAATCAGCTACCTAGGATGTTGTACCTTTTTCTTTCTGTTCTTCTGTTCCTAACTTCAATAAAAGCTGCCTCAGCCCAAGCATATCAAAAGGGCTGAGAGTCTTCTGTCCTTTCAGATCAAGGAACAGATTCAAATTCACTGCCTCGGGATATGTTGTCAAGCTAGTGTTCTTACCTTATTCCTATATTGCTGACTTTTCAGATTTCACAGGGATAGTGCTCTATATATTTTTTTGCCTGTTAAAGCTCAGATTGCTAGCAGCAGGTGTCAGATCCTCTTCTGCAAATCTCTGCTTGCATTGTATGGATGATAACCCTTGGAAAGGCGAGAATTTAAAAAGAGTTTGTATCAGGCTTGCTTTTGAATGTTACATATTTCTCTGTGCAACAATGTGAAAACTCTTATTTTCCTTTCTCTAAAACTCTGCTTCATGCTCTGGTTATCTCCAGCCTTGACCTATGCAACTTTCTCACCTCTGGACTTCCACTGCAGCCCAAAGTCATGCCATATAATGCCACTCCTAAAACCCCACCATTGGCTCCCTGTCCATTCCCATGGATCTGCAAAGTCTACTGTCCTCAGCCACCTACAAGACTCTTGCTCCTCTTGCTTGAATTCATTCCTGGGGCATCTCTCTGGTCTCTTGTCTATTTTATTTGCCTAGAAATGTGTAATCTGACTTTTGACCCAGAGTTCTCAAAGTGATTTGCAAAAGACCTGAAACGATGCCACAATGAAAGAACAAAAATAAGTGAAAACAAGCATCAATATAATTCCTCCTTCAGAACCCTCTTCCAAACCCATTGCTTCCACAAAGCCTTTGACTTAACCTCTCAGCTCTCTTTCCCAACTGAAATGAAGTCTAAGGGCCAAAAGCCAAAGCAAAGTTATATGCACCTAAGAATGTGTAATTGTATTCCCACAAAATCATCCTGATATCCCTGCACTCTCCACTTTCTTCTGGGCCCACCCCTCAAAAGTCTGCCCTGCACCCCCTCCAGCCCTCCCTGGGAGCCTTTCCCCGACCACGATTTTGAGAACAGCAGAAGCAGCTTGGAAGAGAGAAGTTCAGGAGTGTTATGCTAAAATAATTTTATAAGTTGTGTGTCCTTGTTTCTCAATTTGATCATTTTACATGGTTTTGTATGTTTTGTGGTATTTTATGCATTGTGATTTGCTGTTATTTTTATTGATTATAGATTAGTAATTCTTTATTGTAATGGATTACTGTAAACTATTTAATTATTATTTGCTGATATTTAATTTTACTGCTTACTATTAGATTTTAATGGATGATTGAATATTACTTTATTTGAAATAAGTTATTTATTTTAAAGTTATTGTGACTTTTTTATTGGACCAAATTGTTGCATTTGACATTGCATTATATTTTTATATGTGTTGGAAGCCATCCAGAGTGGCCAGGGCAGCCCAGTGTGGTGTAGTGGTTAAGAGCGGTTAAGAGCGGTAGCCTCGTAATCTGGGGAACTTCCCCGCTCCTCCACATGCAGCTGCTGGGTGACCTTGGGCCAGTCACACTTCTCTGAAGTCTCTCAGCCCCACTCACCCCACAGAGTGTTTCTTGTGGGGGAGAAAGGGAAAGGAGAATGTTAGCCGCTTTGAGACTCCTTAAAGGGAGTGAAAGGCGGGATATCAAATCCAAACTCCTCCTCCTCCTCCTCTTCTTCTTCTTCTTCTTCTTCTTCTTCTTCTTCTTCATACAGATGGATGGGATATGTATGTATGTATAAATAAATAAAAATGTTTATTTGTTGTTGCTGCTGTTGTTGTTGTTATGCATCTGAAGCCTTCATTATGTAACTCTTGCCTTGACTAAAAGGTAAAGGTAAAGGGACCCCTGACCATTAGGTCCAGTCACGACCGATTCTGGGGTTGTGGCACTCATCTTGCTTTTAGGCCAAGGGAGCCGGTGTTTGTCCGCAGACAGCTTCCAGGTCATGTGGCCAGAATGACTAAGCTGCTTCTGGCGCACCAGAGCAGCGCACGGAAACGCCATTTACCTTCCCACCAGAGCAGTACCTATTTATCTACTTGCACTTTGACGTGCTTTCGAACTGCTAGGTTGGCAGGAACAGGGACCTAGCAACGGGAGCTTACTCCGTCGCGGGGATTTGAACCGCCGATCTGATCGGCAAGCCCAAGGCTCTGTGGTTTAACCCACATCGCCATTCTAATTGCAATATATTTTGGTTGTTTTTATTATTGTGTTTTTAATTTGTTGTAACCGCACTCCCCCAATAAATAAATTAGTTAAAGAAATTATCGTAGTGTGGGCTGATTTTATGGGATGACTTTCAGCTTTCTAGGCCTAAGGAGCTCTACAAGGTCTTTGTAGCTCTACAACCAGCTACATGTCCTGGCTACTTTGTGTGTGGTGAGAGGTGGGGGCGATTGTGACTGGGTGGGTCCAGGGTGTGGTGAATGATGGTGCCTGCTGTCTTGGAAATGCAAAACACACCCTGGACCCAGACATTTATGCAAACTACAGCTGGGTCTCAGATACTCTATTTTACTTAAAATGGTGGGGGTTGTGTAGCTTCAGGCATTATTGAGGAAACTGATTATCTGCATTTTATGAATTCCAAATATTCTACGGGCTGGCCTCCCATTCCTTGACATGATCTAACCACATGCTGTTGTGCTAAAGTTAGGTTGAAAAGGACACTGGAGATTAGGCAGGAGATTTCAGAATGTGAGTATTATTCATAAACCAAAACAAAAAAAGAGCTTTTTTTTTGTCGCTCTTAATTTCTCCCTGGTTGGATGTAACTAAGCATTTGTTCATTCAGTGGCTTGAAGAGGAGATAGAAAGGGAACTTGTCTGAACAGCCCTGTGGTGCATAAAGATAAAAAGAATTGGAAAGGGGGATTAAAGAGGCACATCACAACATGGTGGAAAGCCAACTAAGAGCTTAAACAAGATACCACAGGAAATATGTGCAGCAGGAAATCCTAAGAAAACAGTTTATTTCAGTGCTTGGTGTCAGGCTTCAATGAAGGTAACAGTGGAAGGGGCACTAATAAGTTCCAGTACAATGAGACTGGGAGACTACTGAACTTGCTACTGCCTTGCTCCACAAGAAAGGGGGGAGGAACCCTGATGATATGGAGAATGCACATAAAAGCAAAATGCTCTGCCAATGGAGGCACATACAAAATCACTTGATTTGTTGGATTTCAAAAGCTAAGGTAGATGGGGTGGGAGGGGGGAGGCAGAGATATACGCAAGCAGTATATAATATGTCATGCATTTAGTATATTAACTTCTGTGTATATGCTAGCTAAGTTCCAGCTTTTCTCCTGAGATCACTAAAATATTTGGTAGACTTGACAAGAAATTTAAATAAATTCTTGGTCTGTGGGAATGCATGCAGCATATTCCTTTAACCATCTTCAAACAGTCTAAATTGGTAATGCTAAAAAGAGATTTTGTAGTGATCAGCTGAGGCACATTTACTATCGCAGAGGGATGGGACAGGCAGAAGGGCCTCCAATTGCCCCAGATGAGCTGTTCAGATCTGAAAGGGGGAGAGAGGTCCCTTTCATGTAAAATGTGGAGGGAGGAGCAGGGCCATGTACAATTGACCTCCAGGTGTTCATAATAAGGTCTGAAAATAGCACTGCACACAAAGCTTGCTGTACATGAGGAAGAGATTACTATCACATTGAGGCGGCAAACTGTACTTGTGGAGACTATTTTCAGACCTTAATTATGAGGTTGGGTGTGCATGATCCCTCTGTCTGCCCCATTCCTCATGCATATCACATGTGCAACAGACTAGGATAGCCAGGATGGTGCCCTCCAGATGTTGCTGGAGTTGAATTTCCAGTGCTGAACAACTGATCCATGCTGTCAGTGGGCCCCACTTGCAAAGGGACAACCTGCAGCTCAGTTTAAGCCATAGCTGTCAACCGTCCCTTATTTGGTGGGAAACTCCCTTATCCCAGCGCTGTGTCCCGCTACTGTCCCTTATTGATGATGTCCCTTAAATTTCCCGGGTTTCAAAGGAAGCAGCTCCTCTCCCTCCCTCCTGCCGGCTCCAACTGTGTTGCTTGGCTGCATTGCTCACCCAATAAGGAGTCGACTGGGGGGTGGAGCTTGCATGCCTTGTGCCAATCAAATTGGCCGCGTTGCCTGGGGACTCGCCTTTGCTCAGCGCTTCCCAGCGGAGAGGTGACGGTGGTTTTCCTTGCTGCATCCCCTTTGCCGGGTTGCTGCGCTGTGGGAACCACCGCTTGAGGCTTTGTTTGGCTGCTGGCTGTGCTTTCTGCCTTTGGCTCAGAGGGGCTCAGAAGTTGAACTTCATTCACTTCCAGATTTGTAAGGTTAGGCAGCCAGTGACCAGGGGTTGAAGCATAGGACACCGGCCATCATACCTGGTTTAGCATTTTCTCCAAGGAGTTCAGTGCAGTGTTCTGGATAGTATCCACACCACACCCCGGCCCTTTTATCATCACACAAACCACAGGAGAGAAGTCAAGTTGAGAGACAGCATCTGGTCCAAGGTCACCCAATGAGTTACTGAATGGCTGGGGATTTGAACCCAGGTCTCCGCCGGCCTAGGCTAGCGTGATCATCTCTACATTTCAGAGTTAGACTCTGTGGGCAGAGCCTCTGTTGATTTCCTTTTTAAAAATTCACTGTGCCTAGCTACTCATAGTGCTCTAGAAGTAACAATAGGTAAAGGTAAAGGGATCCCTGACCGTTATGTCCAGTCGTGGCCGACTCTGGGGTTGCGGCGCTCATCTCACTTTATTGGCCGAGGGAGCCGGCATACAGCTTCCAGGCCATGTGGCCAGCATGACTAAGCCGCTTCTGGCGAACCAGAGCAGCACACGGAAACGCCGTCCACAGGAGCTGTACCTATTTATCTACTTGTACTTGACGTGCTTTTGAACTGCTAGATTGGCAGGAGCAGGGACTGAGCAACGGGAGCTCACCCCGTTGCAGGGAAGATAATTCTGAAGCAAGTGTCCCCTGTATAAGAGGACTTCTGCAAGGACTTCTCTCTGCAGTAACTTGGACACATTTCAGAGGCCCAGCTCACAATGTTACAGCAGCATGGTTCTCATTGCCCTCATTAGGATTGTGTCAGTATTTCCATCATTAACCTTCCTTTTTAGAGGTTTATGTAACCAAACCATAAAAATTAGCTCCAAGATCTTGTTGGCAGACACACTTAAGTCTGGGAGCAATATTTTGTTGTGGTGGTGGTTGGTAACTTCTATAATGGAAGCTTCTGCAGCCTGCCAGACTGTACATTTCCTATCTAAGCCTGTTTATTTCCCCTGGCGGTTTTGGTGGAGAGATGACTATGTGAGAGTAGGGAAAATGCATGTCTGGGTGTGCAGAGAAAGGACTTTGGCACTGGTCCAATCCTTGCTGAATGTGTCTTGATATTTAAGGTTTTTATGTGCCCTGAGCTAGGGAGAGGCACCTTTTAAGCACACCTCAGTAAATAAATGCTATGGATATATTTAGTAGGTGCCCCTAAACACATTCCAATTTTGTCTTCTCAGTTAGATTCTATCAGCACTTTTCTTTATTGTTTATGGAAAACAAGTAAGCAATTGGTGGATTTTGGCATAGCTGACTTCCTGCAGATACCCAGGTGTGATCAGTATAATTACTCATTCCCTAAAGGCTCCCCCAGAGTGGTATATTTTAGTTGCTCCTGTTTAGGGCTTACAGGCAAGGGTGATCAGTTTTTGTTTTTAGCAATGCAATGGTTTCTTGGTTGCACAAAATGTCCTCCCCTCAAGGAAGCTGACAGTGAACCACAATGCTTCTCAAAGCACTCAGATTATTGCATGGAAATAGTATTTTCTATTTTCCCCCTCCCCCCATCCCAAACACACCTAAGCACTTCCATTGCCTTGGGCATGTTCCAGAAGCAGATGACTAGAAGTCACTAGTAGCACTACGAATGAACATGCAAATTTCACCACCCTCTTGTCCACCAATGCACATGACTTTATGAGAGTTTTGCTCAATTTATTTATTTTTAAATTTGTAGATAGATGCTGAGTGTTCTCTTGCATTGATCATAAAATGCAAAACAGATCCCATAAGCCTAAAGTTCCGGCAGGCATTGTAAGGCAGGGTTTGTTTTTATGATAAATTTGTATTGTTCCATTTTCTGTGGATTGTTTTTATGTACACCACGTAGAAATGTGAATAAATTTTTGAACTAAGTAAATAAAAATATATAATAAAGTCTGTGCAGCCCTTGAATGAAAAGCGTTTCATTTTAAAGTGTTGTAAGTTTAAACAGGGAAAACAGGTAGAGAAATACGGGACTCCACGTCGCCATCTGGTGGCACAATATTATATTGCATATACAATGCATATAAACCTATTTTTCTTTACCAGTCTAGTAATGGATTCAGTGGCATGTCCTGCTTTAGGATATTGAGCAGGGGTAAAACTGAATGCACCCAATGGCAGACCCTCCAAGTGTCCCTATTTTCCAGGGACATCCCTGATTTAGAGAAGCTGTCCCAGTTTCTGATTTGATCACTGAATGTCCCACTTTTCCTTAGGATGTCCCTATTTTCATTGGAGGAATGTTGGAGGGTATGGAGTTATCTGACCCCCAAGCTGTCTGAAGGCAATCCTGTATTGGGAAGCTTTTTCAAAAATGTTTAATGTTTTATTATTTTTTTATATACATATGTTGGAAGCTGCCCAGAGTGGCTGGGGCAACCCTAATATATGTGGGGCATAAATAGAAAAATTATCATTATGGAATGGGACGTCCCTATTTCCATCGGATAAATGTTGTAGAGTTTGCAATGGAAGCCGCAAGCAATGTCTGATTCATCAGAAGATGTACTTCTGTACCCAAGGAAGGGGGATGGCCTTGGTTCCTGCCTGCAGCAAAGGCCAAAGATATGCCTATAGGTTTTGGGTAAGTCTGCCTAAATATTATGAAGAGAGAGGGAATTTGGCAAGGGGCTTCAATTCATAATGGCTGGCTGCCAAGTACTGAGTGCCACACATAGCTTCACCCTGGACTACAGATCAGGGCATTGACGCAGCATTGCAGAAGGAGAAAGAACAATAGGAGGAGGGTTACTCAGATGACTGACGTGTACTGGACAACAAAAAAAGCAGAATCGTAAGCCTGACTATATGACATAACTGGGGCTGTGGTGGAGGACGAATCTGCCCCAGTTAAATCCCAACATTTCAGGAATCGGCTGTGGGCAGACACTCCGGGGCCACCGTGGGCTTTGATCACACAGAGCAGAGCGGCACAACTTTCCATATCAAGTTGGCCACAAGAGTACTCTGACATGGAAGCTGCCGGCCACATGCTGCCTTGTTGTGCCAGGGGTGGGTGGGCAAGGGTTGGCAAGGCCAAAATCTGATGCCCTCCCAGTCCTCATGCGGCCTTCTCAAAACCAGCTAAGGGAGGCACTAGGTTTGGGAAGGAGGCACTCTTCTTTTTAATGGAGTTATTTCCATAAATCTGAATTTGGAAGCATTCCCTGTTTCCTTTAGGCCTTTAAATAGCAACGATGGAAAGACAAAGAGCTATTAATG
The DNA here is from genome assembly GCF_964252035.2 of Podarcis erhardii. NCBI lineage: Eukaryota > Metazoa > Chordata > Lepidosauria > Squamata > Lacertidae > Podarcis > Podarcis erhardii. Next base: position 48,505,314 of record NC_138513.1, on the reverse strand, counting down.
TGGGGTGGGGGTTGTTAATTGTAGTTACTTGTTAAGAATGTCACAATCAGAAAAATAATTGGACAATAATCTGAAAATCAGCAAATCTCCCATTTAACTTTTATGCAAACAGGATGACTTTCTCCCTCTAATAATTCTATGAACGTGCCAGAACATCTTTGATGTATAATACTTTCCAAATGTTCTTCAACAATATAGGCAGCTGACCTCTGTTGGGGTTCAAACTCAGACCTTTCAGGCTGAGGGGCACAAATGTTTACCTCTCAGCCATCTAAAGAGGTGCAGAGTTTGCCTGTGGAACTAGGGGAAGCCCAGGACAAATAGAGATTGCTTGCTGTGACACCTCAACAGGAAATTCATATTCCAGTTTTGCTACCTGCCTGGGATTGCAGCAGCAGGAGGGTGTCAGGCATCTGGCACACTGGTGGGTAACATTTGGCTCGGTGGCTGATGAGAGCTGGTGTAATGATTAGAGTGTTGGACAAGACCTCAAGAGACCAGGGTTCAAATCTTCATTCAGCTATGAAGCTCACTGGGTGACCTTGGGTCAGTCACTGCCTCTCAGCTTAATTTAACTCACAGGGGGATTAAGTGAGGAGGGGGAGAACCATTTACAGCACTTTGCTTCATAGGAACATAAGAAAAGTCTGCTATTTGATGCCCTGTGTTCTTTTGCACTTCAGTTGTGATCCTGGTGGCAGTGAGCTCACCCCGTGGCTGATCTGGCCAGACACTGACCTAGCCAGGTTGCAAAACATGGTGTCTCTTCCAAAGGCAGCCTGTCTGTGGTCTCTCAGGAAAAGGGCAGGGTCCCAATTCTTCCAGCACTTACAGAGGAGCTCAGCTGTATAAGCACTTTTGTACGCGTTACTAGACTGGAGAAGCACATTGCAAAATTTGGAAAAGGCCAAATTTTGAAGGACAGCTGTGTTTTGTATTATTGCATAGTGCTTGCAATGCATTTTGATTCAGAAAGTGTGAATTAGGTAGGTTCACCTTCAAATGTGATTTAAACACGAATTTCTCCCACATCCCAAGCTGTGAGGCAATGGAGAGGAAAAGTGGGGAGGACAGGAGCTCAAAATGCTCCCGTGAGGCCAGGCTGACATCCTCTCTGTAGCATAATCAATCCTGACTCTTTGGCGTTGTTGTTGCTGCAAGCTGACTCCTTGAAAAACTGCCTAGCTCTTCGGTTTTGCTCTTCAGAATATATGGTATGGGATTTCACAATTACAAGGCAGTCCAAGAGATGTTCTAGTGCTGGATGATATCAAAAGTGAATGAATATTTTACCATTCATGTGCAGAAAGAAAATGGGGACTGTTCTCCTCTGGAACATGTGGTGGGCAGACACACCGGAATCCAGTTAATGCATCCCGGCCATTAGGTAGGACAAGGCAGGCTGCAGAAAGCTTTACAGTAGTGTTTCCTAGCTGTGAACTAAATGCAAAGCAGGAACAGACACCAGGGATCTTTCAGCAGATGTAATTTAAGGGGTTCGCTTTCAGAGTTTTTTGGGCAGCCTGACAAGCATTTAGTGAGCTTTGACCAGCTACTGAGTAGCAACAGGCAGCTGTCTCAGTGCAGCTTGACCAGGATGGAGGGGGTGGAAGGGAGAGGACTCTGGGAATTGGACGGGGCATTTTTTAGTCCAGCATGAAATTGGGTTTGGAGGGTGTATGACCGCCTATCATGACTTTCACTAGGCTGTGAGCTGACACCCTCCTCCATAAGGAGCTGGGTAGCAAAGCTGTCCTTTGCGAAGGCAAACGGCTCATTGTTTCAAGAACTGGAGAGAGCACTGGGAAGGACTACAGCTCCCGGAGGCTGAAAGAGAGAAGGGGCAAGTGGGGAGATTGGCAGAAGGAAGGTCTTCTGTTGGGATTTCACAGAGCAGATCTAGAAAAGAAACTGCGGATTACATTACAAAAACCAGGATCAGAGGTTTTCAGGTCTCCGAGAAGTCAAATAACCACATGACATTATCTCGAGACTGATTAATTTCCCTCCTTTCTCTCTGTAGAGAAAGCACCTGTGCAACACTTAATGGACATAAGTTGCCTATTGGAAGTTTCACTAAAACCCAGTTCTTACTTTGACCCCCTCGATAGATTTTTACTTTGATTGCTTTTTGTTTCACAATAGCTTTCGTTCACTTCCTTGTTGCAACGTGAGGTGATGACATCATACTATTTAAACAAATTGGTGAGAATAAATAAAATTGCTTTCAGGTGGCAACTGGGGCAGAATGTAGCACTTGACTGCTGCGCTTGACTGCTGCCCGCGTGGCCCATGCAGCTCGCTTGCGCAGTGCTGAGCCAGGGGCAACATCTTCCAAAGAATGTGACGTCCTGATGTCGCTCCACACCTGGCTCAACATTCGGCCTCAAAAGAAATGTGTAAAATTAAGTTTCACCTCCTAAAATGACACGGCCTGCAGTGGCTCAGAGTGCTGGGTAATGGCATATTTCCCAGAAACCTGGGTTTAGGGTGCTTAGATCAAATCTTAAAGTGCTCCAGCTGGCAGAGTTGGAGCATAAGACTGCACTGTTACTTCCCCTGTTTCTTCCTGAGGTTTCTAGCCTGACAGCAGAAGTCAAAAGCCAAGCAAATGGTTCATGTTGGTTGTTCGCTAATTGCAGCTCCCCCTCATCTGCACTCCTCCTCCACCCTCTCCTTCATTCATTGATGGATTCCAGAAGATTTATAGCATACCTTTGCTTGGGGACTGAAGTTCAAATGACTAAGGAAATGCAAGTCTGCCAAGCAATGGAATCCACAGCCTAACCCCAACAAAGCATTTTGTTTATAAATAGGAAGAGAATTTCCTAATAACCAGAGGCAGATGTGAAACATCTTGATTCACTTCAAATGCACTCTGTCTCACCCACAGAATGGGAAGTCCAGGAAAAGTGGACAAGAACAGCTTTCTTCCTATCCTTGAGGGTCACATTAACACACACACACACACACACACACACAGAGAGAGAGAGAGAGAGAGAGAGAGAGAGAGAGAGAGAGAGAGAGAGAGAGAATGTGCGTGCCTGCCCCCCCCCCTTGCAGAGCTCATGAGCCGAGTGCAAAACAGTCTGGAGCAAACCTGAGAGAGTTAATGTTCCAAACTAGGGCAGTTATATATTGCATCATTTCCTGATTTGGGTAACGTTCTGACTTGTTTAATATTATAAAGAATTCAATATAATAAAGCCAAAGGAGAGCCTTGGGGGTTTGTAAGTACATTGATAATGTAACATTTCTTCCAAATTATCTTTTTCGCATTCAGTACAAAACCACAGCAAAATAAGTTGCTGGATACATTTTCAGGGATTCAGCCAGCCCATGGGCTGATCAGACTTACATTATTGCATTTGGGGTGTGTCTGTGTGTGTGCAATTTAGCACTTCAGGGTTGCATTTGGGCATTTTTATAACCTGGGCAAAACATTAAAAATGCCCTCCCTCCCCTGGTGAGGCTTCCCTTATTGCAGGGTCAGGGTATCTCAGGGCTGCAGACAGAGTTTTCCAGTAGGGCTGAAATTAAATTTGGGGAACAATTGTGGATCCAATTTTCATATTGTCGCATATACTTAAACAAAGTTACTAGATTCAGGTGTGTCGGTCTGACGCAGTCAAAATAATTTAAAAAATGTAAAAGAATTTTTAAAAATTAAAAAATAGTCTAGTAGCACCTTAGAAACCAACTGTTGTTGTTGTTTAGTCATTTAGTCATGTCCAACTCTTCGTGACCCCATGGACCAGAGCACGCCAGGCACTCCTGTCTTCCACTGCCTCCCGCAGTTTGGTCAGACTCATGTTTGTGGCTTCGAGAACACTGTCGAACCATCTCGTCCTCTGTCGTCCCCTTCTCCTTGTGCCCTCCATCTTTCCCAACATCAGGGTCTTTTCCAGGGAGTCTTCTCTTCTCATGAGGTGGCCAAAGTATTGGAGCCTCAGCTTCAGGATCTGTCCTTCCAGTGAGCACTGTGGGCTGATTTCCTTCAGAATGGATAGGTTTGTTCTTCTTGCAGTCCATGGGACTCTCAAGAGTCTCCTCCAGCACCAGAATTCAAAAGCATCAATTCTTCGGCTATCAGCCTTCTTTATGGTCCAGCTCTCACTTCCATACAAACCAACTAAGTTTATTCTAAGAACTAAGAACAAACTTAGTTGGTCTCTAAGGTGCTACTAGACTATTTTTAATTCTTTTAAAAATTCTTAATTGTTTAGACAAAGTTACCATTTTGCAGTGAAATTTTTGGAAAAAAAAAATCTGAGCTTTCAATTTCTGGAAATGCATCTCACAAAAACCCAGTGTGAAAGGAAAAGTAAACAATCATTATATAGTTACAGATAGGTAGCCGTGTTGGTCTGCCATAGTCAAAACAAAATAAAAAAATTCCTTCCAGTAGCACCTTAAAGACCAACTAAGTTAGTTCTTGGTATGAGCTTTCGTATGCATGCACACTTCTTCAGATACACAGTGTACACATCTGAAGAAGTGTGCATGCACACGAAAGCTCATACCAAGAACTAACTTAGTTGGTCTTTAAGGTGCTACTGGAAGGATTTTTTTTATTTTGTTTTAATCATTATATAACTAGTATCCCTAACAGGTGTTAACACCCCTGTTTAGTTAATAGTTCTGAAAGGGTAATGAAAAAAGCCTACTGTGGTGATTAAAGATACTTAAAAACAAGAAACCTTTACATAGATAACGATTGAACTGAAATCACTGAGCAAATTTAGGCCATGGGCTGGGAGTGTGACTTTCCTGTAGAAACTGTCCCAACATTCATAGGATGTTCTGCCAAAATGTTTGCCCATGCAGTGATTTAGAAACCTGATTGCATGGTTTGCAAAAGCACCTCCTTTCAAAGGCTGGGGGTAGGACGATCGCAGGCTGTGCATATACAGAAATATCTTTTCCACCAGATTTGCCACGGTGGCGACACTGGAACACTTGATGAGCTCATGCCCCATAATAGCAAGATTGGGAACCCGTGTTCTGTGCTGAAGAGAAACAGCAAACCAAAACCTCCTCAGCATTAACATATGATGCAAAATAGTTTTACACTGAAGAATAGCATCCAAAATAGCTGATTTTCTATCTATATAAATTAAGAGAGGTTTTTTGTTTGTTTTTTTAAAAAATGCTGCTTAATTCTATTGTGGTTTAATACTTCTCAACATCCTGCCCTTCAAAAATATATATAAATTTCAGGGCGTATTTGCAATCAATATTAAAGATATGAGAGATGAAACAGTATTAAAAACCAGCATAAATCCAATCTAATCAGGAACAGGCAGAGCACTCCTTTACTGGAAGGAGAGGGGGAATCACAGAAAATCAAAAAATGGTATCATTTGTGTTATCATCTTCTTCTTGTGGGGTATCCTATGGTTAGGTTCTGAGCTACACCACATCCTATCTTGTTGCAGCTGTAAATACGGGGCAGTTGCCATGGAGACAACTCTTTTTTAAATTTCTTTTTCTCTTGCCCAATTGAAGTTGCTGTGGTTTGAAGGAGTACTGGCCACAGTGGGGACAGCCACATTCCCCCCTCCCCCAGAATGGTCCTGGAAATAATGCTACATTATGACATAAACAGCTCATATATAAACTATGTTGGAAAAATATTGAATTCCCACATCTCCAAGGATTAATAAATCTTCAAGGGATGTTTTCCAAAGCCAATGAAATTCAACTGAGACTATGTTTTCAAATCAGTTTTGCACATGCAGAGAAATTAAGTATACACTAGGAATGTATTATTTACCTTGTTCAAATGTTTACAGCTAAGTAGTTTCTGTAAGAAACTATATTGAAGTGGATTCCAGTTACAAGGATGCACTGATTTTGAGATGCCTCTGGAGCAGCATCCTTCACCCTGTGCAGGTACAGAAGGGCTTTGCACAATGGTTGGGGATTCTTGCAAGGAAAGTGCACTGGCTGCCAGCACAATTCCAGCTCCGTGCAGTGTGCTGCACAGTTGTTGGACACATCAATTGTTGGACTCCCAATTGCCAACTCCTTAGCTATAAGGGTGAAAAACCCTTTCAGCCTCCAGAATTGCCAGGCTGTTTCACAGTCTGCTAACAGTAGATTTAGATATTGTGGAAAACATTGCTTATTGCATCCTATCTTTCCTCCAACAGTGAGCACATGAATATTCTTTAGCACAGCAATACTATAATGCAGGGCATGTTACGAGAGCAACTTGCATACCCAGTGCCAACATCTCCCTAGGAACTCCACATGATAAATGCATGGCAGCAGACTTGCTGTTGTGGTCTTTCTGTTGCGCACCTGCAAGTTATATAGGAACTTGAATTATAAAACAATTTAAAATCTTTAAAATGCAGGGTTCAAAAGGTTTTTTTTAATCAATTAACCTAGCAAATTTATTGCCAATTTACTGCCTACCAATAAGAGCACTGATTCATTAAATAAAACCTGACTGGTTTTCTATGCCATTTTGAGAAGAGTGCTGGAATCGAAGCCAAAGCATGAATTTGTGCCACTCTAGTTCACTGTCTAGGGCAGCCTTTGCCAGCTTGGTGCCTCCAGATGTTTTTGACAACAGCTCCCATCAAACTTCTGGAGGGCACCAGGGTGCTGAAGGCCGCTCTTGTGTTTATACAATCTCTCCCTGCCTTGAAATGGTTTAGGCCTGACTGAAACTGATGAGGGATGTTAGTCCAAGATATCTGGAGGGCACCGGGTTGGCGAAGGCTTCCAGAGGCATTCCTGCCCTGGCCCTGTCCAGGAGCACCACAAAGTCCTGTTTCCTCTGCCACTTATGGCACTGTCCTGCAAACTGACCTAAACAAAACTAAAATGAATCCTCTGGCCCTTTCAAAATGACAAATTGAGTTCAAACGGCCCTTTCCTTTGAGATACCCATAAAATCTTAACTGAACAAAAAATTGAGAATTAGCCCTATCTTTAGAAATTTTTATTTCATTTAATATTCTTGGACAACTATATCTCAATCCAATACAAAACCTTTTTTTGACATATTTTTTTTGACATATCATTCATGTGATACACGGTTAAGCCACCATGTCTTCTCACGAGCCAAAGAACGTTGCCTGTCAATCATAGAATCATAGAATCATAGAGTTGGAAGAGACCACAAGGACCATCGAGTCCAACCCCCTGCCAAGCAGGAAACACCATCAGAGCACTCCTGACATATGGTTGTCAAGCCTCTGCTTAAAGACCTCCAAAGAAGGAGACACCACCACACTCCTTGGCAGCAAATTCCACAGCTCTTACTGTCAGGAAGTTCTTCCTAATGTTTAGCTGGAATCTTCTTTCTTGTAGTTTGGATCCATTGCTCCGTGTCCGCTTCTCGGGAGCAGCAGAAAACCTTTCTCCCTCCTCTATGTGACATCCTTTTATATATTTGAACATGGCTATCATATCACCCCTTAACCTCCTCTTCTCCAGGCTAAACATGCCCAGCTCCCTTAGCCGTTCCTCATAAGGCATCGTTTCCAGGCCTTTGACCATTTTGGTTGCCCTCCTCTGGACACATTCCAGTTTGTCAGTGTCCTTCTTGAACTGTGGTGCCCAGAACTGGACACAGTACTCCAGGTGAGGTCTGACCAGAGCAGAATACAGTGACACTATTACTTCCCTTGATCTAGATGCTATACTCCTATTGATGCAGCCCAGAATTGCATTGGCTTTTTTAGCTGCCGCGTCACACTGTTGGCTCATGTCAAGTTTGCGGTCAACCAAGACTCCTAGATCCTTTTCACATGTACTGCTCTCAAGCCAGGTGTCACCCATCTTGTATTTGTGCCTCTCATTTTTTTTGCCCAAGTGCAATACTTTACATTTCTCCCTGTTAAAATTCATCTTGTTTGTTTTGGCCCAGTTCTCTAATCTGTCAAGGTCGTTTTGAAGTGTCCTCTGGGGTGTTAGCCACCCCTCCCAGTTTGGTGTCATCTGCAAATTTGATCAGGATGCCCTTGAGTCCATCATCCAAGTCGTTGATAAATATGTTGAATAAGACCGGGCCCAAGACAGAACCCTGTGGCACCCCACTAGTCACTCTTCTCCAGGATGAAGAGGAACCATTGATGAGCACCCTTTGGGTTCCCAATAGTGAACTGGAAAGCGCGGCAGCGGAGGGACAGAGGACTCAATGCTCTGCTTAGAAGGAATGTCTGGCTGGAACCTTGAACAGAAGCACTCCTGTTAGAAGGTGATGGCACAGATGGAATCCAGACACACATAAAAACATTGTGAAGAAAGGTTGAAAAATATATTGAATTTGCCATAGCTCACCATCGCCACCCAGTGTCCTATTTGTATAATGCGCTTTGCAACACACTTAAAACATTTTATTTGCAGCCGTATAGCTGAGTGCACAGTGCAACTCTTTGGTGCAGGTCCCACTTGTAAATTTCTGGACCTGAAGCACTTGCTACAAATGCAGAACTTGCCTTCACATTTCTGAATGGTTCGTCCCCTTGGTCTTTTGCGAATTCACAGTTTAGTAACTGTAATTTCTGAATGGACTATGAATTAAGAGGCACACACCTTTTTAAAAATTAGCTTTATTTTGTTTTAATTTCTGAAAGCCTTGGGACTTTCCCTGAATACGCTGAAAGCTTCTTAGTGACCCTTCTTTTGACTCAGTATCTGCCAGCACCCACCCGCTGAGTTCACTGCTAGAGCTGAATGATACAGTTTACTGAATTTTGCTGGGCCTGTATGAATCTGGCCTTTGGAGTCAAACACCATCCATTTTATCTTAGAAAAATACTTGGCAGTCCTGCAAGTTTCCTGTCGCAATCCCAACTGGTAGGCCCAGACAAACAGCAGGCTGTGTGGAGGGAGCTGTTTTTGATGCTATTCTGCCATAAAGGTAAGCTGCATGTGTGTAATAATTCAACTGGTGCTTTAGCCATCTGATTGGGTACTAATATACCTTAGCAGCAGGCGTGAGATCTTCAGCCTCCATAGCCTGTAAATGTATCACTTTTTTTCTTTTCCCCAGGCTACTGACAAGAGATTGTATAATTGCAGTAAGACTCAACAGGGCATGCCTTGTTGAACCATAATCACACTTCTCATGTAACAAAATGCACTTGGCCTTGTGATCACTGTCTGATAATATACCTGAGGAGAACAATTAGGATAACACAACAAGTACCCTGATGGGGCCTGATTGTTCACCAAAGTTAAGTGTTGTGTGTGTTCGCCTGCAGAGTCATGGAAATGCCACGCAGATAATTATCCAACCTCCCTTGTGTCTCTGAAGACAAATATTAATTCTCCAATTTCTGTTCTTTTTCATGCTTGCTGATAACTTTGGAGGGATTTATCTCCCCCTTCAGATATGATTTGAGTTTAATAGACTCGGTATTGGCAGATGGTGCCAACACTGGAAATCTTAATAGTCTAATTATTTTCAAAACTGCTTCATTCTTGAGAGCAGATCAACTGGTAGAAGAAGAAAGGAATATTTTGCCCCTTCTCTCCTCTTTAACGGTCTGGACAGTGGCAACACGAGAGCAGGGCCTTCTCTGCAGTGGCTCCCCATCTGTGGAATGCTCTCCCTGGGGAAGTTCGCCTGGCGCCTTCATGATACGCCTTTAGGCGCCAGGCAAAAACGTTCCTTTTTAACCAGGCCTTTGATTGACCTGATCAACATCCTATACCCTTTTAAAATGTGGCTCTTGGGGGGGGGGCAGTATTATTGGGTTATTGCTTTTATTTTTATTTTATATACTATGATCTTTTTACCCTATACGTCCAGGTATAGGGTGGTATACAAAGTCAATCAATCAATCAGTAGCTGTGGCAGCTCCTATGTACTCCTACAGATAGTGGAGCAGTGAGCAGGACCTGGGGGGTCACAAGAGGCTGGGCGGGGTGGGGGGAGATTATAGGAAGCAATGGCAAATTGCGGTGTGTCCTCCCCCCATCCTTGCAAAGACACATTCCTCACTTACATATAATACATTACACCTAGTGAGAAGACAGATAAATGTAACCTTCTGCAACAGTTATTTTGTTTTTTTATTCCATAAAATTCATATATCGGTTGACTGGCTGACTGACAAAAAACAAACAAAGCATTGCACAAAAGACTAAAAGATTAAAATTATTAGTAAAAAAACAGCAACAACTATATAAAACATTTCAAAAAGAATTAAAATCAACAATAAACTAAAAACAGATTAAAGCACATGTCAGCATTTCACATATCTGGGTAAAAGGTGTTGCGGCGCTCATCTTGCTTTACTGGCCGAGGGAGCCAGCATTTGTCCGCAGATAGTTTTTCCGGGTCATGTGGCCAGCATGACTAAGCCGCTTCTGGCGAACCAGAGCAGCACATGGAAACGCTGTTTACCTTCCTGCCGCAGCGGTACCTATTTATCTACTTGTATTTTGACGTGCTTTTGAACTGCTAGGTTGGCAGGAGCTGGGACTGAGCAACGGGAGCTCACCCCGTCATTGCGGGGATTCGAACTGCCAACCTTCTGATCGGCAAGCCAAGAGGCTCAGTGGTTTAGACCACAGCACCACATGTCTGGGTAGGCCTGTCTAAACAAACATGTTTTAAGCAGACTCCAAAAAGGGTACAGCAAAGGCACCTGCCTGATGTCAATAGGCAAGGAGTTCCAAAGAGTGTGTGCTGCCACACTAAACGATTGCTATTGTTTTTTTTACAAATGCAGAACAAGTATCATGTGGGCCTGGCAACCGTGCCAGTTCCGCACACAGAAGCCGTCAAATGGGTGTATATGGGTCAAGGTGATCTCACAGTTGTTAAGGGTTTTTATATACTTACGTCCCACTGAAATCAATGAGACACATTGGTCCTCCCTTAACCTCCTGTTCAGTCAACAAACCGTCTGGATCCAGCTCAGTGCTCCTGGGAACAGCAGGATGCTTGAGACGCCTTCCTTAAGCAGGAGCGGTTTATTTGCACTCCCAACCTCCCCCCACAGCATGAAAACTCCCTCCCGCCCATGAGGTGTCAACTAAAATGAAAGAGGTGTCTCAGTGGAAGGAGCTTTTTTTATTTGACAAAGTGCAGAATAGTGGGGTGGGGGAGGCACTGCAAAGCCAGAAAAGATGCCCCTCTTTCCTCTCCCGTTCGCCAGCAACCCAGAAGATGAAACAGGAGGAGGCAGCAGTAGTGACCAAGTGAGCAAGAGCTCAGCAGGAGGGGTGCGAATCTCTCTGCCTCCTGAAAAGGTCTCCCATGGATTTACTGGTGGCCAGTGGTGGCCTAAGCAGGTGTCGCTCCTGCACCATAATCTGCAGCCGGTCGTTGCAACCACTCACCATCTTAGCTACCCTTGTCTTTGGACCTAGTTCTCACTCCTTTGACCATGAAATGGTCATGCAGGAATTGATTGCTGCCTGAAAAGAAAATGAGTATTTACAGAAACTGAAGTGCTGCAACACTGTAGTAAAATGCCTTGAACTCAGCTGCGCTAGAATGAGGCCGTCTGTTCATGGGCAGTGGGAGGAAATTTTCCAGAAACGGGCTGCGGGCAGAGTAAATACAGTAAGCAATGGAACAGGCTAGTCTCTCATAAAACAAATGAGGAGACTTGTCCCTGCACATTTTGTCTCACATCTCAGGTTCTACAAATGCCACAAACTTGCTATTTTTAAAAAGAAAAAAGAAAGCCAGGGGTTGTGATAAACTGGGGGGTGGCAACTGCTCCCCCCTCCTCCGTGGATGCTCATGATTCTGCCATGAAGCATTATTCCCCAAAAAATACAGTGCCTCTGTCAAAGTGATTAACTATCTTCAATCCTGATCTGCTTGTATCTTTGTCCAAAGCTTTTGGAGTTTGTTGTTTTTGCTAGCTATAGAGAGAGCATCACACAATACTTTTGAGATCCCTAGGAGGATGGGTCTTTCTCAATAAATCTTTTAAGATCAAATATCTACCCTACATATCAGCATCTTTTCCAAATCTGCATTTCCATTGCTCCTGCTTTGATGTTACAGTACTGTAGAATTTATAGGACATGGTATTTTTTTTGCCAGGAAGAATGCATGAGCCAAACATCTACTATGATAATTACTGAAACTGATTTACATCTTGTGGAATGATTAAGTCATTCCTTCTTCCTTGGAAATGCCCTGCAATGATATCAAACTTTCAGCCTAAGGAGAAGAAGTTTAGAAAAGCTTTTATTATTAAAGAAATCAATCTGGATGGATATTGCCTGATAAGCTCCCTGGATTTTCTGATAAGGCTGACACTTGAAGGATTCTTGCTCCTGGTTCTGCAAAGGAAGTTTTGTCTCTTTCTCGACTAGGGCTTTACTTGTGTTTCTGAATCTTTGGCAAGTTTTAAATGGAAGAATAAAAAAACCCAACAACTTAAGATTCATACATGAGCTAAAAAGTCAACCAGCTTACAGGAAATCATGCCAAACAGCCTTTTCAGAAAAGATGGAGAAGAGACGGACATAATATTTGTGGTTTCAAGTATCTGCAAGGAGGACTGTAACATCACCACTTCGCATGCATGTACTTCCTTTGTTTTCCCAGTCAAGCAATTACATTGATTTCTTCCCCAACCAGAACTCCAAGATAATGTCAGCAAGCTTTGGTGGCAACTTTGGGGATGTTCTTTTCAAGGAAATGCCAGAACAGGATGACATTCCCCTGTAATTCTTCTATACCATTAAACGTGCCCCACATTAGGTGAAATCAAGATACAACCACAGTCAATGCCGTGTTAGTTTGCAGTGGCAGAATTCCACACAGATGCCTGTCAACCTTCCATGTGAAGGTGTCATTTTAATAAGAAAAGATTAACCATTGTTCTTCTTAGTGATATTTACCTGCACAAGTTAGTTACATGCACTCACCATTATAATGTCTTTATAGTCCTGGCAAGATGGTGTGCACACATTCAGAGACACACAAATGCTTTGGGTACCATCAGATCTGTCTATATTGCATAAATATTTGGGAAGAGTCCAACTAGTAAAGAGCTTCAGAAAATAAATGTCTTTGTAAAGATCAGCTGGGATTCAAACCAGAAATCTTCTGGTCTGCCTGTTGATGTTGCTGCATGTTGATGAACCACTACAGAAACAAGGGCAAATGGAGGACCATCCTCTTCAGGTTACAGCATGGTATCACAGTGTCATTTCATGCTAGCATGCTTTGCTTTTGCAACAGGACTCACCTTTCCTTTGGTGGGTGTTTTCTGAAAGTTTTGGAAAAGGGTCAGATTGTTGTTTTCTAAGCACAAAGAAAAATCTGTTGACTCTTATACATTGTTTTGACTTTCCTTGAGCCCACTGTGATTTTTGCTAAGCACCTGAGGATAAAGTAACTGCCTGTCCCAGCACCTGAGGATAAAGTCACATCTGTCCCAGATGTGCATGCAGGTCAGGTTCCGAATATCTTCAGAGATCACTCTATGTTACGTTGGATTTTGGTTGCTGAAGCCTCAGGATAAGGTGCTCCAAGAGGTTTGTCCTACCATTGGTTGCTTAACGCTTTCTTGTTGGGGATTAAATGGTTGGGAACAGGAGGTAATTAATATCTTTTTTTTTTTTTTAAGGAAGTAGCCTTGGCCAGCTTGAAGGAGACAGAAACCAAGCCTTATGAAGAACAGCTGAAGGAGCTGAGTATGTTTCGTCTGGAAAAGAGAAGACTGAGAGGAGATATCATAGCCATCATGATAAAGGGTTGTAACATGGAAGAGGGAACAAGCTTGTTTTCTCGTGCTCTGGGGGGTAGGACCTGTACCAGTGGCTTCAAGTTACAAGAAAGGAGATTCCAACCAAACATCAGAAGAACTTTCTGACAGTAAGAGCTCTTTGACAGTGGAATGGTCTCTCCTCCATTGGAAGTTTTAAAGCAGAGATTGGATGCTTTACTTGAGATTCCTGCATTGCAGGGGGTTGGACTAGATGACCCTCAGGGTACCTTCCAATTCTATGATTCCATGTGACTAATCCTTAAAAATGCTCTTCTTGGACACTGAGGGTTTTTATTTATTTGTCTGTTTGCTTAGAAAGCTGTAAATAATCACAATACTCTAAGGTGTACATAATACGGCTGTCAATAAACCACAACCCAAATCCACAAAACTGTTTTTAAATATACATGATATAATTATGAATAAGTAGAGATAAAATCAGTAAAAACTTTTAAAAACCAACATAAATAACTAACTTACATGTCTGAGTAGGCTTGCTGAAAAAAAATATTCTTAGTAGTCATCTAATAGAATATGTTCTAACTTCTGACTAGTCACAACCCTTTCCTTCCTAACAGAGCAACTCCCCTCCCCTCGTGCCAGGCTGGGGGTGTGTGTGTCTGGGGATTTGGTGGACCTGTCCCTCTGCCTGGCTCTCCCCGCTTAGCCAGCTTCCCACTAGCCCCCCGTCAACAGAGTGGCGGTTGGCGTAACACTCCCCTCCATCCATCAGACATGCAGGAGGGTGGAAGTGCCGTTGGCAGAATAGTCCCCAGCAGCAGCAAGCAGAAGACCCTGAAGCTGGGTGTTCTAGAGGCGGGGAGTGGGCAGGGTTCAGCCAAGCTCACTGCTGGTGCATCGGGCCCAGCCTAGGCCCAATTGCACTGGCTCAGTTATCTTGCTGCCCCTCCCCCACCGTCCACCCTGCTCACCATGGGCAACACGGCTGTGGGGGTGAGGGTGGCCTCACCAGTGGGGGCAAAGAAGAGGTTTGGATTGTGACCTATGTTGTTCAAGTAGGTAGCAGCAATTCAACTCTGGACATTTTTGGATGACGTTGATTAGATCCATATCAATCTGTCTTGGTCACCCTGGCATCGTTTCTGCAAGGTGGTCAGGCCAGGGGATCCTGTTCATTAAGAAACCAGTAACTATCTGTCAGAAGTGGCATCACTGAGAGCTTAGGACCTGGCCCCCTTTGTCTCTGTGGTTTGATTAAAGTGGGGCTCGAGGAAATTATGAACAGCTGCCTGAGGTCAATATGAATGAGAGCTACAAAAAATTGTTCAATCTAGATAATCTGAAGGCCCAGTTGGGGAGGGGTAGAGGTGGCTTTAGGGTGGCACAGCTGGTGTGGTTTTACCTTATTTTACTGTTCTGGTCTGTGACCGGAAGCCATCTAGTACATTTTTTAAAAAAGAAAATGTAAATGCCTTGTATAAATAATGTTTCACCACAGCAAAACATCAAAGTTCACTTTTGCTTTATTTGAAATTTGGTGGGGATTTCACTGTAAGTGTGTGCTAAGTTAGCTTCGCTTAACATCGCTTGGAGCTGAGCCAGCGTGCATTGCTAAATGGAAAGCCGTTTCTTCTCTCCCAAAACATTCCTTGGCAAATTTTCCAGGTAGCCTGCAGGTCAGATTACTTGCAAAACTTTCTCTTTAGCAGCCTTCGCGAGGTCTGTCGGCACAGCTCACAGGCAGATTTGAGTCCTGGGCATTTTTTATTTAGGATCTGGAATATAAAAATATTTGGGATGTCAAAAGGGAAACTGCTTCAGAATCACCAACAAGACATGAAATTCTGTAGCCAAAGGCTGCTGCCCAATGCCTTTATTAAAGGTTGGTTTTACACTGACACACATCTGCTATATTGAGGAATCTGAAAAAGTGGAGAGGACTATACTGGCACAGTGCCAGAAATCACAATTAATGTACCATAATGGCCTTTTAAGGGGAAACCCTGTAGAACTGATTGAGATCACATAAAATATTATGCTAAGCCCCACATTGAATGAGTGCTCTTCTGTCACTCCTGTTTTATTTCTATTTCCCTCCTGTATTTCATTCTAAACACCGTGTTTTGTCTCAAGCTTTTGCTAAAAGGCAGTAGATCAGAGATACTGCAGCAGCAGCAGCCGGAGAATTCCATGCAACATGTAATCTGTCACATGATCTCGTCCACTGGCATGTTGTTCTGCACTGCTCTTAAGCTTTTAAGGAAAAGTGATCTAGTGAGAGAAGGGTGGGGAGCAGAGGGTGAGAGAGAGATGGTCTGACACATCTGGAAAGGCAGAGGTGCAAGAAATGGGCCAACCCACAAATTTGTTCAGTGTTTGGAGGTGCGGACTCAAAAGCTGTGCTGATTTATTATTGTGTATCTTTGTGTAGTCTTGGTTCATTTTGACACTTTGGAGGTAATAGGCCTAGGATGCTGCCCTCAGCTGGGGGTGGGGGGTGGAGGGGGAGAAGTATCTGTATTTCGAAAATAGTTTTGAACAATCCAGGAAGCAGGAGTAAGGGAGAAGCACATCCTGGGATACACAAGTTCCTGTCCCAGTCCCTCTATGAAACATGTGAAACCATGGCTTACTGGCAAGTAGCAAATGTTTGGGTTTCCAGAGTAAAAATTGGAACCACTTCACTTCTCCTCTGTTCCTACTCCCGCTGTGCTGTCGAGGACTAAGCCATTGCATTACATCTGAATCTACTATCTGAGTCCAGCTAAGTTGACTGTCTCACTCAGAAAATGAAGAATTTGTAATAATCCTCCTGTTGTTTGGAATCTGTCCTCCCCAGGCCTGCCATTTTGTCCCAGAGCAAGGGAAAAGAAAGATTGGTGATGATCTATGTTATGCCTTTTAAAGTTTCTTCACATTTTTCAAGTTTCTGTATTACAAGAGATCATCCACCCAAAATATCAGGTGATTTAGCCCAAATGCAGCTTGATGGAGTTGACGTTTTCAGGAGCTAAAGGCATTGACTTCTGGTGGCAAGATTAAGGGTTACTATTAGAGAGTGGCAGTGCCTTATTTTTATTTGTTTTTAATAAAACATCAAGGACACCCTCTGGATTTTCCACCTCAAGATAACAATATTTGATTCCACTCAGGCAGAATTGAATTCATTTTAGCCAACTCATGTAGCCTAAAGTTGGCCCTGTGCATGGCGGAGTGCTCACTGAAGCCAGGGTCACAACAGCCACGTTAGAAATTACTACATTTTACATGACCAAAGTACTGAAAGCATCTGGAGGGAGAGTGAGGTGAGGGGGGAGGGCAAAATAATGCTTTCTGTGCTGTGGTGTGAGAAGGACGAAAGCTTCTCTTGCATTTGAGCTCGCCGCAACAGTGGCCACACATCGCCACATGCCAAATACGCCGTACACTCCGTAGTCTGAGAGGTGATTTTGCACACACCCAGCAGGGGCTAATTTTGCTAACTCCTAGGTACGCCTTTGACTGTAGCTGGTTCTGCGAGAAAGCAGTTATCCATTTGTGCTGTTGCTCAGTAGATCAGTTTTTCAACATACCGTAAGACAAGGGATTCTTCATATTTGCTTGGCTTGGCTGTGCTTTCATATAGTGGATCAGGCTGCCTCACTTACTGTGACCATCATATTGCCAGTGCTTTTTTCTGGGGGGACTCAGGTCTATGCATACCCCTAAACATTTTGTGAATCTTTGTACTTTTGTCCATTTACTGTATTTATTTTCCCCGATTTGAACTATAAAATGGTGATTTTCTTGAGTCAAAATGAGAGTACCTCTAAACATTTTTTAAGGAAAAAAAGCACTGCATATTGCCATTGCAGGACCAGGGCCTATCTGGTTGATCCTGCTGGAGTTTTGAAGCTCGGAATGGCTTAATTCCCTAAAATGTGCTTACTCTTGGAAAGAGTAGAATACTATTTAACCTTAAAATTAGACCTTTCTTTCTCCCTCTCCATCTATGTGCAAGATGGGGGAGTACTTATTCAAAACCTTGTTTTCCATCACTAGTTAGGATATCACAGTTGAAATCCGACTCTCGCAGCAAACTCCCCGAAGACAGAAGCATAATAAAAAGGTCTTTAAGGTCTTTTCTGAATGATGCAGAATGAATGCCCCCTCTCTTCCGGCTTTCTCCTCTTCCCAGTAAGAATTAGAAAACGATTCTCCCCGTACGGACATGTGATCCAAGCTAATGACAGCAAATGAGAATGCCAGCTGCCGTCCCGGTGTGGCTCTCGTCTCGTTCCTCTGCTCCTCAAGGTAACTTTGTGCTTCTTTGTTCCAGCCTTGCTTGTTGAAAAAAGATGCAAGAAGTCTGGAGGGGTTTAGGAAACACTTTGTGCTTTTTATAGCACTTTACATTTAGATACTACAAAGCATTCTTTATATGTTTAGCTGTTATCACACAGGGCAAAAGAAAATAATCTAAAATGTGAGTAATTACACTAGCCCTTTGGAAATAAAAATATCTTTAACTGATTAATACTTTTGGCAAGGGATTCTTAATATGGTGTGCATTGTCAAAGATACTTAACGTCATGCAGTTCGAAAGCTTTTGACGTTTAAAAAAGGCACCCTGGTTAATGTGGAAGTGGATTTTTCTTTTGACAAAATTAATTATTTCAGTGCAACTAGTTTTTGAAGAAGCATTCTTAATATCTTTCACAGGATGGAATGCCTCTTCTAAAATGCAAAAATGTGTAAAATTTGTAAATTCAATAAATAAAATTTATTGTAAAACTACACACCAATGCCTTCTGGAACATGTACGTGCCACAGTTCCAAACAAAGGCCTGGTTTGGATGTGTGCATCTTGGTGTAATAAATCAAGATACACATAATTCTTGTGTGCCTGTGCACAGTGGACTCTGTGCTTGCCATATTTGACCCAGGAAGTCTTAAATTACAGGCAACCATATTTCCTATGACTTCCAAACTGTGAAACTGTGGCACCAGGATAGGAGGAAGACAGACCCTTAAAAGCCAAGAAGTGAGGAAGGAGCGGGAGCTCAAAAGCTAAGCATGCAGATGCAAGGCTTAGGCACAAATCTAACCAAAGATAGATTTCCCTTCCTGTTTGAGACCTGTTTTATTAATATGCACATGTATGCAGAATTAGGGTGCAATCCTACACATACGTGCGACAATTTCTGAATAAATATGCAAAGGATCACAGTTTTAATTACTGCTTATTGTGAAATAGTAATATAAATGGCCCATTCTTCTTTAAAATAAATCTGAGCAGCTTACAAACCAAAACAAAATCACATTATGACAGTAAAAACACAGAACAGCATAAAGCAGGTAAGTAATCTTACCATCAAAATTGAGACAGCACCAGATCAAGAAAGGGGGAAACAACCCTAAAAGAGAATATAAAGCAACTAAAAGAGCCTTCAGTCCTTGCCAAAGGCTGCTCTGAAAAGCAAGATCTTAATTTGGCATCAAAATGGGTTCAGTGTTGGGGATTAGGCCTCCCTATGTTATCAATATAGCAATTAATCAGTTAAATTTAATGGGCTGCATTCCATGATAGTCATACTCAGAGCAGACCCACAGACATTAATGGACCTATTAAACAGGCCCATTAATTTAAAGGAGTCTACTTTGAGTAGAACTTAGTTGGTTGCAACTTAATATGATTAATCAACCAAAATTTCAATTCACAAAAACCCCATAAAATACAATTTCTGTCCAACATTTAGCTGCTACATAACTGTTATATTTATTTGTTCTTTCAGGATTGCTATGCTCTAGATTGTCTCTTTGGCCATATTACTTAGGGTTGCCTCTTTTTCCAGGACACGTCCTCTTTTTTAAAAATGAGAGTTGTGATAGCGATCTTTTTTTGCTCTGCAAAATATGGCAACCCTAAACTGCTTGCCGAATCGCTTCAGTGAGTCCTAAGCAGCATAAACACAGCAGATGCTATAATAATTAACAAAACCTAAAGTCGGTGTCTGTGTGTGGAGAATAGTTTCAGCGAAAGGGAGCAGAAGTTGCTTCACTTGGCCCCTCCAGAACTGCCAGCCACAACCGGCAAAGCAGCCGCTTCTGGCAGCACAATCTCAAGGGTGCCCCAGCCATCTTTGCCACAGCCGCCATGAAGCCCCACCGGGGGGGGGGGTAGCAGGGGGCAGACCTTCCTGTTTTCCCTCAGGGGAAAGTGGGATGGGCTGCCCCTGCTGTAGAGCATTTAAATGGATCTCACTTATTGGAGTTCTAACTCCTCAGTGCTTGCCAGTTGCAACAGAGCTGAATGCCTGGTTTCTGGCCCACCAGCTGGTGATGGTGCCACAGAGGCAGGTCATGACGTGGTTACCTTCTCCCTGCTAGTAAAGTGAATCCCCACATGTGGAGGCAGTGGGTACCAAAAGAGGAAGGGACGGGGGCTCTTAAGGGGGTCTCTGCAGATTGGACAGACTTCCCCCCACCTGCCACAGGTTACGCATGGAAATCATTCTCTATGAAAACAGCCTGACTCTGCCAACCCTACTCAATGCGCGGCAGCCGTGAAAAGGGCAAATTCCATGCCAGTGTTCATTATGAAATGAAAGTAAAACCGCTGATGTCATAATGCCATTATACAAATCTATGGTGCGATCACATTTGGAGTTTTGTGTACAGTTCTGGTTGCCTCACCTCAGAAAGGATACCATAGAGTTTGAAAAGGTTTAGGAAAGGGCCAACTCATTTTACACTTTTTTCCAGGATGACAAGGAGCCAACTCTTTGGGTTCTGTCAGTCAGCCAGCTACAAATCCATCTAACAGTTACCTCTTTCAACACACATTTCACCATCTTCCTCGTGAGAATATTATGGGGGACTTCGTCAAAAGCCTTACTGAAATCAAGATACACTATGTCCACAGCATTTCCCTAATCCACTAAGTTTGTAATTCCATCAAAAAACGGAATCAGATTGGTCTGGCATGACTTATTTTTGAGAAACCCATGGTGGGTCATAGTAATCACAACATCCTTTTCTAAATGCTCACAGATGGACTGTTGAATTATCTGTTCTAGGACCTTCCCTCATATCGATGTCAAGCTCACCGGTCGGTAGTTACCTTCCCCCCCTTTTTGAAGTTGGGGACAACATTTGTCTGCCTCCAGTGCTTAGGGAGTGGGAGGCAACAGAAAACAGTGCATCTACATTAGTTACTTCTATATTGAATAAGAATTTCTATGTTGAATCAGAGTGCTAGAAGCCATTTTCTTTTGTTGCAGGACCTGGTTATAGATTTTGTTTTGGAGAGTTCTACATTTCTTAAAAGAAGCCAGCCTTTGACTCAGCCCGTTTAAACTGTTGTTAGCCCATCCAAAATGCAAATTTGTCTTGATTTGATACCTCACTATGATTAATCATGCAGTTAGCATGACATATTGTTAACAATAAACATGTGATGGAAATGCAATGTCAACAGATTTCCCCCCTTTGCCCTGACGTTGGGTGGCTGTTCCTCAAGCTTATGCTGTAGCATATGTTAGCACAACTCTTGAATGAGCAAACCAGATATACTGTCTCAAACACCTTTCTCAGCCAAAAAGGCATCTCTTTAACCAGATGGCTTACCGTATGTAAGGGGCTAGTTATCAAGCCAGTAGCTAGCAGCCAATCTAAAATACAGCATAAACACATGATCCAACGCTTCCTGGATTGTACAATGCAGGTATTTGAATAAAGTATTTGAATACTCCTACATCAGACAACAAATTTCTTGTACATAAACAACTAACACATTAGGAAGAAGAGTAGCACATAAGCCCTCTTCCTGACCTGGTAGTGTGGTTTGTTTTGGTTTTTTGTATAGGGTCGTTTTGGGGATGTATAAGAATTCGAAGATGCAAGACACACACACCCCAAACAACAACAACAACAACAACAACAACTCTGCAATGGAAATGGTGTAGTCTATAGCTTGTCTGGCCTTCATTGGAGAGTGACCAGTTTCTACCATCGTGGGGGGTTGGGGCGAGACTAAACCCTAGTGCCCTGCTTTCTATTGTCTATTTCTATTTCTGGTACAATCCCTGTAGTTTAAAGCAGTTTAAAAGTGAAGGCATCCACTTCCTTTTTGAAAAGAACCATAGTGGGAAATATTTATTTCTCCTATACAAAAGGAAAGAAATGCATTAAATCTTTCTTCTCTTTGGTTTAAAATAAAATGCTTCTGTAGTAACAGTGTGAAAATTTGGAAGAGTGTGACAAGCCCAGGTAGTTGGTTCCCCCCACCCACCCCTTTCTCTTTCATTTTTTTAGTCCGCTGCATCAATCAAGGAATGTTTTTGCCCTGATATTTTTTGCTTGTGCCGCTATGCCAGCGTGTGACATGGCTGACAATAAAGGCAGCCTGTATTTGTTCCCCTTGCAGCTGAGGACAAAAGGGTCAGAGAAAGTGCTTTTCGTTCTTTCGCTTAGCCATTCTGTTTCGTTATGAGAGAGTTGCTTTAAGCCAGGCCTGCTCAGCCCAAAGCCCTGTTTAGACATAAGAGTCATATCTCACTGATCCAGCTACTCCCAGCTTGCATTAGGTTTGCCCTCCACTGGTGTCTTGAGGCTGGGAAATGAATCGCCGAGACTTATGCCTTTTTGACAGAGAGCTTAATGCAGCTCAGCGAACTGGAGTTGAGCTAAGTGTGCCACGGCAGTCTGGGTCTGATGTGTTTAAACTTTGGGCTGTGCAGCTCAGCATCTAATAGTGGGAGGTTCTCCTGCCAGCCCCCATAGATGGCTAGAACAGATTGCTAATTTCCCCTGCTCCTGCCCCTCTTCATCTGCCTAAGAAGATTTTTCTAGGCTCAGAAGCAACAGCGGCTTTAGAAACGGAGCCTCCTCTTTGTTTCTCTAAACAAGGATGTGCTGGGACTTTTTGTGTTCCTTTTGGGTCACCACTTCTTTTTTAACTTACGAGCCTGTGTTCAGACACTGAACAAGGTCCTCCTAAAATATAGGAGAGGGATGCACTGTGATGAGAGTAGCATTTTTCATCCAAAAATGCTGCAGTACCTAGACAGGCATCGGCAGTAATACTCATTCTGCCTCTTTCCACTTCATCTCACTGGTTTCATATTGAAAGGTTATTTTGCTTTTGCTTGTTTCCGTTGTTTCAAACCCCACACAACTTTACAAACAAGTGACGTTTTGATGAGGGAATTGAATGACAGTCTGAAATTCGTCCTCATGTTTATTTTATTTTTTAATTTCTTTTTATTAGTTTCAATTCACTATACAACACCAAACACTAATAAAACAAAAAAGACAAATCGAAAGAACAAAAAAGAAAAGAAAAACATTACATAACAAAAAACACCAACAAATTAAACATACAATAACTAAATAACAAGACAATAGTTGACTTCCCTTCAACTCGGTTTTGGACTATGTTACAAAAGGTTTTCTTCCTGCAGTTTCACTTTCTTAAATCTCTTTAGGTCGCAGGCGCTATATCGAGCCTACTGTGATTTTTAAATTTCTTACATCTGTTTCAATATATGTCAAAAATTTATTCCATTCATTGTTAAACTTTGTACCTCTTTGGTTTCTTATTTTTTGTGTCATTTTTGCCAATTCTATGTATTCAAATAATTTGATTTGCCAATCAAATTCGTCCTCGTGTTTAGATGAAAAGTATACTATATCCAAAATAATGTTCCCTGTGATCTTAAGGGTGACCTTTGACATGGCCTGCTTTAAAAAGTGGCTTCATAGGATGACTAACTCAAGAGTTAACAAGGCCAGTTTATCCGGTCTTTTAACTGAAGATGTACCCGAGGACTTTACCAGTGCCTGCATCTGATCCATATCTCTTGAATTCACATTCATCCTTCCTAGGAGGGATCATGTTAAAGCCAGACTGCTGAGATTTCCCTTGCAAACTCTATTTAAGAAGGAGATTCACACACATGCTGAGGATGTTCACTTAAAGTTAACTCTAGTGGTCTGGAAAGCCAAGAAAAGCTAAGAAATTCAAGGCTAGAGCTAAATCTTTGCTCCACATTGTAGAAGTGTGGCTGTTTTGGCTTATGCTTTATAGAAAGTGAGATTACAAACTGTTTGAATTGTCTTGATGTATTACAGCTACAGGACTATAGGTTGTATTTCAGAGAAAACCATTCACTCGGCCACTGACATACACACCCGTGAATGTCGCTGAAAGGATTAAGTGGCAAAACATCTGGGCTGAAATATTTGAGCTGTTTACTCTGGAGTAATCTCAGTCTGACTGCTCTGAAATAAGTGGCTTGATCACTGAGACCAGGTGGAGCTATTTTTGCCTTTAGAATGGGAAGGAACGCAGAGCAACAAGCTTGATCATCATTCTAGCATAGTCTTCTCCCCCCTTCCTGTTTCTTTATCTTATGGCATAAAGAAAGAACAATGTGTGCCTTTTGTTCATATAATCTCACCCACATTAATAATTTTATTTATGCAATTGTTAATATTATATTTATTTTATTTTACTTTGCATTCTACTCTGATTTACTAGCACAAACCTGAAAACTGGGAAATGCAAATGCAGTGGTACCTCAGGTTAAGTACTTAATTCGTTCCGGAGGTCCGTACTTAACCTGAAACGGTTCTTAACCTGAAGCACCACTTTAGCTAATGGGGCCTCCTGCTGCCACTGCGCCGCCGGAGCACGATTTCTGTTCTCATCCTGAAGCAAAGTTCTTAACCCGAGGTAATATTTCTGGGTTAGCGGAGTCTGTAACCTGAAGCGTATGTAACCTGAGGTACCACTGTAGAGGCTTTCTGTGCCTACGAGTGAGCTTCGCTTTGGCCTGCCTTGAGTGCCCATGTTCCATCATGATGTCCTCCTCCTTTTTTTGAGGCTATACATATGTATATAAATCTCCCAGCCAGTCAAACAAGTCTGCATAGTTATTCTTACATTTTGTTATTACTTTTGTTCTTCCGTTTTAATCCTATGTTACTTCTGATTTCCTTAAATAAAATCAGTTCTTTTTAAAAGTGCACCCTGTGCCTTGTGGGTTCACACTTCATCCAGTCAGGCTTTGGTTAATGTTCCAGAAAACTCTGCTACGGTCCTCTGGTGCATTCTTTTGCCATCCAAAATAAACGGGGGGGGGGGCAACGTGAGGGGGGGGCAGGTTTTTAGGGGTAGTGCTCAGCTCACCTAGGGAGGCCCTTTTGCTGCTCATCTTTTGGTGTACAGGAGTTGCATATGCCCATAGCTGTCAACATGTCCCTTTTTAAAAAAGGGAAATTCCCTTATTCCGAATAGGATTCCTCGCAAGAAAAGGGAAAAGTTGACAGCTATGCATATGCCTGCTCTGTGCCTTTTATTTCTCTGTACTGTTTCTGTACATGCCTGTACTATTTCTCTGTAGTGATGTATCTAACATTTCCCACTCCACAATATTGTTATTCAACAATCTGGGTCTTTCATGAGTCCTCTTATCTCCCCTCCTCCTCCAAATTGCTTGCATCAGTTCCTTGCTGCCACTGTACGCTGTTTGGGGCAGGAACCTGCCTAATTGCCTAAGCAACTATATAAAGTGCTAGGTACATTGATGATTGTATAAAAATAACAAGTAACCGTGAAGGGGTACATGTAGTGGGAGTTCTAGTAGTAAATGGCAGGTGCAAAGGCCTCTCTTGGTACCCTTGATTCCCCCTCCTCTTTTTTCTTTTTTCAAAAAGGTGATTAGTCTATATATACATCACCAGAGAAAATATAAAAACAGCTTGTTCGTGGTTGTCTATTTACAATTGGTTTCTGTCTTGATAGGTTGATTTTTAAAAAGGTGCCAGCTGCATTCTTTTTTTTTTTTTTTAAGTGACAGCTGTCATAACCATTCCACTTCCTATTCATTTCCTTTCGCAGTGACAGCATTCCAGATCCAGATGTGAGCTGCTGCTAAAATGGCAGCTGGGCTAGAGGGAGAACGAACGCTTTAAATAAATAAAGCCTCTCAGGTTTTCCGTTATAAATCCTGACACCGGGGTAGGCCTGCCAGTTTTTTTCTGGAGGCTGCCCAAGCCTGAGGCATGTGTGGAAAGTCCCATGTTGGTCCATCTTTAAAAGCTCAGTTGAATCTTGACCGCCTCTCTTGTCAGAATGATTCACACCCTCATTTATTCCAAGCCATGTCACTGGCATATGTTTTCTGTCCAAACAAACAAAAAAAATCTGTTCTTTGTCCCATGCCCTTAAGAATTACTGGCCACTGTATTCTTTGTTAGACTGACCCATACAGCCTCTGTATCTCTAAAGAGATGACTGATAGATACTGCTTCCTAGTTCAAGTTTTAAACGCCTGTTGGTGGGATCCCTGTAAAGTACAGTGGTACCTTGGTTCTCAAACTTAATCTGTTCCGGAAGTCCATTCCAAAACCAAAGCGTTCCAAAACCAAGGCGTGCTTTCCCATAGAAAGTAATGCAAAATGGATTAATCCGTTCCAGACTTTTAAAAACAACCCCTAAAACAGCAATTTCACATGAATTTTACTATCTAACGAGACCATTGATCCATAAAATGAAAGCAATAATCAATGCACTGTACTATAAAATAAATAAGACAGTATTGTAGATGATAAAAATTTAAATTATTTTTTTCTTCTTACTTGCACTGATGAGAGTCATTGTTTGGATTGGGGGCTTTTATCCATTTCCGCAGTCACACAATCAATCAGTCAGTAGCTGAACTGGGTTCCACACAGTCACAAAAACAAATTAACTGAAAAAGCCTCAAAAACAAAAATGCAAATAAATAGCAAAAACAAAAGTATCAAACTTAATTTGTTCCAGAAGTCCATTTGACTTCTGAATTGTTCAAAAACCAAGGCACAGTTTCTGATAGGTGCAGGTGCCTTGGAAACAATAGCTGACAGCCACATTGGACATTTGGCTTCTGAAAAATGTTTGAAAACTGGAACACTTACTTCTGGGTTTTTGGCATTTGGGAACCAAGTCGTTGGAGTACCAAGGCATTTGAGAACCAAGGTACCACTGTACAAACTGTTCAGTCTCTGGGAAAGGGCTGGTGAAGGCTTTGCAAACTGCTCCATTTATGCTTGCAAAATACACAGGTGATTGTAATGCTAGCACCTGTGTGGCACTTGGGAAGATTCAAAGTGATTCAGATACACCTTCTGGTAGCAATCCTCACCAACAACTCTGCAAGTTAGACCCGTCATTATTGTTTCTCTACTGAATCTGAGAGAGCAGCTTGCTTGAGGCCAGCTCCTGAACTCATGGCTGATGTGAGCTTCAGATGAGCAACTTTTTGATTCAAGACTCAGGCCTGCCACCAGTTCTCACCCTCGAGCATAAACATCTTGCAATCCTTACAGTACGGGGGCAGTGTCCGGGGACCCATGGCTCACTCTTCCTGGCTTCCTGGCTTTTCTTTGTGATCTTCCCCAGGTGTTAATTAAACTACATCCATGTAAATCAGGGGTAGGCAACCTAAGGCCCGTGGGCCGAACGCGGCCCAATTGCCTTCTCAATCCGGCCCACGGACGGTTCGGGAATCAGCGTGTTTTTACACGAGAAGAATGTGTCCTTTTATTTAAAATGCATCTCTGGGTTATTTGTGCGGCATAGGAATTTGTTCATCCCCCCCCCAAAAAAATATAGTCCAGCCCACCACATGGTCTGAGAGATGGTGGACCAGCCCACGGCTGAAAAGGGTTGCTGACCCCTGATGTAAATGGTAGCATTATTAGAATAATAAAAAGTAAATGCATGTTGTGAAATAACAAGAGACTGCTATAGATAATAAGTGATTTCATTCAAGCTGCCACAGAAACTGGGAGCACCAGTCTCTCCTTGCCTCCTACCCAGTCTGGTGGCTGACAGGGCTTTCCCAGAGATCTCACGGTTCAAGTTATGTCCGTCTGTATCAAGGCAGCTCAACATGTGTCCCTCAGTGCCTTTATGGGTGGCCCCCAGCAACATTTGCCTCCCCCAGCCCTGGCACTGCCTTCCGAAAGCCAGTTATGAGGCGCTGGGCTTTGGGAACAAGGCATGAGAGCTCTGACAGGGTCCTGGAGACCTCCAGCCTCCGTTCCAAAGCCTAGTTAGCGCTATCCCACCTTTGGGAAAGAGCTGGGAGGGCTGCCTTATACCTCCTTCCCAAAACACTGTGCCTCTCTTACCTGGCTTTGGAAAGGCAGCGCAAGGGCTGAGGTGTGTGTGTCAAATTTTGGTCCTGCTCCCCACCCGCCGCTTGTGCAACTAGGCTGTGTACAGCCTGCGGGTTTTGTGTTGAAATATTCTTGCAGCCCACTAGGAATAAAAATTTGGATGGCCCTGCTGCATTTATCCTTAAATTGATTGGATTTCATGTCAAAGAATTTTTCTGCTGGTAAATACTGTCCAGGGCTTAGGTTAGGGCTGCCATATGTCCAGAATTTCCCTGACATAGCCAGGATGTGTCCGTTGAAAATGGCGTCTGGGCTGAATTTTTGGAAAGCGGCTAAAATGTCTAGGAGAACCTGGGTGTTTGTCAGTCCACTTGAAACCTTCAAGTTTCTTGGAGATTTTGAAAAAAAAATCTCAACAGCTTTGCCCAAAAAAGCTCAACAACTTTTGTGTCTGGATTTTACTTTTTTAAATATGGCAACCCTAGCTTAGGTGGATTTTGACCTTCTGTGCCATTTTCAAGAAATAGGGATCAAATCTAGGTTCCTGAGGTCTCTTGTCATTGTATAACCATAGTATCAACGGTTACTTTGCATTTCTGGACAGGTGGGAGCATAGATTGCTAATGAAGTAAGGCAATGACCGCTCCCCACTTAAAACGGGGGGCGCCTTTTGCGTGGACGCGTGCAGCCCTGGATCTGGAGTGGCCCCATCACCTTCCCCCAGGTGGGATACCTGGAGGTCCCCGCCTACCCCAGCGAGTTGTCCAATCCCACCTGGGGGAAGTGTTGCCAGGGAAACCAGGCCAGGTAAGGGGAGGGATTACCTGCCCACACAATAGAGGGTGGATCTTAATTGTTAATCCTCACTTGGCTCCAGAGCTTCTCCTGGAAGGACGTCGCTGGACTTCCTTGCTCCAAAAGGTAAGCCTGGGGCCTTTGGCCTCCCCCCCCCCCCCGCGATTGGGTTCCAAGGGCTAGCGGGGGGGGGGTAATGGATTCCAGGATCCCCCTTTTTAAAAGGGGATCCTTTTCCCTAGGCGGGCCCTGATGCCCTGGGGTGCTGGGTGATGGCATGGGGCCCCCTCTGGCTGCCCCCCCATGCCTGCGGGGGCGTGTGGGCCGCGGGGGGGGGCAATGCCACACGCGGCCCCTTCCCCTTTCCCTGCCAGGCCTGGCGCCCCTGGGGTGCGGTGGGTGGTGGCGGAGGGGTCCCCGGCCACCCCCCAGGGCCTTTGTGGCCTCCAGGCGGCCTTTTTTTAGGCCGCAGGGAGGCCTGCCGCGTTTTGGGGGCCTTACTAGGCCTCGGGGGGGCTCCGCGGCCTAATCGGGCCTTGGGCGGCCCCGGAGCCTCCCCTGGGCGGCGGGGGCCTTCCTGCCGCCCCCGCGATTGCCGGGGGGGGCGCAGGCCGCGCCGTGTGGCCTCCCCCCGGCTCCAGAGGCCTAGCTGGGCCTCAGAGAGGCCTGGCTGGGCCTCGGGAGGCTCCGCGGCCTAATCGGGCCTTGGGCAGCCCCGGAGCCTCCCCTGGGCGGCGGGGGCCTTCCTGCCGCCCCCGCGATTGTGGGGGGGGGGGCGCAGGCCGCGCCGTGTGGCCTCCCCCCAGCTCCGGGGGCCTAGCTGGGCCTCAGAGAGATAGATAGATTGCTAATGAAGTAAGGCAAATATCTACAGCAATAGGTTGTAATATCTCCTATTGAATTCCAGGTTTCCTTTGATTTATCAATGTCGCATTTCGCATTAAGGCACCCCACTGTCCGTTTCCTTCATTTCCTTTCTAATTACGACTCCTCAGCTTGATAATTGGCTGTTGCTCTTTCTTTTTTAAAATTCTTGTTTTTAGTTTATTCAGCAAAGAAGCAGAGTAAAGTAAAAGGAAGTAATTATGGAAACAAAGGGCTAGGAAAGGCTCTTCTATCCCCCTGCCAAATTTCCAGTGGTAAGTGAGCAGAAGAAAGCAAACCTAAGTTGAAAGGACTTGTCTTCATTAACACAGCATTCAACCTTCCATGCAAGCCAGACCTTCAGACCCTTCACATATTTTGGTGAAAGGCTACAAAGTGTAGCTTGCTTGATTGGCTATTTTTTTATCCCACTTCTCGGACACAGTGTGCTCACACCAGTTTTGTGGGGGGGGGGGGGACTACCATCAGGTTTACCAACTAAAGATGACAAGACACTGAAAATAAAGGACAGAGAAGGGAGATCAGCCTTGCAGGTGCTGCTGAGCTATAAGTTGTTGGATCCATCTGTCTCAAGGGACAACGGAGTGAGCCTCCAGGGGTGAAGTCAATCCGCTGCATTAGCAGCAACTCGGGCAGTCTGTATGGAGGTCCTGGACTGCCCAGATGACAAGACTGGGCCTTGCTGATGTGGTCCAATGGAAAGCAGACATGTTTGATGCACCAGCTTGGTTGCAGGAGTTGCCGGAAGGAGGAGTACAAAACGCCATCCAACTGAGTCCACTCTGGATTTGTGTAGGTTTTATGCCTTACCCTTTTCTTCTCCCAAACATAACCCACAAGGCAGTGGAAGTTTAGGATCAGCGTTTTCCTTCTCCTAAATAGGCTAG
The DNA here is from genome assembly GCF_964252035.2 of Podarcis erhardii. NCBI lineage: Eukaryota > Metazoa > Chordata > Lepidosauria > Squamata > Lacertidae > Podarcis > Podarcis erhardii. The sequence continues at coordinate 48,474,929 of NC_138513.1, read as the reverse complement.
GTTGATGAGCCACTTTTGCCCCTCACTTCCTGCTACGGCCCATGCAGAAGCTGCCTTCTTGAGCACTGAACCCACTATTGGTTTTGTCTGCTCTGATCTGCTGGGAGGGACCTTCCTAGGCCTGTCTCCAGGGAAGGACCCTTGGGATGGGTTCCTGGTCCACTTCTGGCAGAGGAGCCTCTGGCTGAGTCAGAGATGGAGTTGAAGTCATCCCACAGCCCTTGAGAATGTCATCACCAGAAGGTCCAAGGCCAGGCAGCTAGTTGACAGTGAAACACACATTCAAGCATCCAGCGTCACCAAACAAGGGGTCAAGAAATGGGCTGTTACAGCAGACTCAATTGCCTGCAGCTACTGCTGGGTGTGATCTGGGAGGCTGCGCTATTCAGTCTTCAGTTACTGGAAAAATGTATGTCCTTCATCTCCTTGTTCCTGAGCCCAAATCCTTTGCCTTGTCCTGTTTTCTAGTGGATCTCTTCAGTTGTTGACCCCTAGCTGGTTATCAACACCGACCCTCGATTACATTTTCACTTCATTTTGATGTCTTTGACTGACCTTGGTTTGACCTCATTCTTGCTTTCTGGACTTTCTAGGAAACAATGCAATACCAGTAGTCTGCAGCAAGAGGTTTCCTATTAGGGGACCTTCCGTTGTCTAGCTCACAGATTAATACCTAACCTGGTTTGAGCACAACACTGAGGTCCCCTTTCTGCCTTGCAGCCTTTGGTGAATGGTGCAGCAGGAGGGTTTTGGCAGTGCCAATTATACTTCACTGAAGCCAAAAAGTTCAGTACCTTTATGAACTTACGATATAGACAAAGCATGATGACTCACCCGTCTTTGTTATTATTGGCCCTGGGCAGGAACTGGATGCCCTGGGAGAAAAACAGGAGTCCTGCTTCTCCTGCTCTCTCCCACAGTAACATCTACTCCACAACTACTACAAAATGTGTGCTGTGACATCACTGCACTGCAAATTTCCCCATCCCCAGTTGTATTTCACTGATTTTTTTTAGGAACAGGTGAGCTTGCACTGTGGGGATATCACATCAAATATTTTTGTACCTCAAGAGATTTCCAGAACAGGAGAGATTTCATTTTTTTAAAAAAAAAATTATTATGGTTTTACCAAAGAAAAAAAACACATAGATACATACCACAAAGAAAAAGAAACAAACATAGCCAAAAATACAAAAAAGATTCACAGAATACAAAAAAGATACACAAAAAAGTCAACAAAAAATCATCAAAAAACAATAATAAAACACATAAAAGAGAAAAAGTCCATCTTTTAGCTTTATACTTATTTAACTCCGTTTCTTGACTTCCTCACATCTCCCTTTTTTGTGTTCCCCTTTCCCCAATCAGATTCAGCAAATCCTTACCCTCTTTCAAATCTCATTGTCAATTATGTAGTTCAACCTATTATGTCTCCAATCCTTCTTCTCTTTTTAGTTCATTCTTACCTATTCCTTATAACTTAGTCACTTATACCATATTATTTAAGTTTGACATAATATAACTCTAGTCTTTCACCCCTCTTTTTTTTTTAATTCATCTATGCATACTCCTTTAACTTTGTCACTAATGCCGTATTGTTTTAATATCCAACATCATTTTAACATTCATAAATTTTGCAGTGTTTCTGCAAGTAGTCATTAAACTTCTTCCAGTCCTCTTCCACCGACTCTTCTCCCAGGTCTCGGATTCTGCCAGTCATTTCTGCGATCTCCATATAGTCTATTACTTGCATCTGCCATTCTTCCAGAGTGGGTAAATCTTGTGTCTTCCAATATTTTGCGATGAGTATTCTTGCTGCTGTTGTTGCATACATAAAAAAAGTTCTATCTTTCTTTGGCACCAATTGGCCGACCATACCCAAGAGAAAGGCCTCTGGTTTCTTAAGGAAGGTATATTTAAATACCTTTTTCAGTTCATTATAGATCATTTCCCAGAAAGCCTTAATCTTTGGGCACGTCCACCAAAGGTGAAAGAATGTACCCTCAGTTTCTTTACATTTCCAACATTTATTATCAGGCAAGTGATAAATTTTTGCAAGCTTGACTGGGGTCATGTACCACCTGTAAATCATTTTCATAACATTCTCTCTTAGGGCATTACATGCCGTGAATTTCATACCGGTGGTCCACAACCGTTCCCAGTCAGCAAACATAATATTATGACCAATGTCTTGTGCCCATTTAATCATAGCTGATTTAACCGTTTCATCCTGTGTATTCCATTTTAACAGCAAGTTATACATTCTTGATAATATCTTAGTTTTAGGTTCTAACAGTTCTGTTTCCAATTTTGATTTCTCCACCTGGAAGCCCATTTTTTTGTCCAAATTATAGGCCTCTCTTATTTGATGATAATGCAATCAGTCTCGCACTTTATCTTTTAGTTTCTCAAAACTCTGCAATTTCAATTTGTCTCCTTCTTGTTCTAATATCTCCCAATATTTCGGCCATTTGGCCTCCATATTGAGTCTTTTCAAAGCCTTTGCTTCCATAGGTGACAGCCACCTTAGGGTCTTATTTTCCAGTAGATCTTTGTATCTTATCCAGACATTAAACAATGCTTTCCTGACAATATGGTTTTTAAATGCTTTATGTGCTTTAACCTTGTCGTACCACAGATATGCATGCCACCCAAAAACATTGTTAAAACCTTCTAAATCTAAAATGTCAGTGTTCTCAAGAAGCAGCCAGTCTTTCAACCAGCAGAATGCTGCTGATTCGTAATAAAGTTTGAAGTCTGGCAGGGCAAACCCACCTCTTTCCTTTGCGTCAGTTAATATTTTAAATTTTATTCTGGGCTTTTTGCCCTGCCAGACAAATCTAGAAATATCTCTCTGCCACTTCTTGAAACAATCCATCTTATCCACAATCTGCAATGTTTGAAACAAAAATAACATTTTTGGCAACACATTCATCTTTATAACTGCAATTTGACCCAACAAGGAAAGCTTCAATTTTGACCATATTTCTAAATCTTTTTTAACTTCTGACCAGCATTTCTCATAATTATCTTTAAATAGGTTCAAATTTTTTGCTGTCATGTTAATCCCCAGATATTTCACTTTCTTAACCACGGTCAACCCTGTCTCATTCTGAAACCTTTCTTTTTCAGTCAGTGTTAAGTTTTTCTCTAGTACCTTAGTTTTTTATTTGTTCAGTTTAAATCCTGCCACATGACCAAACTCTTGGATCAATTCTAATACCCTATTTGTCCTAGACTCTGGCTCCTGTAATGTCAAAACCAAATCATCTGCAAAAGCTTTCAGTTTATATTGTTTGGCTCCGACCTGGATACCTTCAATCAAGGTTCTAATCATGTTCAGCAAAACCTCCAGGACCGAAATAAAAAGTAATGGGGAGATAGGGCAGCCCTGCCGTGTTCCTTTTTCTATCTTAAATTCTTCTGTCACCACATTGTTAACTATCAATTTAGCCTTCTGTTCTGAATAAATTGCACTTATACTATTTTCAAAACCTTGTCCCACCCCCATTCCCTGAAGATTTTTCTTCATAAAATTCCAAGAAATATTGTCAAAGGCCTTTTCCGCATCAATAAAAATTAAAACTGCTTTTGTATTAATATTTTCTTGTAGTTTCTCCAAAATATTAATTATATTTCTCGTGTTATCAGACAAATGTCTACCTGGAAGAAAGCCAGCTTGGTCTTTATGTAGCTCTTCAACTAGTACCTTTTTTAGTCTGTTAGCCAATATATTGGCAAAAATTTTGGAATCCACATTTAATAATGATATGGGGCGGTAATTCTTAAGTTGTGTCTTTTCAGACTCAGTTTTCGGTATAAGCATGATAAAAGCTTCTTTCCACGACTCAGGCGCCTTCTTCCCCTCCATAATTTCATTTCAAACCTCCTTTAGCGGTTGAATTAAATAGTCTTTCAAAGTTCTGTAATACTTGGAGGTTAACCCATCCGGCCCTGGAGATTTGCCCAATTGCATGTTCTGAATGGCACCTTCAATCTCTTGTTCTGTGATTCTCTGATTCAACATTATCTTATTTTCTTGGGAGATTTTTTGTAATCCATTTGTTCTTAAAAATTGGTCTATATCAGTCTCTTTCTGAGGCCCTTGTGTATACAATTGTTTAAAGTATCTCTGGAAGCACCTTCTAATCTCCACTGGATTCTGAATGTCTTTTCCTTCTATCTCAAGATTTGTAATAGTGTTTAGCTTCTGTCTTTTTTTCAACTGCCAAGCTAGCAGTTTTCCACATTTATTAGCCGATTCCAATGTCTTTTGCCTCATCTGTTTAATTTTCCATTCCACTTCTTGATTTATCAATTTCATATATTGTACTTGATATAACTTAATTTCTCTCAGAATCTCTTGCGATTTTGGTTTCAATCTTAATTTCTTCTCCCCTTCTTTTATTTTATCCAAAAAAAATTTCTTTTTTTTCATTTTGAGTCCTCTTTTTTACTGCATTCTGTTGAATAAGAAACCCTCTCATAACCGCTTTACCTGCGTCCCAGATTACTCTTTTTTCCACCGTGGTTCTCAGATTTACTTCAAAGTAGTCTCTCAGTGTCTTTTGGGCCTTCTTAATAATCTCTTGGTCCCTTAATAAGGTGTCATTCATCTTCCATCTAAAGGAACCGGTTGGTATCAGTTTCATTTCCATCTTTACAGCATTGTGGTCGGAGCAAGTTTTGGGGCAGATTTCCACCTTTTTTATCTTGGGTGCCAGCGATCTAGTTATCCATATTTGGTCAATTCTAGTCCATGTCAATTTGGCCTCAGAAAAGAATGTACCTTCTCTTTCTAGGGGTTTCTTGGTTCTCCAAATATCAATTAAATCCATATTGTCGGTCAATTCAAAAAAGGTTTTTGGTAGCCTGCCCTCTTTTGTTACAGTCTGTTTCTGTTTCTGTGCCTTGTCCATGTTCTGTGCCTTGTCCATTCATATCTCCCATCATAATGATGTTATTGTAATCCATATAATCCAACATTGTCTCATGCAACTTCTTATAAAACTCCGATTTCCCCTCATTTGGTGCATAAATTCCTAAGATCAAAATTTTTTCTCCTTGGGTTTGGATTTCAATTGCCAAGATTCTTCCTTGTTCATCTTTAAAAATAAATTTCGGTGATAGGCTTTCTTTTGCATAGATGACCACTCCTCTCTTTTTGACCTTGTCCGATGCAATAAACTCCTGGCCCATCTTTTATTGATCAAAACTTTCCTGTGTAGCCTAATCACATGTGTTTCCTGTAAACAAATTAAGTCCAATTGTTCCTTTTTTAATAAATGAAAGACTTTCCTCCTCTTCTCTGGGGAATTTAGACCACAAATATTCCAACTTAATAGTTGCAGAGACATGATGTTGTGCTTCTATTTCCCTCCTACTGGTCCCAAAAGTTCTTCCTCCTTTGACGGTGGTATCACTTTCCCTGGTTGATCTGATCCCAAAGGTGCTAATATTGAGCCTAATACTCCAGATCTTAAGGCTCTCAATTCTTCCTCTACCTCTTTTTGAAGGTCTTTTCCGTGGTCACTCAAAAATTTTTCCTTGTCTTCAACTGATCTTATTTTAACTTTTTCCCCTTTGTAAGAAAAAGATACCCCCTGGGGGAATTCCCATCTAAAAACAATTTTGTTGCTTCTCAGTAGTGCCACTAAATCTCGTAATTAGCTCTAAGTTCAAGCAAATGTTTTGGGATATCCTTATAGATTTCCACTCTTGAGTCTTGGATCTCTAGAGTCTTCTGGAAGTGCGCGCTCAGTATCTTGTCTCTCTCTTCCTTCGTTCTGATTTTCCTCCCTCCCTTTCCATGTCTGAATGCACTTACTATCTTGAAGTCTTTATCCTCTTCCAGAGACCAAAATTCTTTAAATTCCTGTGTAAGATACTCACTTAAATTCTCTTTTTCAAGTTCTGGTACTGACCTGATCCTCAAATTGTTCTCTTTATTTTTCAATTCTATCATAGACAGAAACGCCTGATGTTCCCCAATTTGCTTACGCATCGGCTTTATTTCTTCTTGCACAGCCTCTACCTTCTCTTTAGCCTCCTCAGCTGTTTTCCGATTCGACGCAGTTTCTTCCAATAGTTTCCCAATGGACTGTGCGTTTGAATTCACTTGCTGGGTCAGGTTATTAATACTAGCCGTATTTTGATCAATTTTAGTTGATTGTTCAGTCACTTGCTTACTTAGGCCGTCCAATTTTTCATAAATTTTATTTAACACCGAGGTGAAGTCCTCTCCTGATGCCATCGCTTTAGGCCTCGTTTGATCTAAATCTTCCTCCTGTGCCACAGGAAGACTGGGAACAGATGATCTGCGTAGCTGAGAAATTATGCTAGGCTGCTGTGTTTTGGTTTTAGATGACCTTGTTGTCCTGCCAGTCATCCCACTTCTGTCTATGAGTCAAGGTCAGTCCCACGGTCTGTTCTTCCTGTGGAAAATCCCCAAAAGCAAAGATGGAAAATTCCCCCAGTAGATGCACAGTCTCAATGTTCCTCTAGGACAGTGTTTCCCAACCTTGTGCCTCCAGCTGTTTTTGAACTACAATTCCCATCATCCCTTGCCACTGGTCTTGCTAGTCAGGGATGATGGGAGTTGTAGTTCAAAAACAGCTGGAGGCACAAGGTTGGGAAACACTGCTCTAGGACACTGTATCTATCTTCAGAGTTACAGTTTACAAGTCTTTTCCAACTTTCCAAAGTGTCCCTTTCGAGCTAGTAACAATTGCAAATCTTTAGAAGACCTTCGAAAACCTTGAAATTTTTTGCAGAAGCAATCAAACCAAAGTTACTATGTCTATAAATAATGCGAGTTTCAATGTAGCAGTTCAATGCGAGTTCCAATGTAACAGTCCAAAACAGCCTGTCAGCTCTAAAGAACCTGGCAGCCCGTTACCGGGAGTTCAATAATTTTTATAAATCCACAAATGAAAGAGTAGCAATCAGATTTGTCCTCTTCCCCCTCACTTTACTTGGGGGAAGGTTCTTCTCTTAGATGCTCGGATTTAAGCTTTTTACAGTTCCGCTTTCCACCACATTAGAATTGATGGTCTTTGCTTTGAAGTGTTAAACAAAGCCGGGAGACGGACTTCCTGGTTGCGCCTTCCCGGTTCAGTGCCAAATTAAGCTTTATTTTCTTTAGATCCCAAATTCATCAAACTTCACCTACTCATGGGTAGTTGTTTATCAGCCGAATGGTCCCAGAAAAAAGGTCAGCGCTCTCCAGCAACAGCTTTGCGGCTTCACCCCACGGAAAGAGCGATCGACTCACAGCACCGCGCCAACCCTGTTACGCTCCGGAACCCCTTGCAAGGTCCCTTCACAGTTTCGGGGGGCACTGATGGTGCCCGCTGAGTCCCACGGTCGCAGGCTCCTTCTGTCTGCGATTTCTTCACAAGGGTCTCCGCTTTGCCGTAGCGGACGACCCGTTTCCGTAGAGCTTCCCCTTCCAGATCAGAAGAAGACCGCCATTGCCGTTGGCGCCGCCTCCGGAAGTCAGAACAGGAGAGATTTCAGTGGCAGCCAGGCATCTCCAGTAACATTTAGTTCCAGCCTTATGTCTGGAGCTTAAAAAGCAAACCTTGGGTGAGACAGGGATGTAGTGTGGGGGGTGGGAAAGCGGGAGCCCCAGGTGCACAATGTTTAGGGGGTGGGAGCCAGGCACCCCCATGCAGGGATTCCCATCCCACCCTGCTTGCCGCTGGGGGTCTCCCAGCCCCAGAGTCCAGCCTGGCCTCGCTGCTGCATTCCCAGCTCCCTCACTGAATGGCCACCTGACTAGCATTGGGGGAGGGATTTGCCCGCCAGCTGGGCTCCCCCGTGTCCGGGTGACCTTGGCTTTGGTGGCCAGGGTTGAGCTGGCATGCAGGTTTTGTGAACCCTCTGTGCCTCGTGCGCATGTGCCCAGCAGCATTGGTGGCGAGGGCTGGCCTGGTGCGGTGGGTTCTGTTGGCCCTGCGCACCTTGGCAGGACTGATATTTTTATTGTTGGCATCTGTCTGTCTCGAGAGACAATGGAAGGGTAAAGTCAAACCGTTGGAATTACAGCACCTGCTGTGGCTGTAGAGACATGGGGGAGACATGCTTAGTTGCAGCGGGGGCAGATGAAGGCGTCTGATTTAGCTGGTGCAGATGCACCATGGTGTGTCTTTTCTTTGTGTTCCTTCTAGCAGTCATCTCTCTTCTGGTTATTGCTGTGGATGCATGACCTGACTGTCTCCAGGCACTGCAGTTCTCTGTGGCCAAAATATGACAGGGTAATAGTTTTGCAAATTCTAAATCTACCTGCTCATTTTAACTTTAGCCCATCCCACTATTACTGTTACTTTAACCCAGTTACACCAATTATGTCTATGGCTGTGTTTCATAAAAATGGAAAATCTTTAGCATGTTGATGAGTTTGGAGAGTTGTCAGGCAAGTCTGCTTGCTCTATGAGTAATGTCAATTTGAGTGGAATTGTTGTTGTTTAGTCGTTTAGTCATGCCCGACTCTTCGTGACTCCATGGACCAGAGCACGCCAGGCACTCCTATCTTCCACTGCCTCCCACAGTTTGGTCAGACTCATGTTTGTAGCTTCGAGAACGCTGTCTAACCATCTTGTCCTCTGTCGTCCCCTTCTTCTTGTGCCCTCAATCTTTCCCAACATCAGGGTCTTTTCAAGGGAGTCTTCTCTTCTCATGAGGTGGCCAAAGTATTGGAGCCTCAGCTTCACGATCTGTCCTTCCAGTGAGCACTCAGGGCTGATTTCCTTAAGAATGGATACGTTTGATCTTCTTGCAGTCCATGGGACTCTCAAGAGTCTCCTCCAGCACCACAGTTCAAAAGCATCAATTCTTCGGCGATCAGCCTTCTTTATGGTCCAGCTCTCACTTCCATACATCACTACTGGGAAAACCATGGCTTTTACTATACGGACCTTTATTGGCAAGGTGATGTCTCTGCTTTTTAAGATGTTGTCTAGGTTTGCCATCGCCTTTCTCCCAAGGAGCAGGCGTCTTTTAATTTCGTGACTGCTGTCACCATCTGCAGTGATCATGGAGCCCAAGAAAGTAAAATCTCTCACTGCCTCAATTTCTTCCCCTTCTATTTGCCAGGAGGTGATGGGTCCAGTGGCCATGATCTTTGTTTTTTTGATGTTGAGCTTCAGACCATATTTTGCACTCTCCTCTTTCACCCTCAATAAAAGGTTCTTTAATTCCTCCTCACTTTCTGCCATCAAGGTTGTGTCATCTGCATATCTGAGGTTGTTGATATTTCTTCCAGCAAGAATTGGGAATCATCCAGCCCAGCCTTTCGCATGATGAATTCTGCATATAAGTTAAATATATGAGTGGAATTAGCAATGGCCAAACTAAGGAAGCGTTCAGCCAGGAATGGCTACCATGTGCAGCATGATAGATGGATAGTCTTATTTGTGGTATTTCTGCACACTTGCATTTTGTAGCACTGAAATTAATGAGCCTAAGTTAGTGACTAACTTAAATCCATTTATTTCATTGGGCCTAGTCTGAATATAACTTAGTTAGATTCAAACCCACCTTTCCAAATTCTGAAGCAGAAGGTCATGAGAGCTAGTGTGGTGTAGAGATTAAACTAGGACTTAGGGCACCATTCAGCCATGAAGCTCCCTGGGTGACCTTGGAATCAGTCACTGCTTCTCAGCCTAACCTACCTCACGGGCGTGTTGTGGGGATTAAATGAGGAGGGGACGAATCATGTGTGCTACCTTGAGCTCCTTGGAGAAGAAGGTGCCCTGTGAAACAAACAAACAAACAAACAAACAAACATCTGGAACAGCAGGCATGTGCATGCCACTCAACCATAGACACAATGACCATAGGCAGTATACTCCACACAAAGGCCTGATTACCTACATAGATGCTTATGGTATCCCTCCTTCTATTAGGAAATAAAACTAAATTGGTTCTCCAGTAGACACACGAGTGGGACACAGTATGTTTGGGTCAAGGGGAGGAGGCCATGTGCACCTATTCCTCCAACACAAAAAAAAGCTTGCTGGGCCAGAGAAGCATCTAGACTCACCTTGAGAGACGGGATGAAAAAGAAGGAAATGAATACATGAAATGAAGATTATATTCAAAATGTCAAAAATCTGAAGGCAAGTGCCCAGATCAGAGTGATGGTGACCACTCTGAAAAGCTTTTTTAATATGTATGATTTTTTTCTAGTATTTGCAGTATAGTTTCATATGTATCATAAAGGCATAATAATCCAGGAAAATGACCTTTTGCTCAGTTTCCCGAATAGCCAATCCACCAAAACTTTCCAGACCTGAAAACATAGAACACTTTGCACAGCCCTGTACACAGGGGTCAAGTATAGGCCAGACTAGAATTCATTCTGATAATAGTGCATATTTCCTCTTAAGCAGCCTCTTCCATAGGAAGTTCTTTTCCAAACTGGCCACCAGACAATTGTTCAATCATCTAGATGATGTGCTGGGGAAAGAAGAATGAAGATTTGAAGTCTGGGGAATGTGGGGAAGATGTTTGGTATTAATGTGAGTCATGAAGTCCAAAGGCAAATTCCAACCAAGGAGTTACAGATTAGCTGCACAGATGTCATCCTTGCACAAGGTTTCCACCACAGATAACCTCTAGTCATAAGACTCATAGCCATAACAATTCTAAGTGGATGGGTTTATGGGAGACAGGAGAGACAGGAACTGGTCCTCTTGGCCAAATCTGGCCTCATGGGAGTTTACTTATCTTCCTTTAGTCGCCTCACAGAATAAAAGTGTGTGTAGAGAAAGTGATAGCTGTGGTAATAGGAATGACTGTTTTGGCTCCTTTGAGGTTGTCAGGCTGTCCTCTAGTAAAATTGGTTGCTAAACAAGGTGTCTATATTTGTAGCTTCAATTCATGCTACAAAAATATAATCATCACAGTTCACTCTGTTGACACTATTCATCCATCTTAGCTCAGATTATGAAGATCACAGTGAGACACATTGGTCACTTCCTGAATAAACAGCTGAGAGGAGATAGGTTACCAACTGCAGGCAAAAGATGAATCAAAGTGTAGGGGATCCTGCCAGATACATAGTTGAGTAAGGATCCCTGGGGACCACCAACCTCAACCTTACCCCCTACTTTGCTGTGCCAGGAGAATAAAGGAGATGGAGGGGGCTTTTGAGGAGTGGCACCAAACAAGACAGGGTCCTTGGGAGTGCGTGAAAAAGAAAAAGTGTTGGACTAGATTACTCTTGGGATCCCTTCCAACTCTACAATTCTACAAAAAAAAAAAAAGGGAAAAAGAAAAAAAAGCAATTTTGGTCAGGAACTGAAAACACATGTCAATAAGACCAGGCAAGGAAGACAAGGTAATCAGAAAGCACCAGTGAAGTGGACCAGCAGCTAATGCTGTGATATAATCTTCATTATGCAGCAGCTCAGACACATGGGACAGATCTTTCTGGTGGTGAGTGAAGGCCCCAACCAGACTCTCCTTTGTATGGTTGCATTTCGTAGGTGGCTGAGCCTTATAACTTAGACCAGGGGTAGGCAACCTAAGGCCCGTGGGCCAGATGCGGCCCAATCACCTTCTCAATCCAGCCCATGGACGGTCTGGGAATCAGCGTGTTTTTACATGAGAAGAATGTGTCCTTTTCTTTAAAATGAATTTCTGGGTTATCTGTGGGGCACAGGAATTCGTTCATTCCCCCACCCCACCCCCAAAAATATAGTCCGGCCCACCACATGGTCTGAAGGACGGTGGACCAGCCCACGGCTGAAAAAGGTTGCTCATCCCTGACTTAGACATACCCCACCATCTTTGAGTAGTTTCCTGTTGGCTCTTGTGATGCTGCTTAAACTAAATATTCTATACTGAAAACTACATAATTTAACACAATTTTAATATTATATTATCTTTGATCTGAAATAGTTTTGCACCCCTGTCCATGTTGTGCCCAAGGCAGGTTGTCTTATTGCCCTCTCCTAGTTAGACTACGGAATATTTTCAGCTTTTTGTCATCGTCTCTTTGCCTTTCCATATGTGTTTGTTTTTATTCTATATGCTATATGAAAATAAATGAGATTCTATATGCTATATGAAAATAAATGAGTTTTGTTCATTAATGACACTGAAAGGCAGATTAAAAATATATAATCTGTTCAACTTTCAGTCTTGTATTTTTCTGAATGAAGAGGTTGGAAGGAGATACAGAGGAAGGAGAGAGAGGTACATAAAATGAAATTAGATGAAAGGGTGGATTTCAGTTTCATTAAGATACCTTGAAGAAGAGCAATGTGAGTTGACAGTTTCAAGAACATTTTGTGTTGTCAGAGTGCAGCTCGATAAACGCTTGCCAATGTCTGAATCTTTTTCTTCTCCATTGTCTAAAAGGTCTTGAATGTTTTTAATACTTTCTTCATTAATTTGAATAAACTGACAGAATCCACAAATCAAACTTTAACATTAGGCACAAAATGTCCAGTTTGTTCTCTTACATTCATGTGAAAATGGTTTTACCTATTCATTTTATTTCTAGATAAGGATTTCATCCAACTTTCTTGGATTCAAACAGTTCTAGTTCAGTCTTATACAGTACATCCCTGGCATTTAGCTACTGTTACTATGAAGGGTAATACAATCAGCATGCAGTACATGATTGAAGGTCATTGGGTGTCTGAAATGGAATCTGGCAACCTAAGTTCATCCCCTCTAAATGCAGGCATAGTATCTTCTAAAAACAACAACCATAAGGCCACAAGAAAACTCATATAGAAGAGGAGAGTACTCATTCAGTGCTATGTGTGGTTTTATACAAGACACAAACAAATCACACTCTGATAGGCAAAAGAAGAGCACACTTGGAAATCCATTAATGGATTGGTTCTAAGACTGGTTGAAATGATAATGTGGCCAACAAGTTTCTAGGTCACCTTCAAAACTCATGAATGTATTCAAATAAAGGAATAAGACTTCCTGTAGGTAAAATGGGTGCAGTAAATACTAAATCCAGTTGATGTTTCAGTGGAGAAGAGGGAAGGCAGCAGCAGAAGTATTATAGGGAAAAGATGACATGAAAAGTGACATACCCATTCTGTAGCTAAATATATGACACTACATATACTTGGTCAACCCATTGGCCTACACAACCAAATGTTTTCTATAGCTTTTACTAGGCAATATTCTTGTCAGGGCCCCATCCTTTCAGCGAATTCAGAAGAATCTAGATGCCATCAACTGATGTCTACAATAGCATGGCTTTCTGATCAGGTTGCCAAAAAGCTCCCTTCATCCATCTTGATCTCTGACTTGCAAGTGGAATTTAATACCACAGACTTCTGGAATATCTCTCTTTCCAGGCAGATATCCTATATGGGCAAAAGAAAATGGACATTCCACCCCAATACTGCCTGTTCCATCTGATTTGAGTTTAAATTAAAATTTCAGTGGCAGTACCATTTTTAAGATGCATTGCTCCCAGTTTTGTGTGTATGTGAGTGTAGAACAGGGAGCCTGCTTTGGGCAGAAACAACTACTGGTTCTGGCACTGCACCTGGCAACAAGAAAAATATGTTGCCACTAAACAAGAGGGTATAGTTTAGCAATAATCGACCTGCTCTCTATCAATTGGACTGCCTGGTTGTAAAAACCATTTATGGTAGTGACCATCAGCACATTTGTGTGCCCAGGCACAGCCCCCCCCCCCCCCAGGAGCTCATACCTCACAACCAGACAATGTATTTGGGATTAAAATTGGCCACAACTTTATTAAAAATTTAAGATGTAGGAAATCTTGGCTTAGGCATTGGGTGTGTGAGGGGTCAGCTGGGGGTCTGAGGCATGACAGGGTCAGTCAGGAATATGGGGACACTGCAAAACGTGTGTTTACACAGCTGCCCCCCCATCCACGTTGGTGAGGGGGGTTCCATGACCCTATGCGCTTGTGGTCTGAGACTCAATATCCCCTTTGTGTGGACTCTGATATCGCTGTCACAGGAGGGGTGCATCACCACGCCACCCCTTCTTCACTTGATGTACTAAAGGATTCTGCCCAAGGCCTAAAACTGCCACCCAGGACTGTGAAATCGTAATCTCATCGCCAATACTACCTATAGCTGTAACCACAAATCAGATGGCCACCAACCATTCCTCGAGGCCTTCTTTTACATCCCTCAACCAATGTTTATTCCCTAGAGGGGTAAGGTGCCTGAAAATTTCCAGCTTTTTGGATTTAATATCCGGGTGTTTGATCACACAGCCACCAGGACACAGGGTAGCGTTGTGTATTGCCCTGTTGATTTTTGTTGTTGTTTAGTCGTTTAGTCGTGTCCGACTCTTCGTGACCCCATGGACCAGAGCACGCCAGGCACTTCTGTCTTCCACTGCCTCCCGCAGTTTGGTCAGACTCATGTTTGTAGCTTCGAAGACACTATCCAACCATCTCATCCTCTGTCGCCCCCTTCTCCTTGTGCCCTCCATCTTTCCCAACATCAGGGTCTTTTCCAGGGAGTCTTCTCTTCTCATGAGGTGGCCAAAGTATTGGAGCCTCAGCTTCACGATCTGTCCTTCCAGTGAGCACTCAGGGCTGATTTCCTTAAGAATGGATCGGTTTGTTCTTCTTGCAGTCCATGGGACTCTCAAGAGTCTCCTCCAGCACCAGAATTCGAAAGCATCAATTCTTCGGCAATCAGCCTTCTTTATGGTCCAGCTCTCACTTCCATACATCACTACTGGGAAACTGTTGATTTTTACAATAGCATAATTGAGGCGTGAAGGGTTTGAGACATCCTTCAAATGCAGACGCGGGAGGAGCTCCGATCCTAGGATGGTGGTATTAGGACACATTGCCTGAATACGTTCAAGGTCTGCGATTGCTGTCTTGATTAAGTTGGTGCTCTTTTGGGTGACCAGATCATTTTTGCCCAGGTGAAGCAGCAAGGCATCCGGGGGGCCATAAGAGGCGATGGTTCGGTGCAGCCTTGGCATGAGGGCATTCCAACGCATCCCGTGTAGGCCCATCCAGTATAAGCGGACTCCAGAGTGGGTGCTCAGGTGTTTTCCACAATGATGCCCTGCAGGGTAAACAGCTGCCCAGTGAACAATACTGTGGCCGATGATCCAAATGCTCTTGCTGGTAATATAGTAGAACCTCCACTTACAACCGCCTCCACTCGCAGACCTTCCAAGTTGTGACCACAGCAAACCCGAAAGTAACTGGCGGGTTTGCCGCTGCTTGCACATGCGCAGAAGCGGGCAATCACTGCCCGCAGCTGTGCATAACGGCGCCTCTCCCAGAGACCTGTTTTGCCATAAGGACGGGCCTCCGGAATGGATTGTGGTCATGAATAGAGGTTCCACTGTACCTGCAACTTAAGAGTTACAAGGAATCTGTAAGTGATAGCCGGCCAGAGCGGATATAACCTTTGTAAGCCTTAGATCGCCACCGGCTCATTGCCATGATGCGATCAGGTTTCAAGCCCCAGGCTGCTGCAGTTGTCGCAGCACTGATATGGAAAGAGTGGCCCAATAATTGTCCTGGGTTGCCACCACATGCTACAATGAATTTTCACAGTACTGTGCTGAACTGGCATCATGACAGAGGACAGGCATTTGCGTGAATGAGGAGGGGCCGGCCAAGTCAGGCCTAACCCTCAGGAACCTATAGGTGTCACGGACAGGGCAGGGGCCACTATGTGGCAAGTTTCAGAAAACACTCCACCCATGAATGTGAGTGCTGTGGTGGTTCACACCCCCATTCTAAATGTTTTCATGCCAGGACCTTTCCCAGCAGCTTTTGGAACTCAGAACTACCTTGGGAAAGGAGTTTAGAGCAGTTGTGACTACTTCAGGCTGCCAGTTGTTGAAGGGACCCACCCGGAAATGACACACTTTTCTTTCTAGCCCCCTCCCTGGTCTCTCTTGCAGCCATGTTCCTCTCCTGTGCTCATATCCCAACAGGGAGACAGGGGGGAGGGATTTTGCATCATATCCTGGCAGAAGGTACTCCAACCTCGAATGATCTACCCAACCAGAAGTCAATGAGGGAAATCCCACACATTGCTCAGAATTTTTTTTTTTGAAAAGGAGCAGGATCTTGGCAGGGTCACAGGTCTTTTTCGTAGCCCTTGGGATTGTAACCAAAAAGGTCCCAGGTGAATTCCGCATGATTCACAACTTATCTTATCCCAAAGGTGGTTCAGTTAATGACACCATCCTCCAACAGAAGTGCTCTGTTAAGTATGCATCATTAGATCATGATATCAAATTAATTAAGGAATGTGGCCCTGGCTCCCTCTTGGCAAAGTGTGACATTTAATCTGCATTCCGCCTACTCCCAGTTCACCCAGATGACTTCTGGTTGCTGGGTTTCAAGTTTCAAGATCAGTGGTATTTCGACAAAGCCATGCCTATGGGTTGCTCCATAGCATGTGCCACCTTTGAGACTTTTAGCACATTTGTTGAGTGGGCAATGAAAGTAAAATCTGGCTGCCCAATGTTACTCATTACTTGGATAACTATTTGATAATGGGCCCACCAGACTCTGATGCTTGCTCTCAGGACGAGCGGACCAGAGTGAAACCTGCGCCAGCATGGTCCGCTCCTCCTAGCTCCACCCCCAGCCTGCCGCCGATTGGCCAATTCAAATGGGTGGTTTTTGGCAGGAACCCGAATGCCTCTGCGGTGACCCTGGGGGGTGGAGCAACAGCTACAGGAGCTGCATGGCTCTGAGAAGATAGTGGCACCAGGCCACAAATGTCGCCCACCACCGGGACACAGTGAGAAGACATTACTGTCAACTAAATCAATGCATTAATTATATGTTGCATGAGAAAATGCTTTATTTGTTCACGCTGAAGCTTTATTTTCATCAGATGACCCTATGTTCTGCTGTTGTTGACAGACAGACCATGATTTCTCTTTGTTTACTCTGCATACCCATAACTTTATAAATTGCCAAATGAGGTTACATAGCTTCCTTCCACCACAGCGAAATAAGCCCCAGGATTCAATCTAGTAGCTATTCTTTGCCCTTAAAACACAACTAAATATTTTAATACCTTTCGGAGTAATGTAACAGCCTCTTCAAGTGCAGAGGTAGCACATACAATCGGGTGGAATTTCTCAAATAAATCCCAGTAAATTTTTGTTTTATTACATTTCAGAAAGGTTTCTTTTTAAATGCTTTGCATACCTGCCTAGAGCATTTTCAGTTAGCTGGCTGAATTTAGATAGAGAAACCCAAGACTGAACTGGATCTTGAAATCCACTGTTAGATTTGTCATTATGCCAAATACATTACAAAGGAAGGCTACAAAGCAGTTTGGAAACTATGCTGACCCTTTCATGATAAAGAACTTTTCTGAATTTCTGGGAACTCACAATATATGGCACTTCTCCACTGACCAGAAAAGAGGGGGGAACCACTTATTCCAAGCTGTAGAAAATGATTCAACATATTGGGAGCGTTGTCAGTGCAGTACTGCAAGGTAGAAGATTCTGTAAGACTGCGGCAAGAAAATGGAATAAGCCAGAGGTGATGGGTTGTGTATTTGGGGGTACAGGAGGAAATAGACTGGATTTATTGGGCAAAGAGTTGTGGTACTCATAATTTGATTCAGAGATTTGGGAGCATAACGTGGAAAACTTGAAGATGAAAATCCAACTCTAGTGTGATATTTTCCTCTCCTTGTCTTTAACTTACAAACTGCTTTGCAAATGTTTAATAGAAAACATTAAAATTAGGCAAGGATATTCCTAAATCCGCTTCAGTTTGACCAAACTGCGGGAGGCAGTGGAAGACAGGAGTGCCTGGCATGCTCTGGTCCAGGGGGTCACGAAGAGTCAGACACGACTAAATGACTAAACAACAACATTCCTAAGTAGGGGAGGAAGTAACACAAAAACTGTCTCAGCAACTACTGGTCACTTTACACCATGGTTACAGTCAGGACCTGAATTCCAGAGAAAGATAAGCAGTACATTTTGTTTTCTGTGATTCATTACTTGCAGGAGAAACTTGTAGTGGAGGACAGGGTTTATGTAGGGAATTTGTCCCCTTCAGATTCCTAAACATAGTGTGAGAGTGGTACCGTTGCCTCACGGTGTATAGATTCATCCCAGTATTGCTTCTTGTAAACAGGAGTCAAAAATCAGCAAAACCGCTTTCAGCAGAGATAAAGTGCTACAGAAATGTGTGTGTACACACAAAGGGCGGTGATGCTGCTGTTGTATTGTTTTCATCTCACTGCAAAATTACATTTGTTTGCAGTGTTCGTTAGGTTGCATTGGGACCATTACAGCACCACATGTTACAGTTTCAGAATACCTGCCTACCCAAAGCAGTATGTACGAATGTATGCATATATTAACTTCTGAACTAACTGTATTTATCAGACAAAAAATAGCTGTTACTCTCTGGGTGTCATACAAGGAAATATTAAAACAGATCATGTAGCTGATCCTGCCATATCTCTATCGGCCCCACACCTGATATCACATATGTCATGGTCTGGGGGAAAGAGCCTCACAGGCCAAATTTGCCCATGAGCTGATGGATCCCCACTCCTGGCCTAGAATGACGGTGTGAGCAGGAGGGTTCTGGGAAAGGAGATGTGGCCGCGGCACGTCTCCCCACCCCCCGGTCCTCGCTGCTCCATTGTCCTTAGCTAAGCCATGGTTTGGCTTAGTGTTTCACCCAAACCTGGGCTCATGGTTTGTCTGCTTCAGTCAAATCATGAGTTGTACATCCAAGAAAAAAGAAACTTGGTTGCAGCTCATAGTTTGTCTGGAGGAGATGGACCTTGAGTTTGGGTTTGGATGACGATCTAAGCCAAACTATAGCTTAGCTCATGGCAGCACAGGAGCAGCAGGAGAAAAGCAGACATAATCTCATCTCTGAGAGTTTACACATTTGCACTGAACCAATTTTTAACTTTGAGTAAATAATTTAACCATAAGAGAGAGAGAGTGCGTGTATACATGATGTAACATTTTCAGTCATTTATGTCCTCTCCAATTCATGGCTGCTAATCAGACCAGTGCTCAATAGAAGCTTAGACTCCTACAAAATTTCAAAAACCTAATACTTCCAAATAATGTGAGTAAAGGTTTAACACCATATGATTTGTTTTTATGATTGGTAATTGTGCAGCTCCCTCATTTTGCACCTTGAGGGCTACAAAGTTAAATCAATATGGTAAATCACAATGTTAAGGACATTTCACTAAGCCAGAGATTTTCAACCTTTTTGAGTCCTTGACCAACTACATTCTTTCTGCAGTACCCCTGTGGGACTCAGGAGCCCAGTTGGGTCATCCCTTGCCTGTAGAACTGGCAGCCTCTCACCCTTTTTCGAACCCCCTCCCTTGTGGTATGTTCCCTCAGTCTCTTCTCCTCTCCCCTCTCCTTGGGAGTCCTCTGGGCAGCTGCTGCTGGTCCTGGTCTCTGAGCTGCCCCCCCCCCCCGAGATGCCTTTCAGAGGCACCAATCGCCCGCGGAGCTTATAGCCAGGGCTGCTGCAATAAACACATGTGCAAGCCTTTGGGAGGCAGAGAAGCGAGAGGGCATCACAGGAGGGAAGAGGGACAGAGGACAATGCCGCCCGTGTTGCCCCTGACCATCATTCAAGGCATTCCAGGGTGCCACGGCACACTGGTTGAAAACCACTGCCCTAAGCAGTGGCAAGTATCAGAAGTGTGTGCTGGAGAAGAAAGGAAAATCTTAAAAAATAAAAAGCAAATTTTCCCTGGATGAGTCACTTTATGTGGCTGAGATCCAAAAAGCTTCTGCAAGCCCAGTGAATTTTTTTTTACTTTTTTTATTTCAACAGCTGATCTCCAGGCCACACTGCAGGTAGTTTCCAAAACTCCTCTTAGTTCCATACTTGGGCATATGAGAAGAAGGGCACTGCTGTTTAAAGAAAGAGGGAAGAAATAGGAAAACCCCATGGACCCACAGGTACTGGGACCCTGGCCTCCATTTTTATGTGCACATTGAAGGTGTGCTAAAGGCTGGCCAGAAAATGCAAGCGCTTGCCATTCAGGAACACTCATTGGGGAGCCCCAATTAGCTGCCTGCAGTTCCTCATCAAGTGTGTGCTTGGTGGCACACCTGGGTTTTCTGCTTTATAATGTGTGAAAGAGCCCTAAGCATTGAACTTCTTGGTTTATACCACGAAAGAAAGTTTGGAAAGTGAAGGGTGCAGAATTTACAACCCAAGAGGAGTGCAGGGTACTGAGTGCCAGGAAGCATCAGTGTTGAAACAACTGTGTCAAAGTGAATGTAAAATAAAAGTGAACCAGTAAAATTAAAGTGGGTGGGAGGCAGTCGGGAAGGATGCTGAAGTCCAAGGACACAATGAAAGAATGTGCTGAACAAAAAATGAGAGGGAGGATGAGGCACCAAAGAATCTGTTGTGCAACAGATTTGAGGGAGCAGTAAACTGTGTACATCAAAGCTGTAGAAGATGGAGAAAAGTGTTGAGGGGAAATGGGGAAAGGAGTGTCTTTTTAGTTTTGAATATCTCACTGCAAATGTAAAAAAATAAGGGAGAAAGGTTAGCTAGGAGGAGAAGTACTCCCCCCCTCCCCGGTAGTTACTTAATTTTTTTAAATTTTATTTTATTTTTCAACACAAGAGCACAGAAAATCATCAGAGATGCTGTTACAATAATGTTAAGTACAATTCTACACATGCAAATTAAACTGACACATAATTTAGAAGACCCATCTTTCTTTCTTAGGTGCAGGTAAGGAGGCATGCAAGACATGGTTTGAAACGTCAACTAGAAAGTCCCAGCAGATTGCATAAAATTGTTCTACTGGTTCTATGCCTTTCATCACACCAACTTATTGGTAGTTTGAAGCTCAATATCACATTGCCTTGAAACTGCTGCAGAGATGCTTTGCATACAGGACAGTTTTAAGGGGCGATGGTAGTTGAGTAGTGTGGGGGTTTTTTACACTGTTTGTTTGATCATTTGCTCAATGATCTGAGCAGTTTTGTCTCACAGTTCTGTCTTGCACTGTCATGTACTATTCTCATGTCTGAACTAAATGTTCCATTTTAGCAATCTACCCTCCAAAATTCATTCACATCTCTCCCCCTATCCTTACATTCCATAAATTTGACACCTTGCACATTACACACTGACATTCAGAAACTCTCGGTACTGAATAGGATGTTCAGTGCATCCTCTCTTGTCTTCTCCAGCAGCAAAAACCTTAAAAGAGTTTCAGTGATTTAGTGAGGTGTGGTGACCTTCCCTTTTGCAACCATGTTGGCTATTTTTGCTCAACCTCTGCTTTTCCTAATGTTTTCTCATTTGAGTCTCAAAATTATTTCAAAGGGGTTTATTCCCAACCCATGTTAGGCAGATCAGGATGGAGTTTCCCAGTATTCCTTAGACACTCTTTAACTCAATGGCAGGATGTCTTAGCCATCACTTTTCTTTAGAGAATTCTCCTAATCTCAATGCATTTGTGAGAAGATGCACCAAATTCTCTTACATTTCCACTGCATTAGTCATTGCATGAGGATTTTTGTTTGTTTGTTTTACTAGAGTTGGTTTTCAATATGCAGTGCTTGTTAAGGTTTTGAGACAGAACATTATACTTGACAGGAAGCCCTTATTAGCAGTCCTTAAATGATCAGGATGGGACAGAACCAGACTAAAAATCTAAATATCACCTTTTGTTTTATAGCATTAAGGCAGCTATATTTAGGATGATGTGCAGGATGACCAAGACAGCTTAAGCATTTCTATGAATAGTCATTTTTTATTTGTTTCAGTCATACTCTGGCAAATAACTTGCCACTCTATCCTGTCAAGGCACCAGCTTTACAGCACTTTGGTGGGAGAAGACCAAAGAAGCTCCAGGTGCAAGTAATTCCCTTCTTTTCGTACTAGATGAGTCCTCCACCCAGGCAACAGTGAAGTTTCTTTGCTCTCCTTTTACCCTGGGGGAATATGTTTTTTTGTTCTTATTTGTAATCCTACTGAGATTATTTTGGGAATGGTAGTTTAACTTCACAAAGCTACAGTTCCCAGTATCCTTAACAAACTATGGTTCTTTAGAGGTGTGTGCGTGCGAGGTGTGTGTGTGTGCCTTAAATGTACAGTGGTACCTCGGGTTACAGACGCTTCAGGTTACAGACTCTGCTAACCCAGAAATAGTACCTCGGCTTAAGAACTTTGCTTCAGGATGAGAAAAGAAATTGTGCGGCGGCAGCGGGAGGCCCCATTAGCTAAAGTGGTCTTCAAGTTAAGAACAGTTTCAGGTTAAGAACAGACCTCCAGAACAAATTAAGTTCTTAACCCGAGGAACCACTGTACTTTAAATGCATTGTCTTCCTACCTGCAACTGCTTCATGTTCCCGTTGTTGATCTGCTAAGGATTAATCAAGTCTGGTTACCTGCTGCCATGCATTACTTGGTAGTTCAGTTCCTACATGGAATAGCTAATCCTGTTTAAGCTTGTTTTTCTCCTCCTCAGAAGAAGAAAATCCTTTTGCTAGCCTTCTTCTATGAGTTGCAACCTTGAGGGCCTGGCCTTTCACCCCATTCATACCATCTCTTTTCTTTCAGTCAGATTCAACCACCCATGAATCCTTCTATAGCTATTTTATTATGCATTTAGTAAGTTGCTTGCTCTTCAGTTAGTGTTCAAGGTAATGCATGATTTACATCTAAGTGTGGCTTCGATGTGAGTTTAGTTGGCTGAGTAGATATGCAGCCTAACATGGACTGAAGCCAGAACATCAAATCTTTGAGAGCTGTTTGGCAGAAACAGCTTCTAGGTGGGTGGCTGCCTGTACCATGGACTGTGGATCAGGTCCCTAACATTATTTCCAGTTCTTTTCTGGGTTCTCGGGTCAAATTGAGCAGAGTGCTCATAGTGCTTCTTCAGTTAGACTAGCAAAATATCTATCCTCGTGATGGGTGAGGCAGATGGAGAGGGAAGATCTGTATATTGCAAGGTCTCCTGCGCAGGACAGAATGCATTTCTTGTGGGGCGAATAGGGAGGCAGGAGAGGATATATTAATTAATGATATCTTTCCTAACTTGCGCTAGCAAGTTCCATATTCTAGCAGAGTTCCAAACATCCCCCTTTTTAAATTACGCAGCGATCAGCTTGCTGCTGACTCATCTGAGTCTTACTATTAAAGATTCCTTCCTGGTAAAATCCCTTCTAATCCCTCTTAAAAAGAATAAACAAAAGAATCTGATTAATGTGAATATAAAAGTAGTTCACTCACAGATTTATTCAGGTTCACAGACATATCCCTGAAGGCAGGCTTGGGTTACATAACAACTAGAACTATTCCATAAAGAAGTTAGTCCCAAGTGACTGCGACGAAGCAGTCACTTCTCCAAACACACAGCAACATACACAATGGAGAAGACACACTGATCAGAACATGGAGGCCATGTGCTCCTCCATGCTAGTACAACAGACCACACCCTCTTCAAGTCTGTCCCAGCTTAGGAGGAAACAGGAAGTCTTCTCCTGAGTGGTACAAAACATCCCTTAACATGTCCACTGTAGGAATGTTGTACTTCACAGCAGTTTTACATCCCACATTTCTTTGGAATGTTCACTTGCAGCATCCTAGTGCTACATTCAGTGGCACATTCACAGTTAAACCCAAGCTATGGCTTATATGCAAACCAAGCCATTGTTCCCAGGTGCAGTATTTTATTCCCCGCCCCCCTCCACAGAAGTGGGTAGCAACCTTCTGATCTTTCTGAGGGAAATTAAACATCTGCACTTGGGACCACCAAATAGTAGAGTCTAAACCCTCTCCCTGCCCCAATAACCCCAGCCATTGAGTGGAGAAATCTAGCCCTATAGTCCCATGCTCGGCACTGTCTCTCGCTTGTGCTCTAGGGGGACAGGCCACTGGGCATGCCTTCCAAATCCCTAATGCCAGAGCAGCACAACGTTTCGTTCTGTCTGGTGGTTGAGATTCCAGCTCTTAACGTAAGAGGCTGTACGATCTTGGGATGGTCACATTTTACATAACTAACTGTTCCAACTTCGCCATCTGTCTTTTCTCAGATTTGGAGGGTAAAGATTACTGTTAGTGCTGATTTACTTTATCGTTGTTCTTTTAAACTAAACTAGAATATCAACCTGCCCCCCCCCCATGAAAATCCTGACATACACTTAACTTAATTCTTATCCTTACCCAACATTTTGTTCAGGAGAATGGTTGGAAGGGAAGCAAGTACTTCAGTCTCAGAAGGTAAGTGAGTCTGATGCTTCCCAGAACTTGGATGGGAGTCTGGGTGAAGCCCATAAAGATTTTTCTTCAAGAAAGGATGGACAAGGGGATTATAAAACAGAGAAGCATGTGTAGAAGAAATAACTTTCTCTTTCTCATAAAACATCTAATGTAATTGATTGGCAAGAGAATCATGTCAAACAAAATACTTTTCTCAGTTAAGAAATGCACAGTGCACTTAAGGAACCCATTGTCACGAGGCAATTGAGTCATGAGGCTGTAACGGATTAGCACAGCCATCTCCAACCTTGAGCCTCCCTGGATGTCTTCAACTGCAATTCCCACCTTCCACAGCCAGCACAGCAACGACAAAGGAATGTGAGAAATTAATGGAATACACTCTCTTGGATTAGACAAATGCATGGCAGGTACTCAATAGATGGCTGCTAGCCATGGTTGCTAAACTGGAATCTTCATTTTGAAAGGGAGTATGCCTCTTATCACCGAATGCTCAGGCTTGGCCAGACAAATCCTAGAAGCACCTCAACAATGGGCAAACCTGTTTGACTAGAGGCAAATATGGGGCAGCAAAAGTGAGTGTGTGCACCACAGGCAAATACACATCTTCCTTGTAGTGTCTTCACCTCTCTGCAAAAAGTTGCCCTCTCTCTCCAAACTTCAATCTCCGCTCAATCTCCACCTGACAAACTATATCGTTTTCATATCAGAGTGTCTAATTAGTAGCAGAGGATTCTAAAACACACACACAATAATAATCTAAGCGAAGGCTGCAATTGTGCCACAGGAACAGTTAAAGATCAGCCTACAGAACGTTTGAAAATTCTTGTCTCTGGGATTTCCACGGTGATACAATCTAATACATTTTGGAGAAGGGGGAACTGTGTTCTGTTTTGCTGAGATATCCAGTTTATCTCCTGATTTTATAATATTCATGAATCTTAACCAGCTCCTCAAACAACCCTGAAAACTGAGTGTTCTTCACACTTTGCTCCTTTTCATGAAAGGGCTGAAGCTGCAGTCAGCAAGTGGCTCTGCCTGTTCCTAGGATTAAAACGGGGCTTGGCCCAGGTCAGAAAACATTCCCGCACATTGCCTTTTTCAAACAGAAGACTTTGTCTGCAATGCACTTTTCTTTTCCATTTTCTGTCATGCTTCTTTCAGAGAATAGCAGTCTGGTTACTAGTTAAAGACCCCCTGCTCCCCTCCTAATGCTGAAGATTGATGTTAGACCAATGTGAATCTGTAGTGCACATTATTAAATATAGTATATTTATAAATAAAATGGAACTAATAGAGTAGATGTGCCTGAAGTGCCTCTTTTTTGTGTGCCTCAGATGCACACATTTCAGGAAGCTGATGAATCCAGCAGTTTCATCAGTGTGCACCTCCCATGCAAGAAGCTGTGGTACCCTTTGCAAGTTATGAGGTACATTTCCTCCCTTTGACATGAGGATTAATCCACGTGTTAGGGGAGGAAAGGTTCACTTCTGTCTCTCTGTGCAAGCAAATAAATTTCCGCAAGCTGGACTAATGCTACAGTATCACAAAACCAGATGTTTCTCCAAACTCTCAGGCAAATATTCAAAAGCAGAAAGCTGGTCCCATGGACTTCAATAGGCTGAAGATGGTTTACATTCAGATTAGCAGATTTACATGGTTTGGGGATTACCCTACCTATGCATCCTGCTCATGGCTGAAGTAATTGTTTCTCTTCCTAACTTTTAAAAAGGATTTTCTGAATACCAGGTGCTGGGCATGTAACTATGGGGTGGGCATTTTGTTTTTCACAGGCTGCTTTTGGGCTTCATGGAGGCATCTGACGAGTAGCCACTATGAGAAAGCAGGTGATGGCGAAGACAAAACCTCAGTTTGATCCAGCAAGGCTGTTTTTGCATTCTTATTTTCTCAGCATTGTGATTCAAAATGCTTAATAATCAAAGGACAATAATGCTGATACATTTTTTTTGTCGATACAGAATATGCCCCACTATCGCCCAAGGTCTAAATCTGATCTTGCCTTTCAGATTTTCACGTTTCTTTGCAGTATCTGACACTCTTCTTTCTAACAGTATTCACATTCACTCCTATTCTGAAATCAACTCTTAACTGCGGTCTCACTTTTATGACTTCATTTCATCTACACTGGATTAGTGTAATTTTGTCCCAACGGGATTGCTAGAATCTTCCATTACAGAGTTTCCAATTAGTGCAGAAAAAAGCTGCCAGACCTTGCGTCTTCATTCTATCCCTTGTGATAAAATAGGGAGACGGAAAGAGAGCAAAGCAGTATATTTAACGGCAACAGTCTAATCTGTCAACACAATCTCATTTTAGTAATATGGCTTTGAGTCATTAATTGCAGTGCTAAGGCAAAGTAACCCTTTTCCCTTTTTGTTTTAACAGGCCTCTGCTCCTACTCTCTTCTTTTGCAGTAACCTACAGATTGCCACATTGTGATTCACATTTTTGAAATCTAGTGATTATATAATCCATTCAGTTGCTTAAAGGAATATGGGCTCTAGCATTCTGCACATGATTGATCTCAGATTGTCCTGATTGGCAAGAGGAAAGTGGGCAACATGGCTGGAGAGCAAGAGAAAGGGTGGAAATTGCTTAGGCTTTAATATATCACTCAATAAGGATCCACCTTCTAGGGCAGGGGGTGCCAACCTTTATGGCCCCATGGGCACATCTGCAAACCAGAAAAACCTGTGTACACATTGCAGTCTTTCCTATTGGCTACAATAAAAAGCTTCTTTCAAGCCTAATTTCTGTGGGGGAGGGGACCCTGTGAGCACCAGGATCAGGGACTGGGAACAGTGGAAATTGTGACTATTTACTGTCACAATTTACCTGGAAGCAGTTTACAAGTATCAATCAAAAACAGCAAGAATACAAATAATAAAAGACAACTAAAAAATCAACAATGAAACTGTTAAAATCAGCATCAGAATATCAAGGGAGACAAAGGGTGAGGAAAACAGCTTCAGAAAATACTGTTATAGATTTTTTGGGGGGAGAACCCACTTAAACCCTAGAAATTAATAAATGCTAGGAGATTGCAGGCCAGTGGGAAAATGCAGGCAAGCTTCCTTCCAAGCCAGAGCCTCACCTGGGATAGAGGCCCATCTGAGAGGACTCTTGGGCCAGGCAGACAGAAGGTTGTTAGGGTAACTGGGCATGAAAAGAGGAAAAGAGGAAAAGAGAGTCTTTGGAAAGGTGTGCTGGAAAGAGGAAGGGAGAGAGCAAAGGGACATCCATCTCTGCATTTAATCTGCATGTGTTTTCAAATGCAGTAGCTGTGGTGGCCCGTCCAAACATCAAGATTGAGGCATGGAGGGAGAGTTGAATCTTTTTGCCTGCTGCGTCCCCAGCAAAAATTGCACGCTCACTTCACTCCCAACAATGCCGTTTGCATTGGAAAGAAGGCTTTCAGTGGTGCCAATAGCAGGTAGCTAACACGGCCATTCACCCATTTTGTCTCTCTGTACCAGATGGTCTTCAAACTTTCCTCATTCAGGAAACTTGTCCCATATTGAGTTATGTGCTAGGTAACTCCTGCAGATTGCAGAGGATTCTGAGTACAGTAGAATACTGTAGGGCAGGAGTGACTAACCCACAGTCCTCCAAATGCTGGACTTGGCCCAACCAGCCTGGCAAATGGCAGGGGATGACGGGAGATGTAGTCTAGCAATATCTGGAGGGCCACGGTTAGCTGCCCTGCTTCTAGGGCCAACACTCGGTTTGTGTGGAATGCCAGCTAGGCCTCTTGAAAACGATTCTTATCCTGAATGAACAAAGAGTGCATCTTAGACTGCCACCAACCTTCCCAGACTTCTCTTGCACCTTCAAGGGTGTGACTGAAACAGTGCTAAAAACAAAACAGAGTCCAATTCAATGGCCAAGACTTTTTATTGGATAAGGCTTCTGTTTTGCTTTTCCGAAGCAATTCTTTGCTGTTTTGTTCTCCTTTTGGTGAAGCTGCTTTGAGGAAAGACTTTTTAAAAAAAAAAAAAAAATCATGCATGTTGCTTAAGCAGCAGGCATGAAACTACAAACACCTGGTGCGTTTTTGCTGGTGTGATTTGCAGTGCACCTCCAAGGACTGTGCAAACATCTGAAATTCATTCTTGGGATCTCAAAAGCCCTTTCCATCACCGAGCAAATTTTTTTTGGGTTGAGATTCATGGTATAGCAGCTGTGATTTATATCGGTGATTGTACAATGGGGGCCATTCATGTTTTAAATGGTGATCTCCGTCATGTATGAAATTAAAGAATGAAGACAAATATAGCACGAATCCACACATCACACATTTCTTATAATGGACATTTCACAGGGATGAACTGTAACACAGCCATGTGTAGTGCTTGCATTCCCAGGTTTGATCCCTGGTGTGCTCCGGTAGTAAGAAGCAGCTGTGGGAAAGGCCACAGCTAGCAAGGCTGGGTAGCTGGCAAGACGGAGTGTCAGCTACTTAATCTAATGCAAAACAAAGCACCTTTGTAGTCAGGCCACTACACGCCCTTACTTTGAATATTAAGATGTTTAAAGGGGAGTTGGTTTAGCGTGGCACCACACCAGGACTTGGGGGGGGGGTGCACTCAATGGCAACTGATCACGCTCACCACTGTTGTGTTCAGGAGTAATCACCACAATAATCGGAGGTATTAATTGCCTCCATATTTCCAGAGCAGCATCAGGTAAGGGAATTAAAAGTTCATCTACAATGGCATTTAATGTGGAAGATGCTGCCATTGTTGTTGTTGTTGTTGTTGTTGTTGTTGTTGTTTTATTATACAACCCTTCATTTGAAGATCACTGTTCGTGCCTCTGCTACTACTACAGGTGGAAATCCATGCTTTCCTCCTGCTAAATTTAGATCTTCCAGATCTGTGGATACTCCAATAAGGGAAGGAAATCCACTGTTAAATCCCATTAATCAAATGTAGACATACTTTTTTTGTGTCTATGTGCTATCTATCACCACACTCCCTTCTTCCATTTTATTTACATCAGCCCAAAGGAAAGGGTGGAACATGCTCTTTCCACTTCACATCCACTATATTTGTATTTCCCCCCCTGGAACTACTCTTGCCCAAAAGAGCTGTATTAAAAATTAAAACCACCCTTGCAGGTACAGGAGGCAGGAACTTTTTTCGCCTGGCTTAGAGTAACACACTTTTTTTTTTTTTTACTGCTCTTTTACACAAATCTGGCATTGAAGAAAACTTATATTTCCCACATTGTGTGTGTGTGTGTGTGTAGGTAAAAAAATAACTCCACACATGCCTACAAAGTAACTCAGGCTTTCTGACCTGGAATGAAACACGTTTTTAAAATGATAATAATAACAACTACTGCTACTACTGTTGCTGCTACTGCTAGTAGTATTAGTGGTGGTGGTGGTGTGCAAATCTAATAGAGCACAAAACTTGTGTCTCAAAAATAAAAAGGTGTGCCCATACAGGTAAACTAATACCTATGGGTGTTCCCATGATGGACCTCAACAAAAGCGTCCACAACAGATGGCCACCCAACCTCTGCTTAAAGGAAGGAAAGAGAGGCTACCACCTTCTGAGGGATCCCATTGCACTGTTGGATGGTTCTTACCCTCAGAAAGTTGTTCCCGATGTTTAGTGAGAATCTCCTTTCTTGTAACTTGAATCCATTGGTTTTGGGTCCTACCCTCCAGAGCCGGAGAAAACAAGCCTGTTCCCTCTTCCATGTGGCAGCCCTTGAGATATTTGAAGATGGCTATCATATCTCTTCTCATATCCAGGCTAAACATACTCAGCATCCCTCATCTTTTAAGCTGTGGTTTTCAGGCCCTTGATCATCTTGGTTGCCCTTCTCTGCACACGTTGTAGCTTGTCACTGCCCTTCTTAAATTGTGGCACCCAGAACTGGACACAGTATTCCAGGAAGAATAGAATATTACTTCCCTTGATCTGGACACTATAAATCTGTTGATGTAGCCTGGAATAGCATTAGCTATTTTTGCTGCTGCATCACACTGTGGACTCATGTTAAGTTGTGGTCCACTAAGACCCCTCTTTCCTTTTCACATGTACTACTGGCAAGCCTGGTGTCTCTCATCTTATATTTGTGCAGCTGGTTCTTCCTGCCTAAATGTGGAACCTAACTTTTTGTTAGTTTTGGCTCAGTTCTACAAGCTGCTGAAGTAATATTGAATGCCAATTTTGTCTTCTGTGACATTAGCTGCCCCTCCCAGTTTGGTGTCATCTATAACAGTAAAAAAATAAAAAAAAATCAACAGTAAAAATGATTGTAAGCTCCGTGTGCACAGCTAAGCAAACCTTAGCTTTCTGGAACTTATGATGGGTGAGGGAAGTACTAATCACATCCAGCAGCACCCACTAGTGTACATGGGAAACACTGGGAGAACTTGCAGGCACATTAAATCAGGGGTCCTCAAACTTTTTAAACAGGGGACCAGTTCACTGTCCCTCAGACACTGTTGGGGGCCGGACTATAGTTTGAAAAAAATATGAACGAGCTTGCCCTCTTGCACTCCAGAGGCAGGAGCCGTTTTCTCACGAGTAACCCTATTCAAAAGAGAAGGAGCAGCTCAAGAGGCTTGGGAGTTGTGGATTGCAACTTGGACCTGTTTGTACTACTGCAGTTCCCTAACCAAGGAGCCTCCCTTCGTTACTGGGACCCTCTTTTAAAAATCCCAATATTGGAGATCTCTTGGGAAATGAGACAAGGCCTGGGTGACGCCACTGAGCCAACTCAGCGTGGCTCTTTCTGCCTCGTGGGTGGAAATTGAGGAGGAGGGAGCAACAAAAAATACCGTATTTTTCGCTCCATAGGGCGCACCGGACCATAGGGTGCAGCTAGTTTTTTTGGGGGGGGGGAATAAAGAAAAAAAATATTCCCCCCCCAGCCCCAAAGAGCAAAGAAGCCAAGACAGCGAGCGGGATCCATTCCGCTGGCTGTCTTGGCTTCCTCTTTAGCCACGCGCAACCTCTCCAGCTGGGAGAGGCTACGCATGGCTTCGTTTTTAGCCACGGGGCTGGGGCGGGGGAAGCCTGAGCTTCCCCTGACCCCAGCCCCCAGAACAGGCAGCTATCTGCAAGGCTTCCAAGTGCAGCAGGAACTCTTGCTGCTCTCCGAAGGCTTGCGGATAGCTGCCTGAAGCCCGGGGAGCGCAGCGCCAACTGCCGCTGTGCTCCCCGGACTTCAGGCTTCAGGCTGCTATCCGCAAGCCTTCGGAGCCTGGCGGGAACTCCCTCCATGCTCCGAAGGCTTGCAGATAGCTGCCTGAAGCCTGGAGAGCGAGAGGGGTCGGTGCGCACCGACCCCTCTCGCTCTCCAGGCTTCAGCGAAAGCAACGCGAAGCCTCCAGAGCATGGTGGGAGTGCTCCCGCTGCGCTTTGGAGGCTTTGCGTTGCTTTCACTGAAGCCATGGAGCCTGCATTCGCTCCATAAGATGCATACACATTTCCCCTTAATTTTTGGAGGGGAAAAGGTGCGTCCTATAGAGCGAAAAAACAAACTACAAAACCCACCTTGGCTGGTCAGTTTCTTGAATGGGGAAATAAACAAAAAGCCTTGGGCTTGACTTGTGGCCCCCTCGCAGGACCCCGTGGAAATGGATAGAGGCGTTTGCCACTGACTTCAAGCGGGACACTTGCATTGTGTGAGATCCTTGCGCGTCTGCTCTGGCTTGCTCCACACCTTCCCGGCCCCTGCTGAGGCTGCGTGTGGCCAGAAGAGGCGACAAAGGGATGAGGGGGAGACAGAATGAGCTTGAGGCAGAGCCTGAGGTAAACCCGGCGCGGCGTTTCAGCCTCTGACTTCAAATAGGTCCACATAAGAAGGCAGCTTTGTCTCCTAACACACACAGAAGTAGGTAGGTGGGTAATCTGAAAGATGAAAAATACCACCCTTCGAGATTACAATATTTAGGGGAAATTATATCTATCCCCTGAACAGAACATGTGGGCAAGTGACAGCCCACGCAGGGACCCACCCTGCCCCAATGGCCAAAATTTTGTGTGACTGCAATAAGGAACATGAAGAGTCATTTCTGTGTGTCTTCCTCTCCATGTAAACTACCCTCAGCCCAGCACATTTAACAGCTGCTGCTTCAAGAAGAGCCCTGCCTTCAAAGGGCACTTCTTTTCCTGATGGAGAGGGCATACGCCTGCCATGTCCGTCTCCAATGGGAGTGCGGCGGTGGCGGCCCTGCTGAGCCCTAGCCCAGGACAGTTGTCCTCATCCAGGAACGCCGCTGCCGCCCCACTCACAGGGACGCAGAGCAGCAGCAGCAACAGGAGCACCAGGGCAGCGGTGGCAGCGGGAGGAAGAGGCCAAGCAGTGGCGGCTCTGCCAATCAAACACCGCGTCTGGTTTTCCTCAGCGCAGCGTTTGGCAGAGCTGCCACCGCTTGGCCTCTTCCTCCTATCGCCGTCGCTGGGCGTCTTGGCTTCACGGCAGGTTCTTAAATGGCTGGGAAGGGTGGATTTACGACCCTGGCGGGCCAGATCCGTCCCGTGGGCCATAGTATGGGGACCTCTGCATTAAATTGAAAATACTAATGTGTACGTTAATGTGTACATGAATGCACTAGTGTGGACGCAGCCTAAGACTTCCCAAATGGTGGGCTCTATTCACATAATAAATACTTCCGAGATTTGTGGCAGGTAGTGGTGCCCTTTTTCACAAGAATGCCATTTTGGTGGAATCTGCATAGCAAAAGTAAGTTGTCCCCTAGCTCCTTTCACAAGCAGTGAAAAGAACAAATAGCTCCACCCAAAGTTCTTGCAGACCTAATTCTATAACTACACTATAATGAGGAAGAGTCAGGTAACACAGAATGCTTACCTGAACTGTCTAAAAGCAAACTGTAGTTGATAATTTCTAGTTTGAAAAGATATCATTATATTTCTGCTGCAATTCAGACAAAAAGCAGTATAGAGAGAGTTAATTTCAACAAAGCAGCAATTTATAGCTCAAGGTACTGCAAATACATGTTATTCCTGGTCAAACTATCAAATGATATCATTTTGGGGGCTGTTTATTACCCTCAAATGGTTTTTAAAATTATTATTATTCTATGTGAGCCATGAATAAGTGGTCTGCAAAGAATGGACATAAGCTTTGGGTTGTATATTTGTGAGGGTTCATTTCTGAGATGGAATTAAAATTGGCAGCTGTCTTTGAAATCCATGGACGTTGTTCAGTCTCCCCCCCCCCCCATTCAAAAATTCCTTCATTTTTGCTGCTAGGGAGCCCAGCAATGCTCATCCCTTTCCCCAGGCATCATTTATTACAAATTCAAGCCAGGCTTCCAATTCCTTCTGTTTTAATGTGTATGTTTTTCTTGCGTAATTACATTTCAGAAAGGATTTCTTAAACCACCTGAGATGAGGTCATATCCACAGCAAGATGAATTGGGGAAAGTTGCTTAAAAAAACACAAAGCTAACAGATGCTTGAAAAACATTCCCTTTCAGACATTCTTTCAAAAACCTTGCATGATCTCATGTATCTCGTGTCCATTCCATTTAGCTGTGCAGCTTTAAAACTGTGTTTCCTTAGTGTGAGTCTCTGAAATACTGTGTATTTCGAATATTGTGTATTTCAAAGGGGAATGCTGTGAAAGAGGAATGGCTGATAATCTGTGGAGTTGAGGACACTGCAGGATGCAACACGGAGTACAAAACGGAGATTGGGAGGAATTTCAGTTCCCATGCTTCAAGTGCAACTAGAAGTTACACTTCTTTCACGGGACGATCAGAGTCCATATCTTGCCATTTGGATCTCTTGCCTTGAAAAAACATTCATTTTCCAGCAAGTGTTTGCTGATGCATTGTCTGAATCTTCTGCTGTCTTGTTCCCAAGTGGAAACAGCTCATTAAGAATTATCCATTTTTATGTTTAATATGTTGATAAGAGTAGTGTACCTGAGTATTTTCCTGCAGCTTTCAGTTTCTTCTCCCCCCCCCTTTTTTTCTTCCCCCACGAGAGGTCTGGAGGGTGACAACATGAAAATAGGCCTTTTCTCTCCTGCCAGGCATGCCAGCGCTCACCCAGGGGTGGTAGGGGATGGTGGTGTTGGCTATTTGGTTATGGGCCCAGCTGCTGAGTGGATGACTGCATATTTTTGGACTCTGAGAAAGGTTTGAAAACTCCTTCTCCTGTTAGTGTAGTTTTTGTGGGTCTGGAAGATTTCCAGAATGGTTGACCGGGTTCCTGAAGCTGAGAAGGCTCTGGTCTTCCCACAGCTAACAGATGAGAACTATAGTTTGTGGTCTTTTCGGGTGGAGGCGCTTTTGACCTCTAGGGAAGTATGGACCTATGTAACTGAAGACCCTCCTGACCCTGTAACTAATGCTTGGTCGAAAGGAGATGCAAAAGCCAGGGCGATAATTAATTTGGCAGTCAGCGACCAGCAAGTAGTCTATATAAGGAATAAGAAAACTGCCAAAGAAATGTGGGACAGTCTTGCAGCAGTGCATGTTAGAAAAGAGTCAGCGTCTGCATTGATGTTTTTCAAGCAGCTGTACCAGACGAAGTTGCAGCCTGGTGGTGATTTGGCAGCACACTTGAGACGTCTGGAGGCAATACACGGCGAATTATTTCGAAGGGACATGGACATACCTGATATTCAGTATGTTTTTATCATTCTTTGTTCCCTTAATGAGGACTTTGATGGTATAGCTAGCCAGATATCTGCTGTCCCACCAGCACAATTAACTGTGGAAGGGGTGATGGCAAGATTAATGGGCGAGTTGGATAGAAGGGAGGCTTGTGCCATAAGCACTCCTATTTCCAGAAGTAATGTGGAGCGCCATATGCAAACTTGTGGTGATGCGACTGCATTTAAAGCTGCAAAGCGTTGTTGGTTCTGCAATAAGCAAGGACATTTTGTAAAGGACTGCAGAGCCAAAAGAAAGCAAAGTACTCCCAAGCCTGTTTCTGCTCGTCAGTCACGGGTGTCATCTCAGCAGCCAACATCGCACCGTAAAGACAGAAACGTGCCGCGAGCTTTTCACGCTCGGACTGCAGATCATAAAAGAATTAAAGGTGCCAAGTGGAATTCTTTTATTGTGGACTCAGGAGCTTCTCACCACGTTTGCAACAATCGAAGCTTGTTTATTTCTTTCGAAGAGGAAATTGGTAATGTACATTTAGCCAATTCACAAGTCTTGCAGTCACTTGGCAGAGGTACTGTTAAACTTGACTCTTTAAACATTACAATAGCAAACTGCATTTACTGCCCATCAGTGGACAACTTATTATCAGTAAGGTGTTTTGCTCGTCAAGGCATAAGTGTGCGTTTCTTAAATTCAATGTGTGAGTTTTTTGAGGGGAACAAACGTCTATTGTATGCCCGGGACTCTGATGGTTTATATAGACTGTATTTTCACACCTACTCCCAATTGCCTATAAATTGCAGAGCAGCACAGTCAAGCCAGGGGTTGAGGAATGCAAGGCCTCATTCCGGGTGTCTCCACGAGGCGCACAGAATTCTGGGACACTTGAATTTTGCTGATGTAATTAGGACGAAGAATATTGTTAATGGCCTCAACTTAAAACCATGTAAATTCTTTATGCAATGTTTATCCTGTTGCAAGAATAAGATTAAGGTTGCACGCAAGGGTAGGTGCTCAGATAGGAAAGTAACTGAGCCATTTGAACGTGTACATTGTGATTTAGTTGGGCCACTCCCACCATCATTAGGAGGTTCTAAGTACTGGCTTACCCTGATAGACCAGTATAGTAGATACTGTTGGACTTATGCAATAGCTGAAAAGTCACAAGCATTTGAGAAGTACAAAGTTTTTTGCAACTGGGTAAAAACGCACTTTAACAAACCAATTAAGAACCTGTTTTCTGACCGGGGCGGAGAATTTGTTTCTGAGGATTTTGAGAAATTCCTGGAAGCGCAGGGGACTACTCATGAGTTATCTTGCCCCCGAAGTCCCTGGCAAAATGGGCTTGTTGAAGTTGTGCAGCGTGACCTGCAGGCAGGGGTTAAAACGTATCTGCACGATGCTAATCTGCCCAAAGACTTTTGGGCTGAAGCGCTTAATGCGTTTTGTTATGTCAGAAATCGCAGTTATCATTCTGGTTTAGATGTCACCCCCTATGAGAAGCTGTTTAAAAAACGCCCTAATCTGAAATACTTATGCATTTGGGGTTCAGATGTAATTATGCATTATCCCGCTAAGCAAAAATTGGATGAGCGTAGTGTTCAGGGAAAATTAATGGGCTACCAGCAGGGGGCATACAGAATTTACATACCAGCAACTGGCAAATTTCATATTACCAGAAGCATGATACAAACTGTAAATTGGAATGGAGTTGCTGTTTTCCAAGATACTGATGGTATAGATAGTACTGAGGAAGAAGAGGAAGAAGCAGCAGCAGCAGCAGGAAATGGTGCTTCTGAATTAATGGGAAAAGACAAAAAGCCTGTTGAATCTGATAATTTGTTTGATGATTTAAAGTCACAGGCACCCGAGGGGAGGTTAGATTCTCTTGAGTTTTCTGACCGTGAGCTTAGCCTACAGGCATCTCTTCAATCTGACAGTGATGATTTACAACCTGAAACTAGTAATTTACTTAGTCCCATTAAGTCTGAGGAGTCTGACTCTCCTTCTGGACTAAGACGTTCAGATAGAAAGAGGCAGAAGCCGCAACGATTTACAGATGAACATTTTAATACTGTGTATGCCAATAAGGTGGTTTTTGAGCCAAAAAGCTACAGTGACATTCAGAATTTACCTAAGCACCAAGCTGCAAATTGGTATAAAGCTATGAACTCTGAGATAGCTTCTTTAAAAGAGCATAACACTTGGTCTCTTGTACCACAAACCCCAGATATGAGACTTATTGATTCAAAATGGGTTTATAGAGTTAAAATGAATGACAAAAATGAAGTTGTAAGGTACAAAGCAAGATTAGTTGCTAAGGGTTTTCAACAAATCCCAGGCGAAGATTATGATTTGTGTTATTCGCCAAGTGTAAAATATGAAACAGTTAAGCTTTTGTTAAAAGATGCATCACAACGTGGACATTCTGTTTATCACCTAGATATAAAAACTGCATATTTGTTTGCAGATTTAAAAGAACAAATTTTTATGCGTGTTCCTGAAGGCATAGATGCTGCTGAAGGTTTGGTATGCAAATTAAATAAATCCCTTTATGGTCTGCACCAAAGTGGAAGGAATTGGCACCAAACTTTAGCAAAAGAATTGCTGGATATTGGTTTTTCACAAGGAAAGGCAGACAATTGTGTATTTATAAAGGAAAGGGCAAACTCTGTGACAAAAATATGTGTGTATGTAGATGACGTGTTAATTTCTACAAAAACTAAACAGGAATATGAAGAGGTAGTTTCACAGTTACAGAAGAAATTTGATGTGGTGGAATTAGGCATAGCTAAAAATTACTTATCCATGCAAATTGAGAAAGGCAAAAATGGATCTTTTCTGGTTCATCAGACTGCAAAAATAGACGATCTTGTTGAAATGCTACATTTAGAAAGTGCAAATGGGAAGGAAACGCCTATGGTGTGTGGTTTCACCTTTACAGGTGAAGATAAGCCATTTCCTAACAAAACTCTGTATCGTTCTGCCATAGGCAAGCTAAGTTTCATTCAAAGAATCTCAAGACCAGATATAACTTATGCTTTTCACTTTCTGGCAAAATTTGTGGAAAAGCCCACTACACAATGTTTCTCTGCTCTTAAGAGAGTGGTAATGTACCTTAAACATACCAAACATTATAGGTTGCAGTTTAGATCAAGTATTGACAAAGGTTTTGAAATTTTCTGCGATGCATCTCATGCAGTGGAACAAAATAATTGCAGGGGTGTGTCTGGTATGGTGTTTTGTTATAACGGTTGTCCATTTGAATGGAAGTCCCAGACACAAACCATTATTTGTCTCTCCACAACCGAGAGTGAATTATGTGCATGCGTTCAGGCCACTCGTGATGTAGAATGGTATCTGCAAGTATTTGCAGACCTACAGATGCAAGTAACACTACCAGTAAAAGTTTACCTTGATTCCCAGAGTGGACTCGCTATCCTATGCTCAGAAACCAATACGCAGCGCACTAGAGTCTTAAGATTACGTTTACAGTTTGTAAAGAAACTAATTGCTGATGAAATGATAGAATTTGAATATGTACCAGGTGATAATCAAATTGCGGACATTTTTACAAAAGCACTTCCAAAGGTTACACATGAAAAACATGCACAAAGTATGCTTTATGTTTTTGTTCCACAATGATGAACCGCAGGGGAAATGTTGAATGGTTTCTTTAAATGTAAAGGTTCATCATTGTTCCACCTAATGTGTATGTCTTTAAGGGGCCAGAGCAAGGGCCAGAGCAAGATAACGAGACCCAGCTTTACAGCTGTGAAACATAGCAGGTGCTGCTGAGTTGCATTGATTAAGGTGTGTCAGCATTTGCATGTAGTATATAAGGAGCAGCACCTAGCTCTCCCATTACCCTGGGGGTTGGGTTGGTGGTTGGGTCTGGTTTGTTGTTAATGTATTTACTGTATAAGGAGTTTTTGTTTTTTGTAATTAAAACCTTGTTTAAGTTATTTTTGAGTCCCTTTCTTTTTAATGCATGGTCTCCCCAGCAAGCTCTCTGCAGCGCTACCATACTGCAAATAGCCAACAGGTGGCCCCCTCAGTATTGGGGGATTGCCTCATTGAGGGGGCTGAAGCCCCTTGGGCCAGAGCCATAGCTAGGTGATCTTGCACCCCTTGTTGTTGTTGTTTAGTTTAGTTGTATCCGACTCTTCTTGACCCCATGGACCAGAGCACGCCAGGCACTTCTGTCTTCCACTGCCTCCCGCAGTTTGGTCAAACTCATGCTGGTAGCTTTGAGAACACTGTCCAACCATCTCGTCCTCTGTCGTCCCCTTCTCTTTGTGCCCTCCATCTTTCCCAACATCAGGGTCTTTTCCAGGGAGTCTTCTCTTCTCATGAGGTGGCCAAAGTCTTAGGAGTCTCAGCTTCAGGATCTGTCCTTCCAGCGAGCACTCAGGGCTGATTTCCTTAAGAATGGATAGGTTTGATCTTCTTACAGTCCATGGGACTCTCAAGAGTCTCCCCCAGCACCAGAATTCAAAAGCATCAATTCTTCGGCGATCAGCCTTGATTGCGCCCCAAGCCACGGACAAATTAGCTCTTCTTTCTGTCTCTCCTCCAAGCCCCCACCCACTCATTCAATTCCTCACACACTTCACCTTGTAATGAATTCTTTCACAGAAAATATTTATGGACATATTTTTTAGCCCATTTTGCGCCTCCCCCCCTCGCCTGCGCCTCTGGCGGGGGCCTTCCTCACCACCCCCTAGCTACAGCCCTGCCTTGGGGCCCCTACACCCGTAGCACCCCTGTGTCTGACCAGAAGTGGCAATCCTATCAGCAACCTCTCCATCAACTCTGAGCTGAACAAGCGTATTGGCAAGGCAGCTACGGCAATGGCATACAAAGGGTGTGGGAGAATGTGATGCTAATATCCAATACCAAGATGAAGGTGGTTAAAAATGTGGGAAGAAATGAGACAGAATTGCTGGAACAAAAGTGTGGAATCAAGGTGGTAAAGAGAGCAAAATATCTGGGAATTTGGTTAACGGCAAAGAATATAAATTTGTTTAATGATAACTATATGGAAAGAATGGAACTGTATCAAAAGAGATTAAAAGAGACCTTGATGTATGGAATAGACTAAAATTATCAATAAGTGGTAGGATGTCAGCGGTTAAAATGAATATATTACCAAAGATGCTGTTTTTATTTCAAATGATTCCTATAATCAGAGGGTCAACACAATTTCGGGATTGGCAAAAAGTCTTAACACGATTCATATGGCAAGGGAAAAAACTCAGGATAAAATTCGAATTATTGACTGATAAGAAAGAAAGGGGGGGATTTTTGGTTCCAAATTTAAAACTCTATTATGAAGCGTCTTGTCTATGTTGGATAAAAGATTGGATATTATTGAAAAATATAGACCTGCTTGATTTAGAAGGATATAACAATAGATATGGATGGCACTCCTATCTTTGGAATAACAAAGTGAAAATACATAGAGGATTTGTAAATCATGTCATAAGGGGTGCTTTATATGAGCTTTGGGACAGGGACAGGAATTTACTGGAAAGTAATACACCATGGTGGATCTCGCCGGTGGAAGTGCTGACAGTAAAAAAGTTGAATATGGAGGGGAGGAGGGCAACATATTTTAATGAAAACAGAGAAAGGATGGAAATTGAAACCTTATAATTGTATAGAAAATGCATTCATGGCATGGTGGCAATATCATCAAGTGAATGATATACTCAAGAATGATAAGAAAGTGGGATTCAGTGAAAAGAAGTCAAAGTATCAAATTGAAATATTAGAGGGCAGGTCAAAACTCCTGTCAAAAATGTATAATTTTTTACTGGAATGGAACACGAAAGATGAATTGACAAAAGAGGTAATGATAAAATGG
The DNA here is from genome assembly GCF_964252035.2 of Podarcis erhardii. NCBI lineage: Eukaryota > Metazoa > Chordata > Lepidosauria > Squamata > Lacertidae > Podarcis > Podarcis erhardii. The sequence continues at coordinate 48,434,210 of NC_138513.1, read as the reverse complement.
GCAATAGATTTTGGGTATAACATTGAATATGACGCTTGGGTGAAACTGTGGAACGAACGCTTAAAATTTACGGTGTGTATTACCTCAAAAGAAAATATAATGAAATGATATACCGCTGGTATTTAACACCTGTTAAACTAGCAAAAATGTACAGAATGAACAGTAGAGCATGTTGGAAATGTAAAGTGAAGGATGGAGATTTTTTTCACACGTGGTGGACATGTGAGAAAATGAATTTTTTTATAAAAAAAAAGTTGTTCAAATCTACCCTCCCAAAAAAGCCTTTTTGCTGGGCTTGATAGGAGATGAAATAAGAAAAGCAGACCAGAGATTATTCATGTATGCTATAACTGCTGCCAGAATCTTAGTACCCCAAAATGGAAAACTCAGGAAATACCAACATTAGTGGAGTGGCAGACAAAAATGGTTGGATATGTGGAATTAGCAAAACTGACCCACAGAATACGTAACCAAGAGGAAACAAAGTTCAGAAGTGAGTGGAGTAAATTTGTGGAGTATATACGTCATAACTGCAGAAGCTTAAAGACTGTAGCAGGACTGAAATAAATCTTATGATGTGAATAGGATGTTATTAAGAATCTGTGAAAAATGAAAGATTAATATGAAAACCTGTTGAAGGGAGGGAGGGAAGTCTGTGCTCGACAGAGCGCTGAGAAAATAAGTGTACATAGGATTGTAGAATTTCAGTGTATTTTTGTTTTGTTTTGTTTGTGTTAAAGAAAATTCAATAAAAAGCATTAAAAAAAAGTTGAAGGTCTACCAGGCTTCCATGTTGCTTTGTGGAAGTGAGCTGTGGGCAACTTACAGCAGTCAGTCGTGCTGCCACAACATCTTCCACATGTGCTGCATCAGAAAGATTTTTGGTATCCCATGGCAGGGCAGAGTCTTAAACAAAGATGTGCTGTCCCAAGGCCACATTCCCAGCATGTTTGTACTTCTGTCTCAGCATCGTCTACAAAATGGAAGATGGCAGGATCCCCAAGGATGAGCTCGACAGGGAGCTGGTTTGAGGCACTAGGGCTGTTGGCAGACCAACTCTGTGTTACAAAGATGACTGCATATGTGGCATGAAGACTGGTAGCATCAACCCCATCATGTGGGAATCCCTTGCAAATGACTGCAGTGTGTGGAGAAACAGAAGGTCAAGTCGTGCATCCATAGCAGAAGACAAATGGATGGCAGCAACAACTGTATCCTTAGATGAAGGGTGGTATGTAAATTTAATTAATTATTATTAATAATAATAATTTATAGTTATACCTTCACTACTCTTTGCTAGGCCATGATGTGTATATGTACATGAGTGACATACTATACAACCATTACATGTGCATATAAACCCATCCATAAGAATAAAGGCAATCAGTACGCAGTCCTTAAACAAAGGATTTTATAAAGAGCTCAAAATAGTTTTCATGTGAACCAATTGCAGGCGTGTTATGAATTGGGGAACTGTCTGGATATATTTCAGTGACCTCAGTAGAGCCATATACTGGCTGTGTTTTTGTTTTCTGTATACAAAAGGAAGAGTTTTAGGAAGGGGGAGTATATTTTCTTTGTTATGGAATTCCTTAGGAACAATGTTTGTGCTATGCTTTTCCCTTAATTGTAACCTAAACCACCATAGATTCAATTAGTTTCTGCCTGGATTTGTTTTAGAACAAACAAGAACTTCAGCTTCAGTAATTGTCTGCAAAGGTTGTGCATACAATCAGGAGGAAACTCAGCAGGAGGTTATCTGATGACTCTGTTTCATGTATACTTTTCTGTCATTTTCTTTACATCTAGAAATCTAAGGACAGTGTGGAATGCTTCTTTCCTCCTATTTGCTCTTTAAAAACTTGCATAAAGGGCTTCTTAAAGAGCAGAATTGGTGGATTTCCCAATTTAGGCCTGCAAACTCTATGTCAGACTCATATCTAACCCTTCGGAAATTACTAAAGATGTGGATGCCCTGTTTTCTGTGTTGTTTTTTTCCTCCTGAAATAAGAGGAAAAATAACATTTGGGCAGCTCTAAGGAGATATTACCTCCTTTCAAGCCTACAAGCCAATGTGTTAATTGGCTCTGCTCATCCTCCTTTCACTAGGCCACTCTAGTGTGTTATGTGAGTTCACAGGGTAAAGTGGGACTGGGAAAACACAGCTGCCTCTCTTTCACTGGCAGCATGGCTGCACTTCTTTCCTTTAAGTGTCCTAATGCTGATTAGGCTAAACACAGACTGTCCCCATTGCATTGCGCTATTGACTTTGGAATACAAGAAGCGCTTTGAGTGTCAATAAAGACGGTATTTGGTTGGCAACTTAGATGCCCCCAGAAATGAAAAGGGGCTGCTTTGAGCACGAGAGATCCTTCTCTCTGCTAAACCAGGCCTCGCCTCTGAAGTGGGACGCCTCAGATAACATCCTCAGTGAATGAATGACTGAATGAAAGTAAGAGGTTGTGTTGTGTCGTGAAATCTTGAAATCTTGCCCCAGCCACTCCTACCCGCTTCACAAGTGTGCAAGTCACCCTTTGAAGTGGAAGGGATTTACCAGCAATTACCTCCGAGCATGTCTATCTCGGGGACACCTCCAGTCCTGTTCTGCTCCACTTTTCTGTCTTCCCATACAGCCAATTCCTTATTAGCTTTCACCCCACCCCTTCATTAACTCTTCACCTCCCAGGAGGAAAACAAGCAATTCGCTCTTCAGTCGCTCTGAAAACATCCTTTTCTGTGCTTCCAAACAGGCTCATTAGCATTGTGTGTACCGGACGTTAATTTGGCAGATAACGCAGAAGTCTTTCCATTTGGGCTGGGTCCATTGAAAAGCTGAGAACAAAGCTTTGCCTTCAGCGCTCTCATCATATTTCATTCAAACCTTTCAGCAATTGGCTACTTCCCCCCTGGAAAAGAATCATGATTTGATTTAAAGCACGCGGGGGCAGGGCGGGGGGTGGGGGAGAGGAGAAGCTAATCTAAAAGTGCCAAGAAGAAGGCTAAACATATTCCTGTAATTTTGTAAAAAAAATAAAGCAAAATATCATGATGGTGAACTTTGAGCTGGATGTTGCTCCTTAGGAATGCTGTGGGCCAGTTCACACACTGATCTGGTGCAGAGAAGCTACAGTAGAAATCAAGGGTAGCCAGCGCAGTACCCTTCAGATTTTTTGTATTCAATTTCCTTTCAGCCCCAGTCGCCATAGCCAAGGATAAAAGGATTTGCATACCCCTCAACTGTCCTGCTTTAAGCGGGATAACCTGGAATTACAGAAGCCATCTTGGCTTCTGATTGCATCCTGGGGTGTCCCATTCTAGTGCCTGTGAGAGCGTGACCCTGAAAGATGTTTGTTTTGGGGGGGCCACACTCTCCTGATCTTCCTCTGTTTTTTTTTTTTAAATAATATTTATTACTTTTAAAACTTACAATAAAGAAAAAGAAGAAAGAAGACAAAAGAGAATAAAAAGAACAAAAAAGAGAAAAAACAATACAATACAATATATAAACTATACAAAACACAACCTTAATGCATTAAACTAAACACAATAAACTAAACAAAACAATACAAAAACAATTTAAAAGCATACATCATACCTTTTCCATATTCTATCTTTCATTCCCTTGTTTCATCGACCTCCTCTCACCTCCCTTTTTGTATTCCATTTCTATTAGTTGTCTCAGCAATTCCTTTCCCTCTTTCTCTATTTTCTGTCATATAAATGTCTTAACATATTTTTAATCTTATTTTCCATTAAAACTAGTATACTTATTTAAGCTTAACTCCTTAAAACATTTCCACTAAGGCCATAAAATTTCATTCCAAATTTCATTTTCTATCACTCATTAATTTTACAATATTTCTATATATAAACTTTAAATTTTCCAATCTTCTTCCACCATCTCCTCTCCCCGGTCTCGGACACTGGCAGTCATCCGTCAACTCCATACAGTCCATCAACCTGGAGATCTTATGTCCAAGGCTCTTAACTCTTTTCCACGTCCCTTCTGCAGGTCTTCTTCATATTTTTTGATGCTAAAGAGCAGATCTCGGGGAAACTCCGACCTAACGATACTTTTATTCCTTCTCGACAGGTCAGCCAAATTTCCATAGTTAAAGCTAAGATCCATAAAGTATTTCAGGGCATGTTTCAAGATTCCTCCAAATCCAAAGGCCCTCAGAACTCCAATCTCCTCCTGACCCAAGTCCATGTCCCAAAAGTCAGTTAATCCCTGCATGGAGGGATCTTTCCAACTTTCCTTTTCCAGTCCAGGCTGGGCTCCTATCCTCAAAATCTGACTTTTTCTAGTTTCAATCATAAAAGGCCTCAACTTATAGTCCTCAATTTGCCTCTGTAAGGCTGAGGCTCCCACTTGTATTACTTTAGGTTCGACAACTTACTCCTTCTCCTTTTCCACAATTTGTCCTGCTAAAGTAAATTCCTGTACCAAATCCTGAATAATTTCTGTTTTGGTGCTCACTTTTTGTCCCAAATTAATCACTTTTTGTCCCAAGTTATCAATTTTAGTAGTCAAAACATCCGTCTTCTTGTGAAGTTGTTCCAACGAGTAGTTTATCTTACATAATGCAGTCGTTAAGGCTTCTCCTGTCGACATTCTTAAATAGTCCAAGGTCAATCCCTGATTCTCACAGTTCTTATCATGCAGCTGGAGATTTCCCAGCTCCACTCTTGTAACAGTTTCAAAAGCTCCCTCTAGAGGGAAACAGTCTCCACTTGTATCAATCCTTTCAAGCACAGTTCAAAAACTAAAGTTAGTTTCAATTTTCAGTTACTTTTCCTCCTTTTTAAACGCAAAAAAGAACAATGGAAACAATATATTTCTCTTATTTAACTTACTGTCAACATACGTTCTCTTCACTGTCAATGAACTCTCCCAAAAACGTCAATCTACTGGCAGCCCGTTTCCAGGTTCAGAGCAGTGGTAATTTAATTTTTATCACTCTCTCCTGCAGGCTACACAATCCAAAATTTCCCCCCTCTTCTCTCCTGATCTTCCTCTGTGGCATGTTGGAGGGTATGTAGTTGCAGCCCAGCATCATTTAGAAGGCAGCACATTGACTACCCCTGCTATAAACTATACAGACCTCAGAGTACAATAAAAAATCTTCAGCTTACATGCCCTTCATATACAGAGGGTTGTGGGCATGAATCTCTGCTTCTGTTTACCTTCTTCACATGATCATTCTATTGCGTAAAAATAGAGCAGGCAGGCTATATGCATTTATACATCTCACAAAACATTCTTAAATGTTGGTCCAGTGCTTCAGATCTGAGACTTCCCACAGTGGAGTGAGTGAGGCAGCACATCACAATCTGGGCTTCACATCAATCTACTATTGTAAATCACTTGGCTTCATATGTGCAAGGCCAAGCAGAACATCTGAGATGCCAGCAAGTTCATGTTTTGAATTTTTGTTCCATGTGCCCCTCATCTAAGGGGCAGCTTCCTTTGATTCTGGTTGAGTGCTATAATATATAACCAAAAGGACATGGTTTTTATTTATTATTTATTGAATTTATATACGTCCCTACACCCACAGGTCTCAGAGCAGTTTACAGGATATCTCCTAAAATGGAGAGCATCTTGTCTCTAAAAATGGAAATCCAGGTATGCAAATTCTACAGCCTGCACTGTTTCTAGTTAGCTATGTCAACCAATGCACATATTCAGACTGTAATCCTGAACACACTTGTTACGGAGGAAGTCCCACTGGATACAGCAGGACTTAAAGGTAAAGGTAAAGGGACCCCCGACCATTAGGTCCAGTCGTGGATGACTCTGGGGTTGCGGCGCTCATCTTGTTTTATTGGCCGAGGGAGCCGGCGTACAGCTTCCAAGTCATGTGGCCAGTATGACTAAGCCGCTTCTGGCTAACCAGAGCAGCGCACGGAAATGCTGTTTACCTTCCCATTGGAGCGGTACCTATTTATCTACTTGCACTTTGACGTGCTTTCAAACTGCTAGGTTGGCAGGAGCAGGAACCAAGCAACGGGAGTTCACCCCGTCACGGGGATTCGAACCACCGAACTGCTGATCGGCAAGTCCTAGGCTCTGTGGTTTAACCCACAGCGCCACCCGCGTCCCTCACAGCAGGACTTACTTCCAAGTAAATAAGCATAGGACTGCACTGTACCACATACTGTACATTTTTGGTCAAACCAGCAGGTTCATTCAGAGAAAATGATTGTCAATAGGTTCAAGGACCAATAAAAAGAAATGTTTACATGCAATTAATAATTTATGTGCCCCAAGATTTGGTGATAGCTCTTGGGACAGATGGTGGTGGTGGTGGTGGTGGTAATGACAGATTTGAAAAGTTAATGGAAGTGAGCCAGGCAGCTGATAACTCTGGTCCCAGTCTAGCTCCAGTCAAGGGCAAGGAATCACATGTAAAACCTGGACGATCATCCATCCAGTTCATTGAGCCTTGGAGCATCACTATGAAGATGGGAAAAGCTGCAGAGCTCCAGTGCTGGATGGGAGTACAGTGGTACCTCAGGTTACATATGCTTCAGGTTACATACGCTTCAGGTTACAGACTTTGCTAACCCAGAAATAGTGCTTCAGGTTAAGAACTTTTCTTCAGGATGAGAACAGAAATCGTGCTCCAGCGGCGTGGCGGCAGCAGGAGGCCCCATTACCTAAAATGGTGCTTCAGGTTAAGAACTGTTTCAGGTTAAGAACGGACCTCCAGAACAAATTAAGTACTTAACCCGAGGTACCACTGTACACCAATATTTAATACAGAACCTCCATGTTCAAAGACAGTGTAACCCTGATTTTGAGATGTTGGGGACAAACAATATTGGTTTTGGGAGTGTGAGGCTCCTGGGAGCTGGCTTGGTCCTTACTGGAACTGGAGTTCAGAGTTTCATCAGATTCAGCATGGCGGGTTGAATACTCTTAAACACATTTCCACTGTTTCTTTCAGAGATCCTATGCAGTGAAATAAGCACGGCTGGTTTCTAAATTAGAGCCTCGATAGCTGCAAAAATAAATGGAGGATTAGCTCATTTAATAACATTTATTTTAGTTCAAAGATCTCTGGACTGAATGGTAGTAAAAATAAACTGTGTGTGTGCATGCACATGGGCAACCTACGTCCTTGATAAATTCCCTGCTCTCTAAGACTACATTCTCTTATAATATGAACAGGCTACTAACTTTTACATGAATATTCTAATTCTGTTAACACAAAACAGAAATATAATTAATATAGACAAATAAAAATACTGTAAGTTGTGTGTGCTTTTCCCTCCAAGAAATCTTAGAAAGAGTAGGAACAAAAGTTCTTTAAATATATTATCATTTTAAAACTCTGGAAGCCTTTGTTCTCATGAAAGAAAACTGCTGTTTCATTTCCCTGAAGCCATTGATAATATGATGCAAGAACATCAGAGACGATCTAATCCTAGATAGGTGCCATCCCCAAGGGAACTCGCTCTCCTTTGTTTTACATTTCCATTGGAAATCTGGGAGATTTTGCATGCAAACGTCTTATTTCATGGAACTGCTTCTCAAATTGAGAGATTCTATCTAGCAGCGCTGTGGAAAAGGCTTTTCAATGAAGTGGGTTGCACAGTCTTCTGTTTACAGAATATTGATGCATCATCTGATATGGCTGAAATTGCTAACTTCTGTTTCACTGAAGCTGAGGGGATTTCAACCAAGCCATTATCTAATCAAGAAAAAAAAATATTCCTTTAGCTGCATCTTGTTTTTAACATACCTGCCTGACAAGCAGACTTTGGGCTGGTATACATCACTGTTCATGGCAGCTTTTCATTAAGTTGAGAACGTTGTTTTGCAGAACTATTCATCATGGACAAAGGACTTGGAAAGATAGTAAAAGTTCTCAAGCAACTATTATCTTATTTTTCCTCTCAGCAATTAGATCCCTACATTAATTAGGGCACTGTTACCCAAATGGCTGAGGCATACTTTTTCTAAATTAAATTTGGAGGAACAATGTTACACCCCCCCCAAAATTTTTTTTATTCAAGAGTTTATTTAACTATCTAAGAATAAGAATTACCTGCCTCCTCAGAGGAGCCCAATCCCTGTGTTTCTGGCTGAATCACTGCTCTGGGCTGTCTTCTCTGAGGAAATATAATGCTACTATGTCCATATCAAGAGTCACTGTATGATCCAATCTCAGAGTCAAATGAAACATTTTATTATTCATGTGGTTTGCCCTTGATGGCAAGATATTGCTTTCACAAATTGCCAGTACCAGGCTGGGGTGGGGAGAGCTGAAATAGGGCCATGGCGCTGGGATAGAGCTTTGCTGTCGACCCACCCCTGCCCCATGTGGCAGGCCAGACAAAGAAGGACTCCCCATGTCTGTGGGGCACAGCAGTTCCCATTCATTCATAGAGCTTGGCCCTCACCCATTGCCAAGATGGGGCAGAAGAAAATATCCATTTCCACTAGAAGTTGATGGAAAGCTTTAAGCAGTGAATCATACAGAGATGCAGTGGAAGGGCTCGTCTAGGGGTAGATACTCTGAACTACAATTCAGTAAATGTATTTCTTATTTTTCATTAGCATTTCTCTCCTGGTACGCTTGTGTGTCACAGCACACAGATTTGAGAATTACTGAAAGTAGCGTTAAAACGAAAACTAATTCAGCGGAGTCTTCCCAAAAACAGAGCAGCTCAGCTGTGGCTCCAGCCTTCCTTCCTTCCAAATAGGATCCCAATCCAATGTATTTGGAATGTGATCCTGACTATAAACATCCTTTTCAGCCTACATAGTACAAGCTGAGTTCCAATAATTTGTTCCAAAATACAACCTTTCTTCATTTAAACAGTATTTCTCCTGCTAACCTGTTTTATGGAAATTTGCATATGTCGTTGCTCATACACAGTTCCGTTAGCCATTTCTTTCATGACATATTCCGAGCCTTTCTTTCCTCTGTGTCAGCTCCAATTTATTTATGTTTTTCTTACTATCTGGTGGCCAAGGCCAAACTCCGGCTCCCATCCAGAGAACAATGAGAAACCCCGTAGAAGCCTGTGAGCTTGCATTCCTAAAGAATTATTGAAGCCAGAAAGCAGACCACTCTCACACTCAGTTGTCAGGAATGGGAGGAAGAGCGGGGACCTGGGCTCAGCTTGGTAGCAGAGACTGAGCACAAAGGGCATTTAGGCCAGGGAGGGAAAACTCTCATAGCCCTGTAATGAGGGCTCTAAATGTAATGTGTGCATGTCTTGTTATCAAAGTCACAGCGGTGGAAAGGAAGGGTTTAAACTTCCCTGTGTATTGCATTCGGTCCTGATAAAGTCAGCTCCCCCTCCCCATGTCTGATTTTAATAAAAACAACAACTATGTGATTGAAAGCCACACAATTCATGTTACGTGTAGTTAGGCAGTCTTCCACAGCCCTGGTCTTCTCTTAAGGGCATCCACAAGACATCACCAACACCTTTCACTAAGTTTGATGGGAACAAACAAATATTTTCTGTTAGTTGGTATGCTTGTTATAGCCTTGTACCTTAAACATTAATCACATTGTAACTTCTTGTCAAACAAAAAGGCAAGTGGGTCAAAAAAACCCCACCAAATGTATAAGCATGTGCAACACTCAGCACCCTTTCATGTTGTACATTATCATTTCATTTCTGCATCTTTGTGTTTTGTGTTTTGATCTAACAAGCGAAACAGAAGCACTCAAATGGACAATCAATGTGGTCATAGTTATTCATAGTTATGCTTGGCAACACAAGCAATATCTGTAAATTTATGTTTTGGTTTCTTTTCTGTTCAAGTGCTGCTATCCTCATATGTTCCCCTGGTCATGGCCCCATTGGCTCCTTTTTTATTTGTTTCTTTTTAAATCAATTACTCTTTTAGAGTTTGTATTGTACGGATTTTGGCTTATCCTTCAGATCAACTTCAAATTGTGCCAAGTCAGCATCCAGCTATCAAATGGAATGGTCTAGCATGGCCAGTTGTACTTCGTCATCGCTTGACTCTTTGCATTGGTCTCCTTTCTGTTGCAACGTAGTGGGGTACATAATGGATAGACAGAAATTGGATGCTGGGTTGCATTTCACAAGGAAACCTACTGAAGAGACAGAGCTGCCACTGCCCTGTAGTGCGAGCACCCATCTTTCAGCCCAACGCTTGGTGCTAATATCTATGTAGCTATCTAATTTGTGTCCTATCCTTCTCTGACAAGCACAGGCTAGAAAGAATTAGCCATGGCCACCCACTAGGCTTCATGGCTAAATAAGAATTCAAATTTAAATCTTACCTGTCCAAGTCTAGCACACTAGCACACTAAACTGACTCTATCATAGATTTGATTTGTGTAACCATTTCTTTAAACTTTATACTCATAATAGCTTTTAAAAAATAAATTATTGCTTTGGCTTGAATATTTGGCTCGATACGAGAAGATTTTTTTCTTGAGAGGTGATTGATGCTATATTAAAGAACTCTGTGAAAATGAAAACATTTGGCAACTTGATCCCTGAGAAGGCTTGATCTTGCAATATTTTTAAACAATATTACAGGTTGATGTTTTTCATTAATGCAGAATTTTAAAGAGAACACTTTGTGACCCTCTAAGCCTTTTCTCTCTCTCTCTCCCATGCCCCCCCCCCCCGCCGCCTTCTGTGATGGACAAAAAACCCAAATGAGTTCCCTCTGTCTACCCAAAGAATGTATCCCGATACTCATTTGTGGAATTTGCATCACTCGCTCCTGGCCTCACGCAACAAAGAGTGTGACTGTTGCGTTCATGCCAAAAAAGCCCTGCACGCATTGTTCGGCAACTTGCTGTTTGTCTCTGGCTCTTTGGCAGTCATCAGACTATCGAGATGCAGTGCTGTACACTCAAAGCCAAAACAATGCTTTTCAGACATTTATCTATGTCCATGCCAAGTTCAAAGAAAATGGAGCTAGATCACTACTGGATAGCTTGAATAACCTTTGTTTAAACATATGATCTTACTCTAAACTCCATTTCTCATTAGAGGAATACATGAAATCACAAACTGGGGAGGGCAATGTGAGGAGAAAGGGGCTAGTTTAAGGAACATGTAAGAAAACCACAGCATGGAGCTGTGCATGGCATTAGTACACAATAGACAGGTAACTCTTTCCTCAGAGACTCACTCCAACCTGTATGCTCTTCTCTAAGCATCTCTAGTGTATGTGAATGTTAGATAGGCTCTACAGAAAGGCAGCTGTTCACACAATCAAGGCCTTCATTTTATCAAGGCTAGGCTAGGTGCCTGTCCTGATGTCCCCTCACCTGCTTTGATTCAATGGGGCACACCAGCTCTTTGAACCAGCCCATAGTTGCTCCTTAAAGGCAACTTAGTGCCCTCCAGATGTCTTAGGACTACAGCGTCCCCCCTCCCCAGCCAGCATGACTGATGGCCAGCGGTGATGGAAACTGTAGTCCAAAACATCTAGATTGCACCAGGTTGGGGAGCACAGTCACTTTCAGATCTCAGGTTCTCTTGGTGTTGAACTCTGGGGGCCACCAACTTCTGGTGTGGCACAAGCTGCCCCTGTGTTCAGGACGTGTGCCCTGAAGGGTCTGATTAAACATCTTTCCATCTTTGCAAATGAGACATCTTCCTATGTATTACCGATGGTTCAGTCTTGGGGTGGTGGTGTTGGGAATCTGATGCTGGAAAGGGTAAGGCAGCAGGAGGAGACGATTTTTATTTCAGACATAAATTACATATTAAGCATGGCTGGAAGAAGTGATGGGTGTGGGAAACTGTAGCCTGGGGAGGACAAAAGGGAAAGATGATTTCAATTTGAAGTGTATTTTATTAAATAATTCAAAACAGGATTTGGGTGGGAATCTGCAGCTGGAAGCGATAGGGAGAAGATCGCTTTAAAAATTATTCTAAACATATGAATCAGAGAGAAGTCTCAGCAAGGCAAAGAGGAAGGAATCTGCATTGTGAATATCAAGGAGAAAGGGGAAAAGGTTATTAATTTATATTTCAAGGAAGCATGTTTTATCAAGGACACATATTAGATTGATAGTTTGAGAAAGCAGAGTACCTGAATTTTCCTGGGGTAAAATTCCTTACGGTGACTGTTTTGCCCTATCCATATACCTGTGCAACACAGCCTGTAATGAGTTTGTAGCTAGCCAATTAGTGTGAGATACTGATTATGATGATAATTGTATTAGTCAAAACTGCATTAAACAAAGGAAGAATCCCAAACCCTTCCCACTCAACCCTCCATTGAGGCCAATGCCTCAGGCATACTTTGCTCCATAGGATTCAGTGGGCATCTGTCAGAAGCAAATCAGCCCCTATCTTTATAGTCCTGCTCTGATTATGTTTCTAGTTTGTTTGTTTGTTTGTTTGTTTGTTTGTTTGTTTGTTTGTTCATCAGATTTGTATCCCACCCTTCCTCCCAGAGGAGCCCACACTAGTAGCCAATGAAGAGGTGAACTTGTTTCTTATCTATGGCACTATAGACATGTAGTTGTGGTTGGGTGTGATGGGTGAGCGTTCCGCCATATAAAAACTTCTCAAGTTGATAATGTTCAACATGATAATATGGGCTGCATGTTCCATATGTGACATTTATCCCCTCACTCATTGGTACCTGTCAGCAAGGTATTCTGGAGTTAAAATATCCAGCTCAAACCGAATAGATTTCCCTTTAGGCTCATAGATTCCTCGCATCTCATGAAAAAAACAAGTCCTTTGCGGTCTAAAGGATAAGCCACAGCCATTCTACTGGATAGCAACTTCTGAAATCTTGCATCTCCTAAAAGTTTTAGACTTAGAAAGATAAAGTGCAACTGGTAAACCTTTGCTGCAAAATACACATTTGTGTGCCAATGGGCTTTTGGGAGGAGGTGGAACTCGGGGAAACACATGCAAAGTTTGCTCTGAAATAAAACATGCCTACTTTAATCTGTCAGTTTTCTGTTCTGCTGGCAGGAGAGGTACATGACATGGTATAAGGAATTGTTTGCACTGATGTTTTAACTAGTGAAGATTTAATGCAATCTTACCTGTGGTGGTATCAGCAGGGTGCTGTACTGGAAATGGGTGCAGTGAACCCACCTCTCTCTCATGCATACTTTTTCTATCCTACTAGCTTCCAATGAGTTCAGTGGAATTATCTCATGTTGCCCAATCATCCAAGTGACCTTTATAGCTGAGCATAGAGTTGAACCTAGCTCCGATATTCTGTGGAATACAACACAGAGATACCTGCTAGGAACTAGCCTGGCTTAAAGAGAAGTCTAGATGTCATTGCTATGTTTTATGAAAAAACAAAATGAGCCTATTTGGAAAATGTCATATTCTTCAAATGAAGCTTCCATCACAATCACAGTGTGTAGGTGGAGCTCATTGTGTCTCCTTTGGTTGGCTTCCAACAAAAGCAGTGCATGCCTCTGGTTCTAGCAGTTGCCCCCCACCAACGGCATGCTTTTTGTTGAACTGCATGCACCTGCACATTGAGATTCATATTAGGGCTGTGCCTAATATGGGGAGTAAATGTCACTGAACACAGTGGGACTGCCTAACAAGTAAATATGCACAGGATCTGGAGTTCTTGGCTGCCCCGATGGCTTTGTTCTTGTACATTTTAAGACTTCAAATGCGATGCTCTTGCCAGAGATCGAGTATTCAAAGAGGCTGATAGACAACAAGCTCTATCCACACATCCTGAGGGGCACCTCACTCAACTCAACATGGCCTGGTTTCTATAGCACCATCAGCATCCTAAGTAGCTTACAGAATTTCATAAAGGGGGGGGGGAGGCAGGTCATTGCCCCAGTGAGTTTACAATCTAAATTTTACCTGGGGGAACAGCAAGAAAAAGAGTAGCAAAGGGGTGTTACATGTTGTGATGCAGCCAGGACCCACGTGTGATTCAACCAGGTGTGCACCTGACCTGAAAATACTTCAGGCGACCTAGTCAGGTAATCCATAGAAACATTTGGTTACTGGCCTCTGAGTGTGGTCAGGGAAAAGGTGATCTACGAAGGAGAACCTTTTCCTGCTATGAATTCTGCCTCATGACAGAGAGGAGTCCAAATCTTGGCTGATGGGCTTGTTGGACCAAGTTGGACTGAAGTCCATTGCCAGGGTTGGAAGCTCTGTGGGTGGAGCCAAGTACAAAGAGTTAACAACTTGACAGCATCAGAAAGGAACCCAGGGCAAGGAAGCCAGCATGTTAATCATCATGGTTGAGATCTATTCTTCAAGGCTAATAGTTCAGAACCCCTTTGATGTATGGCTTGAATATATTAGAGCGACGATATGCCTGGAGCACCTCCCCTCATGCCGATCTCTGCAGCCAGATTTAATTAGGAATCCGGCCGGAGAAAAAGAACAAATGACCCTGTATGATGCACATCAGTTTGTTCTTACCGAAGCCAATAATTTAAGTAGAATTTTAATCAGCTCCACGTAGTGGTTGGTTCTTAATATGCAGCAGCCTCGTGGAAGCTTTCATCCTTCATATAGTCTTTTAATTATTCATCTGTATGTACAACAAATTCAGAGATGCCTAAGGTACCCCACAAAATTATTGTGACCTGTTCAAGTAGGATATTTACTGTCTTCCATCTATTTCCATTCTAGATAGCATTATGATGTTAAGCACAAGTTCTAAACCTTGCAAAAGATCTAGTCTTTTAAATAACCCCACAGGAGTACCTTGGGATCTAGGTATAGCCCTCTCAGGGTTCTTATACAAATAATTGTTCTCTGTTTTAAGCTTGCTGCAAAACCACCCACTGTATATTTGGTGCCTTGTTCTTTCTAGGTTTGCACTATCTAATGTTTGCACAAGTATCTCAGCTGAAACAGAAATTCATTGTGGAATAGATAAATGAAAATGAAAATCCTGGTGATGATTCACAATGGACATAATTTAGCCAATACTGCTGCAATAAAATGATACCCTTTTCTCAATATCTGGAGATTTGTAGAAATATAGTATTTATCCACTGTACTCTTTATTAGTTAATTGCTTTGTCTGGATACTTAGCTCTGTGATCTGATATTTTCTTCCTTTTTAATGAAAGACAACAGTGGTGATGGAGGTAGTAATAGTAGGAATTATTAGTACTCACCTGCTCAGGCAAGAACTGCATAACTAGAGGGATGAGTTTGTTGTTTTCCATTTCTATATTCACGATTATTTTCCTTTGCATGCAGGAGGAAGCTATTATAGAAGGCCAATTCACACAACCATGTTTTCTTTTATTTTTTAATCATGAAGTCACTGCTCTGCTAGCAATCTCTGTGGAAATCTCTGTCGGTGCTTGAAATACACTCACCTGCTCTACAAAGAAGTTAAACGTTAGGAAAGTCGGGACAGACAAAAAGAGGCACTGCACCACATAGAGAAATGTTAAACTGTGGAATTCACTGCCACATGACGTAGTAAAGCCCACCAGCTCAAAAGGCTTTAAAAGAAGTCTAGACAAATGCATGGAGGAAAAGGCTACCCGTGGCTACTTGCTCCAGCATCAGAGACAACATGATTCTCTTGTGCTCATGCGCTGCTTGAGGGCTTCCCATGGACATCTGGTTCCCCACTTTGGAGAAGCAGGATGCTGGACTAGGTGAGCCTTTGGTCTGATCCAGTGCAAGTTTTTTATGTTCTTAACTCCACTTGAAATTAAAGCTTGTGCACATGCATCCCTCAAGAGGGATATTTCTCGGCACCATGGGTACTTGTGAGTTCCCCTAGCTTCTCTCTCTGCTCACAAATCTGTGGAACCACAATCCCATCCATCCCCTAAGCACATGTGGCTGCATGCTAGACAAAAGAATTTGCTGAACGAAACCTTGTAATCTGAAATGAAATTGCCATCAACAACTCTGAAAAAAAAAATTAAGCAAGAGCATCTGTTCTAAGTTCCAGATAAATGTGGTTGACATTCCCACAGCTCTTTTGCAGTCTTCCAGTCAGGCAGTTCTGGACTGACTTTTGGCTGAAACAGGAATTAATGTCATGCACAATAACCTGTACAGTTTACACAACAACAACACTGGGCGTGATTCAACCACTGTTGAGCACTTTTAAATTGCATGAAACTGCATTTGCTCACATTCTTTGCTCAAGCCCTTGAACTTCTCTCCTTCTGCTGTCTTCCTTCCACTATCAACATTTAAACTGAGAGCTTTTTAGGGCAGTGATTGAAATATGCTATTTTGGGAGATAGGGATGGATTCCAGAGTGCATTTTAGTCTATTCCAAACTGACTCAGAAGTGAATCCTGTATACCGTATTTCAATGTCTTCCTTCCATAAAGTATGTTTAGGATTCCAGCCTTAGACTTGTGTGTACAGAACTCTCACTAACAACTATTAATTATCATCATCATTTGTACATTCATAATAAATGTATATGGCACTTTATGTAGTTCTGTGTGCAACCCCCACCCCCCATGGAATAACCTCTCTTGTCCTCAAATGTTTTACAATTTAAAGTCAATATGTTATGAGAAACCAGAGAGAGGAGGGGAGGAGAAAAGGGCAGCAAAGGATGAATGTGAGAAAATGCAGTTACCTGTGCTTAGGCTTGGTTACAACTGGAGATGGGGGTGTGATGTCACTTGAACAATGTTCCTATCTTGTGTGATGAGGAAGAGAAGGCTGATTGCAAACATACGGGGATGGGTGTAGGAAGAAAACTGAGACCTCTTGGAGCCCAACTGGATGTGATGGTGAGGGAGCCAGTGAATTTTGTTTATGTATCTGCGCTCTTCACATACAAAGTGTGTGTTTTTTGTTTTACAGGGTTTGGGGAGTATGTGGGTAAGAAGGAGGAGAGCACCTTTCCTGTATCACATCCATGTCAGCTTAAAACAAACAAACAAACAAACAAACAAACAAACAAACAAACAAACAAACCACTTTGCCATTCTAGAATGGTCATAATGAGGGAAGAAGCCTGATGACATTCCCCCCCCCCCTCATTTCACATCCAATGAACTTCTGGCAGCTTGCTATTGCACAAATGCCCCTTTTTGGGTGCATGGGAAAGGAGTATAGATCAGGGTCAGGGAATTGGACTTTAAGAAAGTATACGCTTGTGGACTTTTTCCACATCTTCCTCTACTCATGGGTAGATGAGACCAGAAGCTTTCACACCTTTCCTTGTCTTTCTTTCCTGGGGAAATAGCAGGATATTGCATAAGGGACACAGGAAGCTGCCTTATACAGAGTCAGGCCAATGGTCTATCTTGCTCATAGGCAAACTCAGACCTCCAGATGTTTAAGAGACTACAACTCCCATTCCTAGCTAACAGGACCAGTGGTCATGGATGATGGGAGTTGTAGTCCCAAAACATCTGGAGAGCCAAGTTTGCCTATGCCTGGTCTACACTGACTGGCAGTGGCTCTTCAGGGTTTCAAGTAAGAGTCCCTCCCATCCTGCCTGGAGCTGCTCCCTCTACCATTGAGTTACGGCCCTTCTCCTGTGGTACATTATTCTCATTCCTGTCTCACTTCAAGACAGGATCAAAAGTTACTGTGCAAAAAGAACACAGCTTGCCTCTCTCACTTTTCCTCTTCATCCTGGAGCTTTTCCTCTTCATCCTGGAGAAGAGTGACTAGTGGGGTGCCACAGGGTTCTGTCTTGGGCCCGGTCTTATTCAACATCTTTATCAATGACTTGGATGATGGACTCAAGGGCAGCCTGATCAAATTTGCAGATGACACCAAACTGGGAGGGGTGGCTAACACCCCAGAGGACAGGATCACACTTCAAAACGACCTTGGCAGATTAGAGAACTGGGCCAAAACAAACAAGATAAATTTTAACAGAGAGAAATGTAAAGTATTGCACTTGGGCAAAAAAAATGAGAGGCACAAATACAAGATGGGTGACACCTGGCTTGAGAGCAGTACATGTGAAAAGGATCTAGGAGTCTTGGTTGACCACAAACTTGACATGAGCCAACAGTGTGACACGGCAGCTAAAAAAGCCAATGCAATTCTGGGCTGCATCAATAGGAGTATTGCATCTAGATCAAGGGAAGTAATAGTGCCACTGTATTCTGCTCTGGTCAGACCTCACCTGGAGTACTGTGTCCAGTTCTGGGCACCACAGTTCAAGAAGGACACTGACAAACTGGAACGTGTCCAGAGGAGGGCAACCAAAATGGTCAAAGGCCTGGAAATGATGCCTTATGAAGAATGGCTAAGGGAGCTGGGCATGTTTAGCCTGGAGAAGAGGAGGTTAAGGGGTGATATGATAGCCATGTTCAAATATATAAAAGGATGTCACATAGAGGAGGGAGAAAGGTTGTTTTCTGCTGCTCCAGAGAAGCGGACATGGAGCAATGGTTCCAAACTACAAGAAAAAAGATTCCACCTAAACATTAGGAAGAACTTCCTGACAGTAAGAGCTGTTTGACAGTGGAATTTGCTGCCAAGGAGTGTGGTGGAGTCTCCTTCTTTGGAGGTCTTTAAGCAGAGGCTTGACAACCATATGTCAGGAGTGCTCTGATGGTGTTTCCTGCTTGGCAGGGGGTTGGACTCGATGGCCCTTGTGGTCTCTTCCAACTCTATGATTCTATGATTCTATGATTCTATGATTCTATGATTCTATGATTCTATGACTATACCAGTGAAAGAGACATTTGGGTGAATAAAGGCAATTTCTTTACCAAGCAGTAGCTTCTTGCAGCGTTTTGCAGGCTACCATAATGGAAGCTCAGGTCGGTAGGAATTGTACTGCACAAGCACATCATGCAAACATCAGGAGAAAGATCCTGGCAGTAGGAGCTGTGCAGAAGTGGCAGAGGCTGCCTTGGGAGGTGGGTAGGCTCTCCTGCACTTGTGGTCTTAAGGTGGAGGCTGGAGGGTCATCCGCTGAATGTGCTGCGGTTGCATCCTGCATTGAGCCCAGGGATGATCATCAAAGTCCTTTCCAACTCCCTTCCAACTCTCTGATTCTATATGGATTAGGAATCTGGGAAAGGAGGAGAACGAGAAAACATTACAACTCCTCTGTTTCCCCAAAGTTCTTATTGGGTGCAGATGTGTGGAAAAACAATCTTCACCACAAAGACTCCCCGTTGTATGTAATGCCCATTGCATTAAATTATGACTTGTTAATGATTGATTGTATTAGCTCTATGACTATTTTAAACCTGTTCTTGTTTTCACATCCCTCCTTTGACATTCTCTTTTGGATACTCTTGCTTCTCTTTTCTTAACGTACCCCTCTCTTGAATGTCTTTCTTGCTAAATGGGATGGCTCTAGGTCAGTTTTCCCAGTTATTTTGGCCCTGCTGCATTTAATTAAATGTTTTTCACAGGGCATCCTGCAGTGTCTGAAGGACATGGCAATGCATTGAAGTGAAAGTGGTAATAAATATAGTTGTGGCGTTGCTGGTATCTAAGTTGTTGCTTTGTGCACTGCACTCTGAGAGTGAAAGGCATTCTATAAAATCAAATTCTCTTCCTTTCTGTCCTTTCCTTTCATACAGTGGTATGGAACAAAGGAAAAGACTCAACTGGGGGCAGTGCAGTAGCGTCCATACTGATTCCAGATGTTCTTCAAAAAGGTGCTATTTATGAGAGGATGTTTATGGGAGGATATTATTGGGAACAGTACTAGCCTAACGCCTCAAGGATTACACAAGCTTTATGTGCTAGTGCCTGTATGTATAAGTGCTTTCTGTCTCTCTCTTTTCTGAACAGTATTTGTTGAAGGATAAAAACTGAAGCTGCAATGCCTACGCTATGCTAAATGCCATTTGCTGAGGTTTGATTTTCCAAAAAATTAACTAATTTGCCCCAATTCTGAAGTATTCAATCTCTTTAAGCAAGATTCTGTCTCCACTGTTGTGAGTGGGTCTGTTAAATTATGACCTAATTAGGAAATGTCAAAGCTAAACATTAATTTTTGGTATTAGCATGTGAGAAAGGGGAATTGCGTAAGATAGAGAATGGAAGCCAGTCAACCTTTGTTGAGTTAACAATACTTTCCGAGGGTAAACAGAATTGAGCAGTAATGGGAACAGGCAGAGAAACCCTGGAATTAAACTAATCATTAGGCAATGCATTGTGCAAATTCAGGACCAAAGATTTTTAGAGTGATCTTGGAAAGTTTAGACTTGTAAAATGGCATTTCCACAACAAAGGTGCAAATTTGAATTTTCAAAGATATTGTGTCTGATGCTTATGAATTTAACACACTTTCATATAGAGAAACAAGAAAATTATACCTATGATACTGTGTGTGTGTATCTTATTTGTATGTTTGTGTGCACGTATTGTATTGTCATTATGAGATCTATGCAAAAACTCTATAAAATGTTGAAAATAAAAAGTAGGGTTTATCTGTGGCTGAGGGGCAAATTGGCAAAGGCCACAATCCAGCATGAGCAAGGTATGAAGTCATGATGAGCAATCCATGAACACAGTTCAGATCGTTACTTGAAAAAACCAAAAGTGGATATATTACCCCTTCCCTAAGGGTGTTCTTTGCCGTACATGAGTTACCATACTAACATAGTCCATTACTGAGACAGATTCTGTTTGCATCTGCTGTGTACTAATAGCTACTGTTATGTCGCCATTAGGTGAGGTTCTGTGAACTGGAGGTGTGGAGATGTCCCCATATTCAAAAAGGAGGAAAGAAGAAGGCAGTCTTGAACTGGCAGGACTTTGGGGAGGAGGAAGAGGATCCTGTTGAGGGTTGCAGCTGGGAGTGGGTCACATGGGAGCAAGCTAGGGATTGGGAAGGAGAGGCGCTTGTAGACAATACTCATGGGGTGACAGAGGATGATGAGGGGGCAGGGGCTAGTGCACAGGAAGCCAAGCAGCGGGACCCAGAGAGGCCCCCATCCCCGAGAAACCACTGTCCCCACAAGCACGCCGTATCCTGAGATGTAGGGAACAGTGGGTGGGACACTCCAGGAAGCAGAGACAGGCCAAGGCCTGCAGCTTAGTTCACTAGCTGGCCAGGTGGGGAAGGAGGCCTGTGATTCCTCAGCTGGGGCAAGCGGAGAGCAGGTGAGGGTCACAGGCCTCATCAAGCCCAGGTGCTGCAATCAGCAAACACAGGATCAGAAGGCAGCAGAGCTGAGGTGCTGTGTCTGCTCAGCTGGCCATGCTGAGGGACCTCGGTTTGGATGCTCCTGGACCTCCATGGGTTTCTACTTTGAGATTGGCTCTGGATTGTATCCTGACTGCTGAACTCCTATCTTGGCTTACTCGGACTGATCCCGGAGTGTGTTTCCTGATCTTTGGACTTTGCTTGTGTGGATTGGCTTCTGGACTTGGAACTTTGCCTTGGCCCACTGTCTGTCTGCCAGGTAGGCCAGGGGAACGGGACAAAGACCCAGGTAACTACTGACTAGTGAACTTAACATCGACCAGGAACAGATAGTTAAACAGTTGGTCTGTGAGCACCTAGAAAAAGATGATTACTAAGACCCAGCATGGGTTTCTCAAAGACAAGTCATGCCAGAGGAATCTGATTTTCATTATTATTAAAAGCTTGGTGGATCAGGAGAAGGCTGTGGATATAGCATATTTTGGTTTCAGTACAGCTTTTTTGATAAAGTACCCCATGATATTCTTGCAGGGAAGATGGTAAAACATGAACTGGATAGGGGAATTGTTTGGTGGATTTGTATATGGTTGGTTGACTGACCAAACCCAAAGAGTGCTCATCATTCCTCATCATCCTGGCGGGGGGGGGAGGGGAGGAGTGACAAGTGGAGTTCCTCAAGGTTCTGGCCTGGGCCTGTTGTCCAACATCTTTATTAATGACTTGGATGAAGGTGTTGATGGGGTGCTTATCAAATTTGCAGATGACACCAAACTGGGAGGGTAGCCAACGCTGCAGAAGACTGAATCGGGATTGAAAATGACCTTAGATTGGAGAACTGAGCCAAAGCAAAAAAAAGATTTTCAATAGGAATACAGTGGTACCTCTGGTTACATACTTAATTCGTTCCGGAGGTCCGTTCTTAACCTGAAACTGTTCTTAACCTGAAGCACCACTTTAGCTAATGGGGCTTCCCGCTGCCGCTGTGCCGCGGCGGCGCAATTTCTGTTCTCATCCTGAAGCAAAGTTCTTAACCTGAGGTACTATTTCTGGGTTAGCGGAGTCTGTAACCTGAAGCGCATGTAACCTGAGGTACCACTGTAAATGTAAAGTTCTGCATTTAGGCAGGAAGAATCAGCAGCACAAATGTAAGATAGTGGGCACTTGGCTTACTAGCAGTATATGTGAAAAGGATCTAAGAGTCTTAGTAGACCATGAGTGTGATGCAAAAAAGCTGTCCCACTCTATTCTGTCTTGGTCTGGCCAGCGGTGTAACTTGCCCCACCAGTGCCCGGGGGTAGGCACACTCATGCCAGGGCACGTGCACTGTGCCATGAGGGCAGGTCATGCTGCCAGAGCATTGTGTCCTTCTCAGGTGCTCTCCAGCTGGAAGGCGGCTGAGGGGGATGCAGTGGGCACATACTGGTGCCGTGCTAGCCCCTGCGTCCCTCCCTGGAGACCTCCAGCTGGAAGGCAGCTAGGAGGGATGCAGTGGCTCAGGCACCCTGCGAGGCCAGTGTGTGACTGTTGTGTCCTTCTTGGCTGCCAGAGGGTGCCACGGAGGTGTGTGGATGCAGCATCTTAAGTGTGCTGCAAGCCCAGCCCCACACTGCTTTTGTAAACAGTGCACTGGGCTCTTGGGACACCTGGGCTTGCACACCACCTTGGGCTCTGTGCCCGGTGTGCCACCCCCACAGATAAGTGCCGCCTGGATCAATACACCCCCTAGCTACACTACTAGATCTGATTGCATGTGGAGTACTGTGTCCAATTCTGGGCACTAGGATTTAAGAAGGATCCTGAAAAGATGTGTGCAGAGGAGGGTGACCATGATGATCAAGGGTCTAGAAAACTAGTCTTATGAGGAATGGTTGGGGGAATTGGGTATGTTTAGTCTGGGAAAGAGGAGACTGAGGATAGCCATCTTCAAATAGCTAAAGGAGCATCTTGTGGAGAATGGATCAAGCTCATTTTCTTCTGCTCTGGAGGGTAGGACCCGAACTAGTGGCTTCAAGTTACAAGAAAGGGGATTCTGACTAAGCATCAGAAAGAACTTTCTAGCAGTAAGAGCTGCTCAACAGTGGAACAGACTCCTACGATAGGTGGTAGACCCTTCTTCCTTGGAGATTTTTTAAGCAGAGGTTGAATCTGCATCTGTCATGGATGCTTTAGCTGAGATTCCTGCATTGCAGGGGTTGGACTGGATGGCCCTTGGGGTACCTTCCAACTCTACAATTCTATGATTCTATGATTTGAGAAGGATATAATCTTTTGACACCAATATATCTGTTCAAAAGCTGCAGTCCAAATTATACATTACATTTGTTTCTTACTTAAAAGGAACTGTTGGAGACTCCAAATTTGCTTGAAACGAATACTTTTGGGGAGGGGTGTTTAGCCATTCTCCCCATTTCTTTTTCCTAATCTGAACCACCAGAAGCTTTCAGTACTTTATTTCCCCGCCCCCCATGCAAAAAATGGGGCCAATAGCTTTGGGAGACCATTTAGACTGGGAATATGATGGAGGAGGAAAGAAGTCAGTATTCCCCAACCACTTCCCAGGGCACTATTCTGATTAGATTCACAGCCCAACCTAGCTGTTTTTGAGTTAAAAGAGAGAGAGAGAACTTTGGGAAATTACGACACCAATTTTCAGTGTAATGTGTAGTTTGGCCCTTAACCATGCAATTGAAATATAAAATCAAGGATTTGAACCCAATAAAAGCAGCAATGTTTTCACATATGTTACTTATTTTGGCAGTGGTGGAGCATCATAACACCTTCCTTAATCAGGAACCAATTAAATATTCCATTGTGTCGATTAACTACTGAGTATGTTGATTTCCTGTTTGTTAGTGCACCACATAAATGTCAAAGGACACTGGGAAATTTCAAGGGCATTCTTGTCTGGATTTTTCACACATTGGGGTGATTTCGTGGAAATAGCCCAGGCAGGCACTGCTCAATTACTGATTATTAAATGTCATCTGAAAAAGCTATAGATTGAGGAGTGCGAGACTTCAAACCAGAAAGTGAATTGCTGCTTAATTATGATCTTAGAGTCAATAAAATCATCTGATGGCAGATTTAGAGGGACTCATTAGGAAATGGAATCTTGTTGTACATAACACAAGCCACTTTGGCTCTGGGTCCTGGCTGTTTCATTAAGGTCTTGAAATAGGATGCGGGGGAGGAGCATTGGCAGTTGCCCGAGACCCTCCAGGGCATGGCTATTTAAAGGCAAAAGAATTGGGGACCGAGGGTTGTATGTATACAACAATAGGCAAAAACTGTGGAATAGTGTATGAACTCTGAAAGGACTAAAAGAATCCTTTCAGTGACTTTCAACAAGGCTCAAGTATTTCATTAGCTACATTACCAAATAAGGATGCAACATATCTCGACTGTCATATGTAATGTTATTGTAAAAGAAACCCCACAAACAGCATTCCCAACTCTTCTTCAAAGTGTGCACACATGCACATTGACGATCTCGTTTTATTATTGCATTACAATTTAATTAGCTAAACCAGCACTTCACAAATAGCAAAATGCTCACCTCTGCCTGTTTTGCCTCCAGTCTTGTTAAAGGTGGTCATAGCTAAAATGTGTTGTTTTGCCAAGCTTTTCTTGATTTTTTGACCAGTTTTAATTTTGTAGAAAGGAGGTTAGGGCAGAGTGTGGGGAAGCAGTCATAGGTATTAGAAAGACGGCCTCTTTTTCTGAGCTCAGTATCATTCTGATGTAACATGCATGTAATGACTCTATGACTCACTGCAGAATGTATGAACTAACTCTGTTGGGAGGGGGGACACATCGCATATGAGAAATGTTTTGTCTGTGTTGTTTGGGCTATAGTGGCTCTTTCACGTGTACACATTGTCACTTGACATTGAAGTCAACTGATGAACATGCACACATGAAACCGCACTTAGTTCTACTTACCGTTTAGGTGTGTGGTCCTTGAGTGCCAGTACACCTTCTCTGTGTGAAACACAGCTACACTCTCACCTCAACTCTCTGTGGTATATTTTTCTCCCTGCTGCTCTCCTGAGCCTTCAGCTCCACTGAAGACGTTGTGTACATCCATTCAAGGAGCAATGGAGGTGTGCTCAACCTGGCATGTCTTCACACCAAGAGAGAGGTGTGGTGGGTTCTTATCCATTAAATGTTGGTTGCAGATGAAGTAGCCTTGAGTAAGCCCTACAGAGACTCATCAACTGTTTTGCCCAAGCCTGCATCGAATTTGGCTCCACCATCAGCCTGATGAAGACCAACATCCTGGGTCAGGAAGTCGCCAGCACTCCACACATCAGCACTGGTAACACACACTTGAGGTAGTATACAATTTTGTCTACCTAGGCTCCACCATAACAACAACCATTCCATCAATGCTGAGCTAGACAAGCATATTGGCAAGGCAGCTATGGCAATAGCTTGCCTCTCCAATAGGGTGAGGGAAAATGTGATGCTAACATCCAATACCAAGATGAAGGTCTACCAGGCTTAAAGCACACTGCTTTATGGAAGTGAGTTGCGGGCAACTAACACCTGCCAGGAGTGACACCTCAGTTCCTTCCATATGTGTCAAGAAGATTTTGGACATTGCATGGCAGGACAGAGCCTCAAACAAAGATGTGCCCTCCGAAGCCCACATTCCCAGCATGTTTGTACTTCTGTCTCAGTGACACCTACATTATCTTGGTCATGTGCAAAAAGGAAGATGGCAGGATCCCCAGGATGTGCTCTATGGGGAGTGGGCTTCAGGCATTAGGCCTGTTGACAGAGCAACTCTGCATTACAAAGATGTCTGCAAACATTAAATGAAGGCTGGCAACATGAACCCCGCCATGCAGGAATCCCTTGCAGATGACCGCAGGGCCTGGAGACAGTCAGGTCATAGTCAGTGACCAGAGGAGGAATGACCACTGGGAGGAGTATAGAGAGAAGAAATGGCATGGTGTTCCCGTAGCAGCAAAACTAGACCCCTTAATCTGTGCCAGCTGCAATAAAGCATGTCTCTCCTGTATTTGCTCTCTACAGCCACAGCAGGCGCTGTAACTCTCCAACAGTTTGACTTTACCCCTGAAGACACACTCTTCCATTCTCCCCCGAGACAGATGGATGCCATCAAAGGGGCTTAAAACAGCTCTCTGCTGTTTGACCCTATTCAGGCTTCCTTTACAAGTATCCCTCATAGCCTCTATATGTGGGGTCCAGACTTCTTGTCCTGCCATTTTCCCCTGAGCAAACCAACTCTTTAACACTGAATCGGAGCAAAAGTCAGTCCATTTCCCACAGACTTACGTTTGCTCAGCTTTAGTGATAATGAGTGGATTTTCCTGGGAAAAACAGTGGGACAAATTGAAAAAATAATAATACACCAGCCATGTGCCTAGAAAGCGCGGGACAAAGCCACTCAGACCCGTGGTGTCTAGGCATAGGACAAGTGTGGATGAGCCCTCAGTGGTAAGGGCTGTGTGTTGCATGCAAAAGGTTCCAGATTCAATCCCTGGGACATCCAGGTAGGAAAGATTCCTCTTTGAAACCTTGAAGAGATACTGCATAGACAATACTGAATGAGATGGAGTTAGCATAAATGGTTTTCTATGGTCCTACTTCTGTTAGCTTTCTCTGTTGCTAGTTCTGAGGATAGTGGCCTCAAACTCTATTGTTGCTTTGAATTAGGTGGCACCTCAGTGCCCAAACTCTTTATGTGGTTTACTGCTTTACTTTGGAGGTGGCCAACCTCTGGCCTAGAGTGGGGTAAATCCCCACCCATATGGCTGCAGCGGCAAAGAGACTACAGTATGTTTGACAGCATCAGCAACAAATCAGCTATTAAGAGTTCATGGTCAAGTTGTTCTGTTTCCCATCCTCATCCTCCTCTCTTGCAAGCACATGGTGTAACTTAAGCATAAAGGTAAAGGTACCCCTGCCCGTACAGGCCAGTCTTGACAGACTCTGGGGTTGGTGCGCCCATCTCACTCAAGAGGCCGGGGGCCAGCGCTGTCCGGAGACACTTCCGGGTCACGTGGCCAGCGTGACAAAGCTGCATCTGGCGAGCCAGCGCAGCACACGGAAACGCTGTTTACCTTCCCGCCAGTAAGCGGTCCCTATTTATCTACTTGCACCCGGGGGTGCTTTCGAACTGCTAGGTTGGCAGGTGCTGGGACCGAGCAGCGGGAGCGCACCCCGCCGCGGGGATTCGAACCGCCGACCTTTCAATCGGCAAGCCCTAGGCGCTGAGGCTTTTACCCACAGCGCCACCCGCG
The DNA here is from genome assembly GCF_964252035.2 of Podarcis erhardii. Classification (NCBI taxonomy): domain Eukaryota; kingdom Metazoa; phylum Chordata; class Lepidosauria; order Squamata; family Lacertidae; genus Podarcis; species Podarcis erhardii. The sequence continues at coordinate 48,406,886 of NC_138513.1, read as the reverse complement.
TCCCAGACAAACTTAAGCATAGTTTGCACCTAATCAAACTGGAAAAAACAGCTTGATTCTGAAGATGACCTTGTTGTCACAATTGCGTCTCTGCTGTGGGGGAAATTGTGTGGCCTCCTCCATCTAATCGGTTTCTCTCACTATGCTCCTCTTTTGTAAAGAAAAAAATATAAAAATCAGTGGACATGTACAAATTGAGGTTTTATTAATACTTAGCACCTGTGTTTTATCTTGGTTTGAAAGGAGTCCCTGCTGTCACAATTTCTAGCATGGATTCATGCCACAATAATTTCTATATTTATTACATTTGTATCCAACCGTTTTCTCTAAGGAGCTCAAGGTGGCGTACAGGGATCGTTCCTCCTCATTTTATCCTCACAACAACTCTGGGAGGTTGAGTAGGATGTGAGTGAGGTACTGGCTCAAGATCACCCAGTGAGCGTCACAGCACAGTGGGGATTCGAACCCTGGTTTCCCAGGTCATAAACCAATGCTCTATTAAACCACAGTGGCTCTCTTTGTACATTAAAGTGTACATTACTCAGAGCCCTCCAGAATTCCATGGGGATTTCTTCCTGATATGTACAGGATTGCAGCCTGAATTGTTTAGTCTTAAAGGTGCAATAAAGGACAGTTAAAAAGGGACCTAATACTAATTTTAATACCCCAAGCTGCTCAAACTAACAACCATGCCCTTCCCCTGCCTGCCTACAGAAAGTCTGCTTTGAAATGTTTGGAGGTGTGACCTTGAAGGAAACAGTTCTGAGCATGCTCCAAACAGCTCCTGTCTGGAGACAGGTGAGCGGTGCAGAGTGCTGACTGGCCAGAGAACAGGCAATTGATAGAAACGCATGCAAGAGTGGCTTTAGGATTTTGAGGGGAGCCTTTAATAACCATTGCTGGGCATTTTACTTGGGAGAGCTGCGCCCTGGTTTTTCCACTGGACCAGCCTTCACTGGCTGGGATGAGTGGAGAGGTTTAAACCATCAGCCTGATGGGGATGTGGCTTGTTCCTCCCTGTGCATCCTATTGATAATCTAATGAGTAGGGAAGGGACAAGCACCACTCCCCCTTGAGCTGAACAGATCAGTGGTACAACTAAGCCTGATCTTTAACCATTTTGTCAGCAGTTTAAGTATTTTCCAGCAGAAAACAGATAGTTTTAAGAGATGTAGGCTTCTCAATTATACTTCTCTTTCCTGAAATGATAACATCCTGGTCTTTCTCTCCCACAAGCCATAAAGTTTTAAGCTGAACTGAACCAGTCTTACTGAGAGCAGGGTTTTCAAAGCTATGTTTCTGGAAAATACAATTGCTGTCTGACTTATACCTATGAATATGTAAAGCTCTTTGCTTATTTAGTATTTGTCTGCCATGTGTCTTTAGTTTACGACCCAAATTGGAACAGGCAGGCCAGTCTTTTCTGTGAAAGCAGCACAGAGTTTTCCACAAGTGTGTTTTAAAAATGTAAACATGTGATTGCTTCAGCTGTACATCCACCACTTTCTTGTGCTCCTTCTCTCCCTGTATTTCATCAGAGGGCTGGAGATAAAACAGCTGGCTTAAGTGGGGATTGTGAATTCTCTGTAGGGAAGCCCTTTCTTTGCAGGAATCTGCACTGGAGATCTAAACACTGTTTGGAGTTGGCCATCTTGAACATTGTGAACGAGTGTTCAGGGGCTTCAAGAAGAGAAGCTTAATGGCATTTAAGGACTGGGGCATGTTTTTCCTGATGGTATGGAATCTATCCTTCAGAAGGCAAAAGCCCTCAGAGCAACGGTTGGAGAGAGGAGAAAACTTGGAACCAGGTTTACACTTTGAAGGCTGAAGGAGACAACTGCAAGCTTGACTGATGTAAAGATAAAAGTACATTGGGAGGCAGGGATTCTAATGCAGGGCCAAGTGGCTTTGTTGCCTGTTGCAGGAATCTAGATTTGATTCCAATAACCTATTTTATGTTTGTAAATAAAACAAACATGCCCTCTTACAGGAATCTCTCCCCCCGCCCCTCTGTTCCAGGTTGTTTTTCCAAATGACTCCTAAAACCTCCTAGGAAAAATAGGAAAAATCTTTTTCCTATTTTGGGCTGGTTTGGGGATGAGTCAAGGGGGGCCTGCTCTCTTTGGTTCTGTGGGTGCACGATTTGTTCCCCTTTTGTTTCTCAGTGGCCCCTCTTTGGCTCCTTTTCTGTCAGCACTCAGCACCTGATTCACTATCAGAGGGTTGAAAGTAAGATTTTTCTCTGCAGAATTTTATTGTCCAAATACCAATATTAAAAATTCTCTATATTTTTTCTTAGGCTGCAATGCTTAGTCTAACAACAACAACAACAACAACAATTTATTTATACCCCATCCGGCTGGGTTTCCCCAGCCCCTCTGGGTGGCTCCCAACAGAATATTAAACAGAATAAAACATCAAACATTAAAAACTTCCCTAAACAGGGCTGCCTTCAGATGTATTCTAAAAGTCAGATAGTTGTTTATTTCCTTGACATCTGATGGGAGGGCATTCCACAGGGCGGGCACCACTACCGAGAAGGCCCTCTGTCTGGTTCCCTGTAACCTCACTTTTTGCAGTCAGGGAACTGCCAGAAGGCCCTCAGTGCTGGACTCAGTGTCCGGGCTGGATGATGGGGGTGAAGATACTCCTTCAGGTACGGTATACTGTTTTGAATTGATTGAATATAACCTTTTGATCAATTATAAAGGCATCTCCAATTAATTGGTACCAGGGTTTCCCACCCCAGTTTTAAATTATTCTTTGTACAGGGACTTACAAAAATGCTGGCAGATGGCACCATTTTAGAAGATGCACTCCCCTGGCTCTCACCTGGGGAATTAATGTCTCTTCTAATGTCTGCTGTTAACATGATGGCATTTTCTGAAAACTCATGCAGTTAATCAACTAAGTGTTCTTTAATTGGTGACACCCTAGTATTTTCATCAGCTTCCAAATCCCATTGTTGTCTTGTTTTGCAAACTCCTTCTTGGAAACAGCTATGTAAAAATGAATGTAAGTTGCATTGAATTACATGAAGATTACTTTCCCTATTACTGTCAGAAGGTAATCCATGTTATAAACCACAGGAAAAAATAAGTGCTGCTCTGTGGGCATCTGTAAGCCAAGCAGTGGTTTACAAACAGAGTCTTTAAGGAGTGCTCCAAATCTCCTGAATTTTGCATTGGAATCTATAAATGGGCTAAGTAATTGCCATGTAGCTATGCAATTCCCTAATGAGTGTGTATTTCATTACTCCAAGCTCACATGGCCTTCCACTGTATGTTAAAGGGGAAATGTACTCACTCTATTTTGCAAAAATAATTTGAGAAGGAGAACGTGTTGTGTGTACTACTTTTAAAAATCTTTACAAATTAGTGTAACTAATGTCATTGTGTTGCTAGGAGGTTGTGGAAAATGTCTCTTGGAAAATCTTTCTGGAGATGAACCTGGATTAAGACATGAGGACAACAGTTTTTTACAGCACTGAATCTCTTGCAGCAGTGTGCAACATAGATTGGCTATGCTTGACTATACTATATGAAGCATACTGTGTTACGTGTATTGATAGAATATCATACTTCCATAGGATCACGATGTCAGTTATCTTGGGCATGAACCATATAGGAGCACAATATCTACTGCTATGAACTAATGCAATGTGCTCTATGTGAGGCTGCCCTTGAAGATGTTCTGG